>NC_142366.1:5992099-6303527 GCF_059441175.1 Urocampus carinirostris
TACAATATATATATTTATATCGCAGTGGGGTTCTTGTACCCATATGTTAGAGAGAAGCCCAGCCCAACCCAAACGTAATGATTGACATTTTAGGCAAGACTTGGGCCGAATTTGGGTCAGGCCTGGTCTCGGGCTCAAGATCTTACCTCAGTGGTGAATCCCCGATTATCGCGGGGAAAAAAAATCATTTGACATGTGTCAAAACATTTCTAGTATACATCCTTTTCACTATGGAGACATGAAAGACTTTCTTAAGAGAAAAAAAAGACGAGACGCTTATAATTTTCCAACAAAGATGCCAAGGGTGCTTGTTTCCAGCTGTTTGTTAGTCACACCCATTTCCATAATAAGCAAAAAAAGACACGTAGTAAGTGGGCATGGGCTGAAAATTAGTTTCATGTTGATTTCATTGTTTGCATTGACTTTTAAAAAGGCAAACACAGCATAATTAAGGATTTTTTTAAACATATATCACAGGTGAATGAATGCAAGATTAAAGTACAAGTATGTCAGCATTTAAGTATATAAAATTCTCTCAGAGAATTATACTGTAATCCAAGGGTCTCCAACCTTTTTGACGCTGAGAGCGATTATTTGTTACTGATTTGCACAAAATGTTACTATAGTTTGGCATGTATTATGGAAAATGACAACTTATCATTTTAGTACGATGTTGTCACTCTGTTATTATCAGGTTCTATTGTTAGAAGTTGAGTTAAAATAGGCTAAACCACTAAAACATCATGCCAGTTAGAATTCAAATTTACTGGACAAGGACAATGACCCATCACTGGTGAGCTATTTTCAAAACCTGTCCGTGTTGCTAGGGGGCTACCTGCTGCCCGCACTCATTTTGTAATTCCTCGTTACTTTGTGGGTCGAAACATATTCTGCGATCTATTATCACCAGTCACATATTGCAGCAAATGGGGGCCGGCAGAGCACGATTAAGTCTGCCCTGCTGCTCCTTTGGTGTTCTGGCACACAAAAGGGAACTGCACTTGTGCATCCGCAATCTATTACCGCTGATTGCATATTGCTGCAAGCAGGGACAGCCAAAGTGCATTTTTGGCCCTTTTTTCCCATTATTTCCTGCCTTGTCGTCAATTGCTGCGACCACGGGGCGTCACGTTGAAAATAGGGATTTGCAGATTGTCGCATATCGCAGTGGGTTTCTTGTATCCACTAACCGTGATAAACAAGAAATTACTGTATATCACTGTCATGCAAATAACACTTTTTTGATGAAAAAACGCATTTTGGAGATATTTTTTTTTCTTACATAGCAGCAAACTATACATTCAATATTGGCTGAATAAAAAAAGACAACTCTTTCAATTACTCTGTAATAAACAATCGAGGAGTGATTAATATAATGGAAAAACAAAAAAACGATTTTTTTATTCACGATATATTTGTTAATACTCAAAACACACCGTATTATTTTTGCTACTGTCAGAATCTTTTACCAGCCCATGCCTAGTAGGATGTTTTATATAAAAAAAAAGAATAAAAAAAAAAAGCCAAATTGTGCAACCAAACCAGATCACAATGAATGTCCGCTCGTGTTTTGATATGAAGTCAAGCGGAAAAAAATAAAACGACAACAAAAAAACAAAAAAACGTGACGTTGCGGGAGATTCACTGTGTTAGCAACTTCCTGTATAATATTTTTTTGCAATGTTTCTAAAGCAGTTGTTCCTGAAATTGTTTGAACAATGGACAATATTTTCCAAAATAACCATAATTTAAATCATAATAACATCAAAATATACTAATTATAAATCCAGTCATGAGCAATATTTGACATATGTCATATGAAACGCACTACAACATACTACGGCCACTATCGTTGCGTTTGCCGCAAAATTTTACGTTTAATACAAACCCAAACAAAGTTTGTTAAGATTTTGGGTAAAGCTAGGGTACTTTTTGATACCCTATTTTCCGGACTATATGTCTCTCAGGAGTACGAGTTGCACCAGCCAAAAAAATGCAGAATTAAGAAGGAAAAAAACACGTTTAAGTCACACATTTTTGGAGGAAATGTGTTTGATAAAAAAACAACATTAAAAACATACATGTCACCCTGAAAGACATTTTTAAATAAATATAATATAGAGAACACGGTATACGAACGTTACACATGCATGCATATCTTAGACACGCTCGAATACGTTGTAATAACATAACATATTAAGAGTTATTCAGATAACTCTAGCATGAAGAACATGCTTACCAAACCATCATCACTCCAAATCAATAAATCTAATTAAATATTCATCCTCAGTGTCACTTTTACCGGTAAACAACTCCAAGACAATAAGCCGCTTCACCTCCTCTTTCAGCTTTGATAAAATTCCACCACAACAGGACAGAGTTGAAATGATCAACACAGAGCGGTTTAGGGTAAAAATAACATGTGAAGTAATATACGGTAACGGTCATAAAAAATTTAAACTTAATAATATGATAATGTGTTAATAATTTCACATACAGGTCTCACCAGAGTCGCAAACTATGAAAAAAACAGCAATTTATATTCCGGAAAATACGGTTTAATACTTGTTGTTTATTCTCTGCATAACAAGGGCTACCAAGCCGCACTTGACATTTTCCACGCTGATTGGCTATAGCTAACACGTTTTTTTTTTAAATATATTTTTTATCTGTATCTTCTGCACAACATTAAAGAACTTTTCCGGTACCGGTTCGGTACCACTGTTCGATAAGCACCACAATGTGTGAGTGTGTATGTGTTGCAATTACTTGAATGAAGGCTGCTGGAACCAAACACTTTTACGTTACCTTGGTTACTGCGTCCTGATGTTTACCGTCACAAAATATAATATTGTTCATTTGAAAAATAATAGTAATAATGAGAATAATGTTGCGTGTTGCTGTTTGAGAAATGTTTTTTGCACTAGAAACTCCAGAGCCCCGCCTTCAAACACATCGACAACTTGTCTGCAGACGCCATTAGCATAGAAACAAGCTAACCACCTGCTACCCGCGCAAAGTGATATGACCTTCACGTATTTTCACTTTTTAGTTTTTTACGGACACCAAAGAGGCTCGTTCGTGTGTGTGTCAGGGTTCGTACACCTTTCCCGTGGCCAAATTCAAGCACTTTTTAAGACTTTCAAAGCTAATTTTTCAATTATTCCAGTATCAATAAAAGAAGTATTCTAGCGCTGATCAAAAGAACAGGTGCCTAGATTTTAGTTTGAAACCCTAACTCTAGCACTAACCTTATTTTGGAACCCTAATATCGGTTTAAAACCCTAACTTGCAGCCCAAACCCTAGATCCTACCCTACTCCTAACCCTAATCCTGTTTCAAACAGTGGACCTAGCTCTAAACCTATTTTGGAATCCTACATTCCAGTTAGAACCCTAATATGGAGCTCAAACCCTAGTTCCTAACCCTACACATAGACCTAACTCTAGCTGTAACCATAGCCCCAGCCCTAAATTCAGTTTAATACCATAATAAGGAGCCTGAACCTTATTTTCTAACCCTAGCCCTAATCCTATTTTGAAATTATAAAATGAAATTTAAACCCATATTTGAAGCCCAAATCTAAGCATCTAACCCTAGCGTAGTGCTTCTATTATTATCCCCATTGGAAGAAGAAATCCTCTCGCATTGACAAGCGCTTCACCTAAAATAAAGCACTTTTTCAAACCTTGTAAACACAACAATAAAATCCAAGTATTTTCAAAGATTTCAAGCACCTGTACGTACCCTGGTGTGTATGACTGTTTTTGTGCTGGAAAGTGAGCTTAAGTTTCCTTATTGTACATTTTTTGTCCCTAAAAGACTGACTGATCTTGATTGTCTTTGTATCCCATAATGCTTTGCTCCTCCACGTTGTTTTGGGGCAAAAAGGCAAAAAAACGTTTCGACCAAAAGCTCCTTTTTTGTTTGTTTTACTTTTGGGCGAGACAAGGGAAACACGCGAAAAAAAAAAAAATATCCAGGAGGGGATGTCTGTATTTGTTGACACTGAACAAGGATGACGAAGAATAAAATGCCTATTTTTTATTCTGTAAATATGGAAAAAAATGATGGCTTTGATGTACAAATGTGCTTGTAACATTTTCTGATCTAATTTATTGGACTTTTCTGCTTCACATTAAAGTTTCAAACTACAAAAGTCTGAGTATGATTATGTCCGATGGAGGAAAAACAGAATGAAGAGTTATGAGAAAAAGGAAAAAGGATATGAATAATGACAAATTAAAAAGAGTAAAATCAGTATTTGGAGGTTGTAAGTCTCAAGGCGGTTTGTGACGTTGACAGATGGGGTCAGACCTTTTCACACTAAGCCTTTTTTCTTGGAGCATGCAAGGACGACGACGGGGCACTCTACATTTTGAAGCACGCTTACATAAAGGGGCCCTTTGCAACAAAAAAATGTCAAATGTTCTCTTTTTCTTTTTTTTTTTAAAGCCACAGTGTGTAATATTTAAACACAGGATGGCACTGTATTGTCTAATATGAATGAAAACTAGTGCCAAATGAGCACAGACAAACATGGCGACTTTGAGGGAGGGATTCCACTATGTAAAAGAAACCTATGATTTTTCATAAAAAATAGTATTGTTATGATGGTTCATGTATTTTTCAAATCATGTAATTCTTTTAGAGAAAGTTTTTGTACCACTAGGAGGCACTAAGTATTTCACACTGTCCTATTTAAAACTACGTTTGATACATTTGTTTTGGGGGTGGGGGGGAGTAATGTTTCATGGTATCAGTACTTGTTATTCAGGCAGCAAAGAGTTTAATAAATTGTATATATATTAAAAAGACAAGTTTATGATAACATCAGAAGTTTCTGCTCATGTATGATTATTGAAGAGTTCCTAACTTGTACGGATAACAACCAGTGGAAAAAATGGCAAAAAAGATCCATTGCTGGTTTGTGTATCTTGTGTCACTACGACAAAACAACTTTTTAATCACAGAAAAATATGTAATTAATTCATCAATTTATTACTTGTTGATTAATGGCTCAATTGTTACTGCTCAACTGTGACTCTAGAAGAGTTCTGAACTCACAGGGGTATCGCGGTAAAGCCACTTGATCTCAGATACAGCACCTTCTTCATCCGATATAATGGTGTAATGTGTCATTCCGCTCATCAACTCGTGAAAAAAATGTTCTGAAAAATCCATCACCGCTTTGTGTATCTGGTGTCGCTACGGCAACGTTAGCAAACTGGGGTGTCAATCAACTCACTCAATCCGCGTGGTCTTTTTTAATTTCCTGTTCTGCTCACTTTCCTCAGCTTGCTCAACATAGGATTAGTGCTTAATGGAGAAGGAAATGACAGGGATACGTCAACGCGGGCGCGCACACACACACAAACACACAGGACCTCCGACGGCCCCCGGTGTCCCCGTTTAGCCTGCTAAACTTTCTCTTTAGACGTTTTCTTTTTCTGAAAAACTGGTCAGCATCCATCTGCGGGTCAGATGGAGCGTCTAGACAAGACTTTGCCAGGACGTCTCGCCGATAAGATGAGGGTGGCGACCCGTCTGACGCTGCCCGAGAGTGATTCATGCCGTGAGTCACGACGGAGATGATGCGCAAGAGTTAAACAGATTGAAGCGACTTGTTTACACTTTTCTCGTGTTCGTCCTTACGACGGGATGAGCCGGAGTCAATCCCTAAAGAATGGATTGGTGGTGTGGCTCTTTGAGACAAAAACAAAATACACTGGTACCTCTTCATCAGAGGTGGATTGAGCAAAAGAACTGTTACTTCTGAATAATATGACTCAAGTAGAAGGAAAATGTAGTCATCCAAATAATTTCTCAAGTAAAAGTAAAGAAGTACCTGGTGAAATATATATATATATATATATATATATATATATATATATATATATATATATATGTGTGTGTGTGTGTGTGTGTGTGTGTGTGTGAACGATTTATTTATTTATTTCAGATGTGGTATGCTGTCATGGTCGCCTTGGTGACCAGTCTGCCCCGCCCAGTTCAACTAATTGTGTCTGCTATTTAAGGCTGGATTCCGGGCTTTGCGGGGGCTGGCTCATTATACATATACACACTCCCGGTCTGTTATGCCTTGTCCAGTTTAGTTGAGTTGGAAGAATCAACTGTTTGTTTTGTCATGTCCCAGAGTTTTGGACAACTTTTATTTTGTTAAATAAAACTTTTGGATCGTTACGCAATTGAGTTCTCCCTTCCTGCCTCCTGCCTCCGTTCTGGTCCGATCACCCCTTTCCATTCCACCTCGTTCCGTGACAGAATGAGCCAGCCACGACAAGAACTCAGCGAACGATCCCAGCGCGATTTGGGGAGACCTGGAGAACGCAGCTTGGCAAGCGCCTACTGAGTCCGACTTCGACTCCCTGCCCGTTCGAACCACGGCCCCGCCCGTCGTGGCCATTGCTGTGCCTCGAATGGGGTCCCGGGAGGAATTGACGCCTGCCTGTTCGACTCTCATGCCTGCCTGCCCGACTCCCGTGCCGATTGCCTGCTATTCAGTCTCCCCTGCCTGCCAGTCCGACTCCGCTGCCTGCCAGTCCGACTCCGCTGCCTGCCAGTCCGACTCCGCTGCCTGCCAGTCCGACTCCGCTGCCTGCCAGCCCGACTCCGCTGCTCCTGTTTTGCCGGTTCTGATTTTGACTCTCGCCTGTTTTTGCCAATTTTGACTCTCATGTTTTGCCGGTTCTGATTTTGTCTCTCATGTTTTGCCGGTTCTGATTTTGACTCTCTCATGTCTTGTCTGTTCTGATTCCGCCTGCCCTGCCTTGCCTGTTCTGATTCCGCCTGTCCTGTCTGAATCGCCACTTCTGAATCGGTCTGTCCTGAGTGCGACTCTTCTGAATCGGTCTGTCCTGAGTGCGACTCTTCTGAATCGGTCTGTCCTGAGTGCGACTCTTCTGAATCGGTCTGTCCCGAGTGCGACTCTTCTGAATCGGTCTGTCCTGAGTGCGGACTCTTCTGAATCGGCCTGTCCTGAGTGCGACTCTTCTGAATCGGCCTGTCCTGCTTATCTGTCCTGTTCTCGTCGGTTCTGCCTGTCTGTTATCCCCTGTCCAGTTTGCCCGCCGGACCCCCCCCCTGCCGAGCGCCGATTCCGATCCGCCTGACGCAGATGGCGCCTGCCTCTTCCCGTTCCTGCGTGTTCGGAGGAGGGAGCGGGGTTGCCCCAATCGTGAGCGTCGAACCATTCCGGGGTGCGAGGTAGTAATTCTTTCTTTTTGGGACCTCGGGAGCTGTCCCTTAAAGGGGGGGCTCTGTCATGGTCGCCTTGGTGACCAGTCTGCCCCGCCCTCTGGGCAACAGCTGAAGCAGTTCAACTAATTGTGTCTGCTATTTAAGGCTGGATTCTGGGCTTTGCGGGGGCTGGCTCATTATACATATACACACTCCCGGTCTGTTATGCCTTGTCCTGTTTTAGTTTAAAACATTGTCCGTTCTGTTATGCCTTGTCCAGTTTAGTTGAGTTGGAAGAATCAACTGTTTGTTTTGTCATGTCCCAGAGTTTTGGACAACTTTTATTTTGTTAAATAAAACTTTTGGATCGTTACGCAATTGAGTTCTCCCTTCCTGCCTCCTGCCTCCGTTCTGGTCCGATCACCCCTTCGACCCCACCGCGTCACGTGACAGTATGCCACCCTTGTATTTTATTGGTTAGAGCGGTATTGTTAGTTAGGGACCTCTACTGGAGAGAAGTTAGGCCGTTTAGCTGGTTACCTTCCTAGATGTTTCTCTTGTTTGGCATAGGGGCAGCACGGTGGCTGGTGGTTACTGTACCTCCTTCGCAGAACAATTATGAAGTCATGGTTGGTGAGCATATGATTGGTTGTATGTCTCTGTGTGCTCTGTGACTGGCTGGCAACCAGTTGAGGGTGTCCCCTGCCCACTGCCTGAAGATAGCTGGGTTGGGCTCAAGGACCCCGGTGACCCTACTGAGGATAAGTGGTGCAGATGATGGATGGATGTTTGACAAACCTCCACTAGTCCCTGGCCTGGTTTTGGGAATTTTGTCTAAGTAATATTATCTTATTGTTGTTATTCAATATACCTACTTTTTGTTACCTTGTATTGACTAGTTTCTTTGCTTTAGCACCCTCATTTTCCCATTTTTCTGGTTTTAGTTATTTCTGTTACACAGAATTTTCAAACCTGCTAATCTTCAGGCTATGATCTGTACCAACGAGCACCTCCAGACACGAAAATTTTGGTATACACAACAATATTCTTGCTTGCGATATGAAAAAAAAAAAAACGGTTCACCTGCAGTCCCCAGATGTTAAAACTAGAGATTGCTCACCGCTTGTGACTGCTTACCGCCAGCATCAACTCATCCAGTTTGCACATGCAACCTACTTTATGTAAAAAACATCTTTGTTGCATTTAAGGTAATTTAAAGTTAAAGTAACTACAATTTTAAGTGTACAGTAAGTGCTTACGTATGATCAAAGGTCTCTCAATCTCATACCTGTCAACCTCTGCCAATTGCTCCCCTTATTTATGATTGTAAATCTAACCTTTGAAGCGATAATAGACCTTACAAACACAACGTGGCTCCAGACTATGTAGAATACCACAACAGTATCAGCAATCTATGATGACGTAATCGTCTGCTACCGGTGACTGAGATGATCCAGATTAGAGCAGAAATATGCAAGACAAGATCGGTGTTTTTACATTTCTTTCCACAGTCTAAAATTTTAATACAGTGTACACAACTTGAAATAATCAAAAATGTATAAAATACGGTGAACACGTATAAGTTGATAGGTATGCAATCTCTGTCACTCTTCCTTACAAAGCCAGGATTTGGCTGCTTGGAGTGGTCGGGAGCTACAGTACCCAAGTTAGCTGCCAGGGGGCGTTAGTAACCTCACAAACGCAAACCACTTATAAAAAGATGGATTTTGTGTGTACCTAGCTAAAGACACTCACATAGGCCTAAAACACAACTAGATTAATTTTCATGAAAATTGGTTTAACAGTTTCAAAGACGATATATCACCTACAAACACACAAATTAGGAATTTATAAAATAGTTTAGATTTTGAATTTATATGATTTGGAGAGCGAGAGAGAAAGAGAGAGAGAGATACATAGATATGGATGGATTAAATTTAAATAAAATAGATTTAGATTACATAGATTAATTTACCATTGAATATGTTTTTAGTGATCAGGACGATGTGATGTGTTTTATTGGCATTTTGGGTTCACTTTGGTTCTTTTCAAAGGTACAGGTCAATTTGTTTTTAACTTTTCATACTGTGAAAATGGTTTCGTTACAAGAGCAATTCGAGCTAAGACCACGACCCTCGAACAAATGAAGCTCATATGAATAGGTACCACTGGAAAACAACTGAGGCAAAAGTAAACTTGTGTCAGTTTTTTCCCCCTAAAAATCGACATGAGAAAATAGGCGTTTAGCCATCGATGGATTCGATTGCGTGAAAAAGAGGAGCAGAGTTTCCCCGGGCTTGAGAGACTTTGGCTGACCCGCGCCTGACTCGGGAATCGGGGAAAGACATCGGAAGCGAGGGCAGGAAAACACGCCGCGACACTAGAGCCAACTTCACAACAATTTCAGGAGTTCTTCGGGATGTTTCCTGAATTGATAAAATTTTTGGGGTGGGGCGTTTCATTCAATTCTGTTTACTTGCTTATTTGTGTACTGTATTTGTGTATTTTGTGTTTGGGTGCGCATTATACACAAAGTTATTTGTGAAACGATCAGTCGTTAAATATCACTGACCATCGTTGCAAAGATATTCAATGCAACAGGAATTGAACCCAGGTTGTGGCGCGGTGAAAGCGCTGAAACCTAAGCCCTAGACAACCAGTGACAATAAGAAATACACAAAATGTACATTTTGTTTTCCTTTAAATTATTTTTTTAAATTTTTATTATTTGTTGTGTTTTTTTGTTATTTTTTTTTAATTTAATTTTGTTTAAAATGCACTTAAGTACAATGATCAAAATACAAGCTATATGTGAAAAAAATTAACAAACAATAAAAAAAAAAAATCATAATTATGCGTCCCCTTTTTTGGGGAATTTATCATTCTTTATTTTCTCATCTCATTAGCTGCACCTCTTCTCCTCAGTAGGGTCCCGGGGGTGCTGGAGCCCATCCCAGCAATCATCGGGCAGTGGGCAGGGGACACCCTGAACTGGTTGCCAGCCAATCGCAGGGCACACAGGGACAGACAACTCGCTTGCTCATTCACACCTAGGGATAATTCGGACCGGCCAATCCACCTGAAATGCATGTTTTTGGAATGTGGGAGGAAACCGGAGTGCCCGGAGAAAACCCACGCAAGCACGGGGAGAACATACAAACTCCGCACAGGAAGTCTGGTAGCTGGATTTGAACCCACACAGGAAGTTCCCAAGACCTTAGAACTGTGCCGCGCACGCGCTAACCACTGCGCCGCCGTGCTGCCTATCCTTTATTTTATTGTATTGAATTAATTAGAGCTTTTAGCAATACAGTGGTGGTACAACAAGAGGGTTATACTTTTGTATCTTCCTAAGACGCACTCAAAAAAACTTTTCTTTTTTCATCATTTTGAGGGTTTGAGGTGGCATTTGGACTGTATTTGAAACAGTCCTTTTCTGTTTTCATCCTCAAATAAATGAAAACAACCAGCACGCACGTGAAATCACTGTGCACCCCCCCCTCTTTTTGTCCAGCCAAATGCACTTTGTGGCAAAACACCAATGATAAAGTAAGGTAAAGACAGATAGACACGGGGAAAAAAAATAAAATAAAATAAAAAAATAAAATATATATATATATATATATAAAGGCTCTTTAAACTCAGCTGAGCATTGTTAACACAATAGATAAAATAAATTTTTAAGGACATCTCAAACTATGCACCCCACCTTTAAAGAACCAAGCAGAAAAAAATCTGTTTGGAAATTTTGCGAATTCCTGTATGTATTTGGAGGATGAGAGCGAAAAGCGTCACGTGCTTTCTAATGTGGACGTAAACAAAGATGATGATTCACTCAGCGATGCTGAGCGCGAGCAGCTGTATTATGACGGCTCGCTCGCACACATTGTAAACACAAGACCAGCTGTCTGATGCAGACTATGGGATGGGACTGATGGCTGAACATGTCTGCCTCAGGCTTCCAAGGTTTCAGGGGCGAATCCCACGCTTGCTAAGGTTTTAAGTGGGGCGAGAACAAAAAAAAAGGAGGGGGACACATGACTTGAGGAGCCAAAATAATGTGGTAAGGGAGGCTAAACTGAAGCAAGGGTGGGGTCCTAGTTATTAAAATTTAAAAGAAAAAAAAAGTAGCTCACCTTCAAAGAAGACTGTTTCCCGGGAATCCTCCCTGCACAGAAAAAGTCATAAGGAACACAAGTTGGGTCCTAAGATATAATTTGGATGTGCTATGTGAAGACACTAGTAACTCTGAATAAGGAAAGTAAGGAAGAGAAGGGAATGCAGGATGAGAGGAAGAGAGGATGAGTGAAAGGGAGAAAAAAAGGAAGGAAAGAAATGAGGGAAGAAAGAAAGAAATAAAGGAGGAAATAATGAAAAAAGAAAGAAGGGAAGAAAGAAATAAGGAGAGAAAGGAGGGAAAAAAGAAAGAAAGATAGAAAGAAAGGACAAATAGAATGAAAAAAGAAAGTAGGAAAGAAGGAAGCAAGGATGGGAGGAGTGGAATGAAGGAAGGAAGAAACAAAAGAAGGAAGGAACAAAGGAAGAAAGAAAGGAAGGTTGGAAAGGTGGACGAATGGAAGGGTGGAAAGGTGGAAGGAAGGGATGAAAGAAGGCAAGATGGGAAGCAGTACAGAGAAGGGACAGAAGAGGAGGGAGGGCGCAAAAAGATAGGAAGAATCAAGAAATGAAGGCAGGGAGAAAAGAAGGGAAGAAGGAAAGCAAGCAAGGAGCAAGGAAGGCTTAAAGGCAAGCAGGAAGAAAGGAAGGAAGAGAGAGTAAGGGATCTAGAGCAGGAGGGAAAATAGGAAGAGAGTAAGAAATGAAAGAATATAAGAAGGAAGAAGAAAGGTAAAAAAGAGGAAGAAAAGCAGGCAGGCAAGAAGACATAAAGGGAAGCAAGAAGGAACTAAAAACGAGGGAAAGATGGAAGAACAGAGGGAGTGAGGGAGCAAGGGAGGTAGGATCAAAGAAAGATAGGAAGAGTGGAGGGAAAGTAGCAAAGGCGGAAGGTAAGAGGAAAAAGTAGGAAAGCAAGAAGGGGGAACAACGGAAGAAGAAGTGAGCACCGGAGGAAGTATAAAAGGAAGATATGAAGGGAGGAAGGAAGAGAAAGGGATAGAAGGGAGAAAAGAAGGAAGGAACAGTGAAATAAGATAGGACTGAAGGAAACACGGAAAAAAGCAATGTTAGATTGATAGATGGATGGATGGATAGATAGCCATGGGTCTCAACGTGGGTCGAACAACACATTCATCACATCTCAACTTTAGCAAACTCGGGAGCAAGTTCCGGAGCGAATCCGAGTTGCGCCTCAAAGAGCTGTGCTGGATCCACCTCGTTTCCTGCGAGGAGAACCGGTTGCTACGGTAACTGGAGTACACATCCTGTCCAGACTGTACCCAGCAGGTGTGTGATCGCGATATAATGTAAAACGCAGCTGCCGCAGTGGCGCACAGGACACCCCCTTTCTCTCCACCCTTCCCCCTTCTCTGTCTCCAACTCCAAGAAGTCTTTTCCAAAGAATATCCTGACGGACGTCATAAGAGGGAGTCCCGGCCATGTGGCCGAAGCCTGCAAAAGCAGACAGTCGGATGGAATTTAGACGTGTATGGCAGCCAATAAGTTAATTATCAATTGTGGTTGGGTAATATGGTCTGCGTTTCTTTAAAGGGACATTTGCACTGCATCTATTTATATAAAACCACGACAGTTTCAATGACTGTTCAAGAGGTCACCGATCACTTAACTCATTCAATGGCTGATTCTCTCAAATGGAAGAGCCAATGTATGCCATTTTGACTCATTTTTGTAGGCCTACAGAAAACATAGATCTTTAGCTACATAGACATAGGACATATCAAAAGAAAGCATCAACCCTTGTCTTTTATTAGAAAAAGTATGCCATCTAGCTTTTACCGTTGTTTAGTAAACAACAGTTGAATGTTGCTGAATTTCTTGAAAATAATTGTTTCCAAGAAAACTTGAGGAAAAAATGGCATTTTGGGGAAGGGTGCATTTGAGCAGAACTTTAATTTAGGTGCTTTTTTTGCATTTGTGGTACCTCCAATATCTAAACTTTCCATAAACACAAGGGAACTTTGCATGCAAAATAAGATTTTGTTTCAAGAACACTGAACGTATGCAAGTACTTTGCAGCACACCAATGTTTCCAGTGACCTGATCACATGATATCGGTTACCATGAAAATCGGGTTCCTGCAGACGTGCACAAAACATCATCCCTCTTAGCGCCAATGAGGAAGACGTTCTCATCTGTTTTAAAAAAAGATTAGGCACAACTGTCCGTAAATGAGTTAACCAAGAAACTTGGCTGAATTGATCTTCGTTGATGTTTTTGAGGGGACATTTTCAATATAGATTCATAAATAATCACTACAGTTTCAGAGACTACTAAAGAGTAGATTAATAAATAGATTGAGAGGCTATTGGATAGAATTAAGACATGTATGGCCGTAAATGATTTAATGAGTTATCGCGGTTGCTTAAATTGATCTGTAGTTGTTTTTGAGGGTAAATTTGCATTCATAAAACACTATGACAGTTAATTAATTCATCGACAGACAATTTATTAATCGTTTGGATAAAACTACGACGTAAACAAGTTAATTAATAAATACAGGTTGATCTAAAAGATCTGCAATTATTTTTATGGGATGTTAACACGAGTTTCAGGACCTGCTCAAAAGTAGATTCATCAAGAGGATAGTTTAGATGTTTATGGCAGATAATTAACATAGTTAATTATGAAATATGGTTGGTTAAAATAATATGCAATTTATTAGGAGACATTTTTCAAAATTTCAGTTACTGCTCAAATGTAGATACATTTTTAAAAATTAATTGTTTGGATAGATTTTACCCTCTTACCAATGAATATTTTCTTATTCTTAAAGACTAGTAAAAAAAATTAATTCAAAAAATATTTTAAAAAAACAAAACATAAATGAAAAATAAGACATGTTGTTGACATTGGAAATTTGCTCACTTTATTTTTCCTCTAAAATAATCAAGTGAAGATTTTAGAAGTGCTGATTTTTACAAAGCCTAGACAAGTGATTAATTATGCTATATTATCATTTTACTCATGTTTAAATTAACATACTTTGTTTTGGAATAGATTGAGTGAAATTATATTAACGTATGTAAAGGACTACAGTCGTTCTTTTGTTTTGTTTGAGTAAAACTATTTAAAGTTGTCTTATTTCTTAAGAAAAATCAAAATTCAAATGATTAAATAATGCTTAAACAAAAGACAGAGAAGTTGAGTTTATGGACTTGGATGGGCATGGGTGTTGAATGAATTTTGTCCTTGCGTGACACCATAGCTATTAAAGAGGGAGACAGGTAAAGGTGGACTCCAGTTTAAATTTTTTCATATGCACGACAAGGACTGTTGCAGAAAAACTATTTAAGCATCCTTGGCAGTAACGTATGTTTGTTTACTTATTTGTCTAATTGAAATATTTTATCTTTGTAGCATTGTGAGTTTGGATGAATGAACGCTTGTTTGGATATTGATGCGGGGTAGTGTTTGTACTGTGAAGACCCAGAGCTGACTTGGTTTTAAGTTTGTATACCCTGACACAGTTTTCACAGTGCTATGGAGTCGAGACTCTATTTGGGGATCCAAGGGCTGCTACAACGTGATTTTTAATCGGATTCCTTGCGGAATCAACAAATTATTCATTTAGTCGAATATTGATACTGGTATTGGTCTATTATCGAGGATATTTGATAAGAAGCTAGTACATAACATTTTGATAAATATATATTTTTTGTAATTATTGAAGTTCAGCAGCAGATATTTCCAAACAAATAATTGAAAATTATGCAATAACGAATACGATTATTTGTTAGTACTTTTTTTTTCAAACGAGTACTCAAGAAGTGACAACAGCTGGCCTGTAAAGGCCCCCAGGGGCCAATCTGGGCCGTGGTGTCAAATGCTTCAAATCATATTTGTATTTTTTTAAACGTTTGGATTCGACTTTTGTGAGTCTCTGAGTGGCTTTCCAGCTGCAGCTGTAAGCCTTCAAAATAAAAGTATCATTGATGTCAGCAGGTCTGCGATCGGCATCAGGATGCCAAAATAAAAAAAAGAAAAACGGGAAAGCCTCCGGTTCCTCCAGATGTGAGACAGTCGGGGACACTTTAAGAGCTGCTGACTTACGTACATCCGACCGGGTCATCTGTCAGCCATCCGGTCACTCGTGTCATTCACCCGATTCGCGCCTTCCCGGTGTTGTGACGGCTAGCGGGACGACAGTTAACGTTAGCGCGCATCTATAGTTGACTGGTTGTTTTTGAGAGGA
This sequence comes from Urocampus carinirostris, assembly GCF_059441175.1. Classification (NCBI taxonomy): domain Eukaryota; kingdom Metazoa; phylum Chordata; class Actinopteri; order Syngnathiformes; family Syngnathidae; genus Urocampus; species Urocampus carinirostris. The sequence goes on from NC_142366.1 coordinate 6,007,632, forward strand.
AGCGCTTCACTTTTTCCGTTTTAGACAGCGGTGATTTGTCACGGCGTAACCTAATAAACCTGAAGGTGGCCAGGTTTGTCACACGACGGACCTAAGCCAGACAACTAGAAAAAAGAATGTTAATGGGAAAAGTACTGCTTCATTTTTCTTACTTAAAAAAAAAGAAATCAAGTCCAAAATATTATAGCGCTTTTTAAAAGTTGAAGCATTAAAGCTGAAGAGTCAAAAGCTAAAGCTCAAACCGTTTTAACTAAAAAGTTAAAGCTTAAAAGCTGCTTTTACCTTAGAGTTGAGCATTTTGAAGTACTTAAAACTGCTTTAACTTGAGCGTTAAAACTTTAAAGCTATGTTAACATTGGGTAAAGACTTTAAAGCACACTTAGAAGCTGCTTTAAGTTATGATTTAACACATTTAAGCAGCTTTAATGCATAGGTTGATGTTTTAAATCTTTATAGAGTTAAAGCTTCAAAGCTAGGTTAACATAAGGGTTAAGATTTTAAAGCACACTTAAAGCTGCTTTAACTTAAAAGTTAATAAATTATGACCCCTCACGGCCCTTTCCAAAGCAGATTTAATGTATTAACTCTTAAGTTCATGCAACTTTAACTCTAAAGTGTAAAAAGAAAGCTGCGTTGACTTAAATATTAAAGCTGTAGCACTGCTTTAACTCAAAAGTTACCATTCTAAAGCAGCTTTGATGTAAAGATTAATGCTTTAAATCTGCTCTAACTCCAAAATAAAGCTGTAAAACTGGTTTAAACTACAGAGTTACGGTTGAAAAGTTGCTTTAAAATAAGTGTTAACACTCTAATGCATCTCCAATGCAAACCTAGCACTTTAAAGCTGCTTTAATGCAAAGGTTTGAGCAGGAAAGCTTCATTAAATCACGTATTAACGCTTTAAGATTGCTTTAACTCAAACATTAACTCATTAAAGCTCTTAAATGCAAAAAGCTTTAAATCTGCTTTAACTAAAATTTTGTAGTTGTAAAATTGCTATAGACTAAAGAGTTAAAATAAATTAGAAGTTAATATTCAAATCTGGAGATGTGAAACTCCTTTAACTATATAATTAGAGTTGAAAAGCTACTTTAAATTAAGAGTTAACACTTTAAAGAAGCTTAAAGACAAAATTAAAGCTTTTAACTTAAACTAAAGCCTAAACTGACACATTAAAGGTGTAAAACTGTTTTAATTAAAGAGGTAATGTTGAAGCTGCTTGCTCCTTAAGAGTTAACACTTAAAAGCAGCCTTAATGTAAAGGTTAAAGGTGTAAACCTGCTTTACTTCAAGAAATAAAATGTCAATCATGCAATAATTTAACAGTTAAATCTGTTAAGTAGCTTTAACTCAAGAATTAACTCAAAACGTAAAGCTGGAATAAGGCTTTAACTTTTGACAGGACATATTTACAACATGCTCTATAAAGGTACACAAGAATAAACAAAGTAGAGGAAATTTTATTGTATCAAAGACAGTAATGGTATCGATATTGATGATCACTATAAGTAGAAAAAAGTAAAGTATATGAAGAGGTCGTGACTACTTAAGGGTAGATTTAGCTATTTAAATGTTTATCATAAAAAGTATAGATTTAGTATCTGTATTTTAATACTTTTCTAATCAAAAGAATGGAGAGCTGACTTTTAACACTACAACCAATCAGAACACTGGGTTTTGCGCCACGGCTCCCGCCCCCAGCAGCTCGTTGATGATGTCATCGTTGTAGGACAAAACGTCCCGCAGCACCTGCGTCGTGTGCTGACCAATCACAGGAGGGGGTGTGGCCTTGCCGTGGGAAAAGCTGCTGTAACGAACGGCGGGACCTGAGCGACAAAATACATCCGTCCGAACATGTACCCTACTGTCCTCACTATAAGGTACACGCACACCGCAAGAATTGCCTTTGGTGATATATTTTCATATATAAGCCACACCGGACTTTAAGGCGCATGGAATTAAACTTGCAGTAAGGGCCAGGGTTGCCCCCAAACGTACCGTATTTGTGCATTTATTGATTAGTCGGAGTATATCACTAATTACAATTGATTAACATTGGATGCAATGAGGATCAAACCCAAATCGCGGAGAGAACCGTATCCATTAGGCTACCAGGGATACAAATTACACATGGAAATGCATTGGATTTTATGTAATCATCTCATTATTTTTAGTCTCAGTAATAAATTGTTGGGGTTATTATTGTGCCGAGCCGCAAGAATATTGTTAGACATTAAACCGGTCTGTGGCACAGGCTACTTACTAAGTCTTTATGAAGCGCACGAGATTCTAAGTAAATGAAGAAAAAGGCATTTTAGGATGAAATTTGGTTGTCCCGAAAAATACATATGAACACATGGCCAAACGAATTCATTAAAATTTGATGCTAACAATGCTTGGTTAGTTTAGAAGATATGAAACACAATTTTATACCAGTGTCTGAAATAACGTTTGCGCGGACGCGTGCATCTGTTACGTCGGGCGTACAACTTACAAAGCGTCTCTGCCTGACAAAAAAAAATATTTTTTTTCTTTTTTTACAAATAAAACTTTTTATACCGATTTTGAAATCTTCGTTCGTTTTCGGAATTTCGGTTCGTTTGGTAATTTGCATACTTGGCAGCCAATCAGAAGCCTGCATCGAATAACTTTGTGCTTCCGGACTTTCCCGAGCGTTATAAGGTCGTGCATTTGCATATTACTTTCCAAAGTAAACGCACAGAGAACACAAGAAAATGAAGTGGTTAGGAATTAAGACTTGTCAATTTAATGGCCCTCTTACTCGAGGTATTGCGGTAAGACATTTTCCATTTTGTGACGTCATTACGCAAGCACCATTTTTCGTTTTTCTAATTGTTGATTGCCATGTTCTATTGAATGGTGCCGTGTTCTTGTTTGCTTGCTGTTGAGGAATAAATATGCTTAAAGGCTGAACCACAATGTCCTGCTTATCTTCTCACGCATGAAGAAACTGCATACTCTGACATATCCTTACCAGGAATCAAGCCAAAACTTCAGAAAAAATATTCAAAAGAAGCTAACAAAATTGATGACGCTACAAAACGTAAACGTACATTAAAAGCATCGTTAAAAGAGTTCACATGGCTTGTAGCAGACGACACAACGCAAACATTGCATGAATGAAGATGAGTAAATACAGGTACATACTGATGGCAGATGGAAAACAGCGATGTCATACACATACAATGAATGTAGAAGTAAATTTATAATAAACTTAATTTTAAAGTGTTGTTTTTTGTTATATATTCTGATAATCTATCCTTTTTTTTTTTTTTTTTTTTTTTTTGCGATTAGTCTTCTTATTGCATTTGAAAAATGGGGCAGGCAACTTTTCAGAGTTGGCTGCCCTGGTGTCCGGCAACTTTTTGTCACGAGTTTCAGACATTGTTTTATACCAAATTTTAATCACATTCTGTTTACTCATTTCTCTATCATTTGTATTTGATTATGTGAGTAAAAATAGTGTGATAATGAGATGAGACCTATTGCCGGTTCAATGTCTGACAATATTCTTCTAGCCCGGCCCAATAATAACATCAACAATGAAATACCTTGAATAAGAATAGCGTGATAATGACACTTTTTTGTGATGTCTGTATCCCTAGTAGCCAAGTGGATAGGATCCAGCACGCTCCCAACCGCGATCTAGGTTTTATTTCCGTTGCATCCAATTTTTGCAATTGTGATCAGCGATATATTTCAATCAATACACAACTCTGGTGCTTATTTAGTTTTAGTGCAACTCGAGCCCTTGCATATAGTTTTAATTATATGTTCCTTGTAGTCCGGTTGCAACTTGTATGTGAAAAATCATTAAAAAGACAAATTTTGGTGTGTGCGCCAAATAATCCAGTTAACTTTATAGTGCTGCAAACACAATATATGAAAAACAAAGACAGAATTTGGGTGAATGAATGAATGAATGTGCACCAACCAGGCACGGTGATGCGTCCGGCGGTGGGGTGTTTCATCTCCTGCACGAGGCCGTTGTGTTTCACCTAAACACAAATTATTATTATTATTATTATTTGATTGTTACATTATATAATTGAATTATTACGTCATCATGTTTTCATTCAGTTTGCGGTCCAGTGATTACCAATAAAATAAGAATAGAATAGAATAGAATATACCTTTATTGTCATTGTTACAAAATGGGTTAACATATTGTGACAACGAAATTGGGCATGACACTCCAGTTTTACACATTAACAGTGAGGTATGAGCCAAGAAGATAAAGGAACAGAGAAGTTTAGATTATAAAACAAGGGGGATAAGGTTATAGTTATAATTTACATGGTATTTAAGCAACACATTATTATTCTGGGGAGGGGGCTGCTGCCTCCAACCCCTGATGAGCAAAAGATAATGGATGGCTAAAATTTAGAGTATCAATACCAAGTGTTTGTATCACTGTCGGTAGAGTAACAATATGACTAGATAATGCCGTTGCAGGTTACCCTCTAGAGCACTTGTGTCAAACTCCCGACACGCGGGCCACGTCCGGCCCGCCGTGTGATCATATCCGGCCCGCAAGACCATTTTACACTATTGTTATTAATGGCCCGTTCTCCATCTCGTTCAAAACTTGAACCATTAATCCTGTTCAGATACACGCAAAGCCAAACCAAAACCGAATTAAAAAGGAGTACTTTTCAGAATATAAGAGGCACTTTTTACTACGATTTACAGTCAAGGATCCACACAAAATAAAACTCGTTTTGGCTGTACAACGCTAAAGAATCCTTTATATAAAAGTTCACAATATAATCTGTGTTCAGTGTTCAGATACTTTTTGATGAATCCACAGAAAAAATTGTAAATACGCGAAAACACCGGAAGATAACTTAAAGTTATTTGATTGGGTGAGTGGGAGGGATGGGTAGAGCTATGCAAAATGTGCAAGCACTCCCTCCCATCTCTCGCCCTACTCCGTCTGCGCCAAAAGTAAGCACATCAGGCTCCCTGTTCTCAGAATGTTGTGACGTTTTTACAAAATAAATGCTTGCATCTGGTTTTGAAACCAATATGTAGGAAAAACAGGGTCAAAATGAGTTTAACCGATCTTGAGTAATTGCAAGAAAAAGACAAGTTTAAAGTGGTATGTTTGTTGATTTTAGGACATGGGCTCTGGCATTATTCTCTTTTTATAATTTTAAGCAAATCATCAAAAATAAATGTGCTGAAGACTAAGCTTTTGTCTGGGGCGCGGGTTTAGCAATTTAGTAAATTTGTCTCATGATATATGGTGTAGCTCTATCCCAAAATAAAATTAATATATTTTGCTTTTGTGGCTCTTTGAGTCAAAAAGGTTCCCAACCCCTGCTATATACTATATATATACTATACCCTTTTCGACGCGCTGAAAACACAATACTGCAAAGAACTACACAGTGTCCGGCTGCGATCAGAGCAAATGATCAAATCAGAGTCATAAGAGCAAAGAAAACGGAATGATTAGAATTGTTATTTCTGAAAAATACATGTTTTATGTATATTTCCAGGTTTTGTAGCATTTTCATATTTCTACATTTGACAGGAGACATATTAAGGAGAGCAAAATCTTTTGGAATATTTAAGTTTTTTTTTCATAGATACATTGACATAGGAGCAAAGGAATTTGAATGTTATTTTAATGTTAAGTTGTTTATGTTAAGTTCTAAGTTGTATAATTTAACAAGCTATTTTTATTTAGAGCAAAATAATAAATACTGTATACGTGATTTAGGGTTTAAATTTAATATTCTTGTCTGTTTTTATTCATACTTATGTTACAAAAACATTAAGTTTAAGTGTGTTCAATAAATGTTTATCCTGGTTGGCCCGCGACCTTAAGTGTGTTTTGAATTTTGGCCCCTTGTGCAATTGAGTTTGACATCCCTGCTCTAGTGGCCATTTTCCGAACATGATTAATATTGCCATTCATTTAATTCCATTTTAGGTAAAAGAAATCACAATTTAGATTTTTTTGTAAGGGGTACTAATTACAACTACTAGTCGTATTTAATAAATGGCATAGAATGGCCCCAATTATATGTATCAAATAAAAAAGTCATATCAGTGCTTGGTATTAATATTGGTATTGGTGACTTAAAAAGTTGATCTCGCCGACAAGTCTTTGTCTGGAAAAAAGAAAAAAGAAAAATGGTGGACCCTGTTCATAAATCAAGGTAGGACAGCCCTGATGATTGACAGCCGGCGGGTGTCAAACAGGAGCCGGTCCAGATGTGTTGCAGATGTGTTCCGGAGCAGGATGGAGCCTCCCTTCCCAAGCCTCCCCCCTCCCTCACCCCCGCACGCAAGACGACAAGAAAAGCCAAATGTTTTTGACACTCACACCAGCTCTTTCAATTCCAAAGTGACTCACCAGTTTTCATGTGTGCGATTACACGCATGTGCTAGTGCCATGCTAGCCGCTTGTTATGCGGATTATCATTGCATCCATATGGCCACAAACAGACCTCGTACTTCTCGTACTTTTTCCAGATCGTCATGCAAACAAAACAAGTGATTAGACACTTGTAACACAAACATAAAGAGCTTTCAAAATGACTGTTTGGACGCGATTGAGCGTTCGTTCTCAGGGTAGTATGGCTGTAAGTCAAGATCGACTTTTGGCTTTTCTCATAGAAATTAATCGAACACCAAGTTGAGAAGATGTTTGAGTAGAGGTTTGACTCCCACGAGACACAACACAAAATTCCCTAATCTCGATATACCTACACCTCTATTCTTAACCTCAATCCAACATCTCAAAATAACAATTTCTGATAAGCAATGGGACCAAATACTTAATGTTGTCGACTACATCTATTTGCACAAGACACCGACTCCTCCACTGAAAGATCCTACGCAGAAGCCATCTTACCAGCGGCAAACTAGCAAATAGAATTCCGGACAGGCCAGACTCTTGCACCAGATGTAAACGATCACCAGCCGATTACCTGCATGTGTTTTACTCTTGTCCCAAACCTATCGACTTTAGGTTTTCAATTTTTCATACATTAAGTAAAGTCCTCGGTTTCTTAATAGACCCGACCCACTAATTGCCCTTTTTGGAGACCCGCCACCACTGCGCCAATCTTGACTAACACAAACTATACTTTTCCAACCTGCTTGTGAGGAGACTCATCCTCCTTAAACGGACGCATACATCCCCTCCAACACACAACAGATGGATTAGGGATATATTGCAAAAATGAAAAACTTGAGAAAATCAGATCCTCTCAAAGATTCCTTACAGACCTTCCGCGAGACCTGGCAACTCTTTATATCATACATAAACAACCAGCAGTTTGACATGGATGATCCTCAACTTATAAGTCCACCAGGTAATTAGTTAATTTAATTTTCTGGATGGTGCAAATTGAGTGTGTTGTCTAGGTGGGAAATGGTACGTTGTTTTTCAACGGAGACCCTTACAAACTGTTGAATCTACATTTTATTTCCCCCTCAATTGTCTGTAGCACCAGTAGAGAAAATGTAAATAGAAATATTTAAAATGACTAAGTTTGATGCAACAAATCCTGTGTGTATGTCATTACAATTTCAATGAATGACGGTATGTTTTAATTTTGTAAAAATTAAACGCAAAAAGGAAATCCAATTTTTGATGTCAGTTTAATTTTGAGGATTTGAAAAAACTAAATGAAATGTATGCCCTTATCTGGGCAACAAAAAAAAGAGCAAAAAATGTAGCATGCATTTATAAAAGTAAAACGGCAGCCTTTTGATAAGGTAAATCAAATGACCTTAATGTAACAAAGTTTGATTTCTGTGCAAATGTCAAATAAGTCAATGCATGGGTAAAACAGAGTAAGACTCGTTTCTCTTTTTATACCAAAGCAACACACCCATTCTTTGGCCTGAGCAACGAAATCGAAATAATATCCCCAAGTGTCATTCAAAATATATACTGACAATAATCAAAAATAACCTAATAAAACAGCTACTTTGATAATAAACATTGCAACGTAATTTGACCTCTGTGTTGAAGTTAGGAGTGCAGCGTTCAATTGTGACGCTGCCCGCCTTAGAAGGGGCAGAGCTTGTGCTCGGCTCGAACAGGAAAGGCGGGAAAGAGGAAGACAAACAAAGGCGATGATTTCCCTCTGATCTTATAGTACAGAGTTTAGATGTTTTACCACATTGGAAAACGTTAGTTTGTATCATGTTTGTCCTCGTACAGAAACCCATATTAAAACAAAAATCTGTTTCCCACGTCCAATGTTTACAAAATTTGGATACATTTTTTTGAAAAGCTGCATGTAGCTCCTGAGCCACAGGTTGCTGACCCCGGGTTTAGTTCAATGAGCCTGGTGAACAATTTCTGTCTGAATCAGGCCACGTTGTGCACATATTTAGGAGTTATGTACTCCTTTTAGTACAGCTTCCCAGAGTAGATCTGGTATTTCTTTACCAGTTTCCCGAGGTCCTAGTCAGTTCGCATATCTGATCATGAATAACCCAAACGCCGCTCTTAAGAGAAGGATGACGATCAAGTGTAATGTCCGAATCTAAAGAAAGTTATTGTGAGGCAAGTTGAATTCTGCCATGAGATGCTCAAAGTTGCAAAGATGTTATCAATATGAAGATCCTTAAGCCTTGTTATGTCCCGTTAAACCAGCAATTAAAGTCATTGTCGTCTATGAATGGTTGAAAACTAGGGATTGATGTTAAAAATGGGATTGCCTCAAGACAAAAATGGCGTGTTACTTTAACACAAATGTTTTTGTAAAGCTGAAAGAGGATTTGAAATAGGAAAGTTTCACAGGGAAGTGACACAAGCTTTGCAGAGATTGCCTCCATTCCCAGCCACATTGGAGATGGAGTAATTTGCACGTATTGCAACCAATATTGCATGACTTAGATATGCCACAATATAGTAATATCTGGGAGCTCTAGACACCCTGCAGCAATAGGTCTCTGTAGCGATTGTTTTTGTATCCTCTGTATCTTATTGCCCCAAATAAAAGGCAAAATCAGTTCGAGGAGTATACCATATTATCCGCACTATATGACACACTGGATTGTAAGGACCACCATTAAAAAATAGTCTCAAGTCAGATATTTTTCATACATAAGACCCATTACATTGAGAGTACAGTAATGGCTTCTGTGTATACAGCACTGACTAAAATCACAATGTATTTTATGCACTGCCGCGTGCAAGACCATAGACGCATTACCACTAGAACATCAGTGGTACAGCTGACATATGAAATGGCATTAGAGCTTATCCTATTATTAAACTTTTTTTTTACTCACGGTGCCAGCACACTGATTTGCATAATACATCCTGACAGGTTAAACATATTATACTACAAATTATTTAGATTGTTTTTCTCTTTCTCCACTTCTTCATCTGTGTGTGAATAACCTAATATGTACGTGTATGTAAAATAGCTCCTATAGTATTTATTTTTAGAAAGATACTGGATACTGTTTAACCTTTCCGAAAGAAATGCACATCAGTGTCGCCTGCTCCGTGAGTAAAAATAGTAGGATAATGGGATAAGGTCTAATGCCATATTATGTTTCACTTGTACCACTGGTGGTCTAGTGCAGTGTTTCTCAACGCAAAATAATGCTAAGAAGATAAAATTGACACTCCTTTACATGCTAGATTTCTTTATTCAATCGCCGTGTTTGAGAGGGACCACATCTCATTTCATTTTGAGTTTGTTGGTTTTATTTCCCCTTTCTACCCATAATAATGAGTCCCAAGAAAGAAAGTGAAGAGGGAAGGAAAGTGGAAAACAGTGACAGCAATAACGTTGAAGAAAGAAACAATGGCGCAATATGAAAATGGTGTACTTGAAGTGCTGCTGGATGGGACAGTAAATATTTTAAAAATGTCATATTTGTAGCTCTTTATATGCAATGTAGGCTTTTATGTGACTATACACAGTACTTGAAATCCATTTGGTTTTGCTGGTCAATTTGTTTTGTTTTTTAAAAAAGGTTAATATCGTCTCCTAGCCCTGGTTTAAATTGAGCAATCCTTTCATACAATTATTTGAAAAGTAGTTTTTCTCAATTTTTGGGTCATAGCTTGACATACAGTATTTTTGAATGGTGGGTCCTCCAGTGGTCCAGTGTCGGCACTCTCACCACCACTACACAGGTTTCATTCTCGTTGCATACATCCATCCATCCACTATCTGCACCGCTTATCATCAGTAGGGTCGCGGGGACGCTGGAGCCCATCCCACCTATCTTCGGGCAGTGGGCAGGGCACACCCTGACCTGGTTGCCAGACAGCCGCAGGGCACACAGAGACAGAAAACTCACTCGCTCACTCACACCTAGGGACAATTTGGACCAGCTGATTAACCTGACATGCAAGTTTTTGGAACGTGGGAGGAAACCGGAGTGTACGGGGGAAACCCAGGGAAAGCACGGGGAGAATATGCAAAGTCCACACAGGAAGGTCCAATCTCATGACCTCAGAACTGTGCCGCACATGCGCTAACCACTGCGCTGCCTTGCTGCCCCCGTTGCATACAATGTTTTGCAATTTAGGTTAGTGATTTTTAGTGATTTGATCAATCATTGCACAATCATTGCTCAAATACGGTAGTACCATAAAACATTATAGGAGCCTTTCAAATTTCTGGCCAAATTGGGGTTTTAAGGTGCATTTTACGGTCCGGAAACCACAGTTTTATCGGTGCAAGGCGTACACAGGCGGGGTGGCTTTGATAGCCGAGGTCAAAGCCAGAGCAGCAGGTTGAAGCAGGCTCAGATCTTTCTTTTTTTGTAGCTGCGGTGCTGGCGTACCCCCTCCTGCCCCCTGCGCCTTGATGTTGCGCTGACGTGATGTAACAGAAGGCCCGCTCGCCCCGCGGGAGCTGCTTAGTCGACTTAATGGACCGCCACATTTGGCTTCAAAGGCTCCCGAGGATGAAGGAGGAGTTGGGTGGGGTTTGGTTGCGAGGGGTTTTGGGGGTTGCGTAGGAAGGGGAGGCGTGGAAACAGACGAAGGTTAAGAAGTCATTGAGGAAGTCGGACTCTTCCGCTACTGTACGCGTGGCCTCGCTCACGAGTCTCAAACGGGGGAAACTTTAAGTAAAGCGCGCACTTAACGCTATTAGCGTGGGGAATTTGGCGATTGATGCCATTGGCTGCAGAACAGCAATGACACCTCCCCCCACACACCTGAAGTCGTTTTCAGGTCTACTGCAAATTGTCTAGACCGTTGGTACTCAAATGGTCTGACTCGGGGAACAACCATCCCACCCTAATCAAATCAAAGCAGAAAATGTTTTTTTTTTAAAAATCGAAAATGTATAATGTGCAGTTTAAAAAATAAATAGTAGAATATGTTTAAATAAATAAATAAATAAAAAACCCTAAAAGACCAGCAAAACCAAAACACATATATTCACGTAAATGCTTGATTAGCTGCATTTTTGATGAAAACAAAACGCTTCATTTTGGTAACTTCAGTCATCTTTAACGTTTTTTAGAAACAGTGGTTTAGGTTAGTGTTTTTTATAAATTTTTTTGTAGCCAAGGCCAACTTTTTTTAATTGAAACAATCTCAATGCACACGCCTCTTCAAAGTTAGAAAATAAATCCCCTGGCACTAGTTTCATTTGCCTATTGCTTAAATTGACACTATAATTCTTATTCTTATCGATTGTGGTTACTGTGGATCAGGAGTTAATACAGGTTATTATTCTTTTTGATGTAATATTTTTCTGTCATTTTAGAAATTTTGTGTTTTTAGAAACATACCAAAAAACACAAGAAACATACCAAAAGCACAACTTAAAATGAACAAAAAGATAATTATTTTACTCTTTCTTTTAAAAAAAATAGGAACAAAATAAAATCAGAAAGATCACGTGCAAGAATTTTACAATTTTTGACATTATCATTGTTATTTTTCTGTGCAATTTTAAGATTTAATAAAAAGAAAGGGCTCAGTCGATAGCCTTTAGAGCAGGTATTTTATTTCAAATAAAATACGTTTTTACAAGTATTTTCATGTACTAGCTCCTGAGCATATGATTAGTATATAAAAGGAAAGAAAAAAAAGCAATTTGTTGCCACTTACTGATATGGATAAATTTTAGTTACTCGGCTGATGACTGGAATAATTTAGAGATGCTGAAGAATGGCCTGCTTTTTTTGGCACGGATAAAATCAGGCAATTTCTCGTGACACACAAGACAAGGTCTCACAGCACACTGGTTGAAAAACACTGGTCTAGGTCATGTGATTTTGGATAATCCAAGATGGCAACTTCCCGAATGTCAGATAGTGATTAAGAAGAGCACATTCACAATAAAAAGAAGTATGTCAACAAAGGCCATGGCTTACTGGAAAGATATCCTCTGGTCTAATCAGACAAAGATTACTTTGTTTTGCTCAGATGGTGTGAAGCATGTGTGGTGGCAACAAGGGAAGGAGTACAAAAATGTTTAAGTCATGCCTAAAGTCAAGCATGGTGTTGGTAATGTCATGATTTGGGGCTGTATGAGTGCAACTGGCATTGGGGAGTTGCATTTCATTAAATGAAACACAAACTCAAACATGGACTGTTAAAACTGGAGCAGATAATGATTCCCTCACTCCAGAAAATGGGTTCCAGCATGAAAATGACCCCAAACAACCCTAAAAGATGACCACGGCTTTTCTTCAGGTGCTAATGGTAAAGGGGATGGACTGGCCAAGCATGTCCCCAGATCTAAATCCAATAGAACATATTTCGGGCATGAAGCGGAAGGTGATGAAGTACAAGATCTTGAATATCCTGTACGGACTACCTGACAGGCAGACCCCAGTATGTGAAACAGGGGTGCTGTACATCGGACACTGTGGTCAGCAGCACGGGATCGCCGCAGGGGACCGTGCTCTCTCCGTTCCTATTTACCCTGTATACGTCGGACTTTCAATACAACTCTGAGTCCTGCCACGTGCAGTAGTTTGCTGATGACACTGTATCGCGGGATGTATCAGAAGTGGGCAGGAGGAGGAGTACAGGAAATTGATTTAGGACATTGTCCAATTGAGCGACGCTAACCACCTGCACCTGAACACCACCAAGACCAGGGAGATGGTGATGGACTTCAGGAGAACTAGAACTCACCCGATTCCTGTAACTATCAAAGGAGAACGTGTAGGAGAATTTGTCAGGACCTACAAATACCTGGGTGCGCAGCTGGGCAATAAACTGGACTGGACTGCCAACACAGAAGCTCTATGCAGGAAAGGACAAAGCCGTCTGTACTTCCTCAGAAGGCTGGGTTCCTTCAACATCAGCAAAAAGCTCCTGCAAATGTTCTATAAGACTGTTGTGGAAATAGCCCTCTTCTATGCGGCAGCGTGTTGTGGAGGCAGCGCTAAGAAGAAGGATGCCTCTCGTCTTAATAAACTGGTGAAGAAAGCGGGCTCTGTTGTGGGCACAGAGCTGGACAGCCTGACAACTGTAGCTTAGAGACAGGCACTGAAAAAGCTGTGGTCAATCATGGACAATCGTCACATCCACTACACAACAGCATCTCCAAACGGAAGAGTAGCTTCAGCGACAGACTGCTGTCACAGTCCTGTTCCACGGACAGACTGATCATTTCTTCCTCATGCCATGAGGCTCTTTAACTCTACCCAGGGGAGTAAAAGCCCACATTAGACCCCAACCCCACATTTGCATATTAACCTATTTTTATCACAGTGTGTATTTTATGTAGAATTATTTAAATACTCTATACCAACATGTTATATTGGGTAGTTCTGTATTCCATTTCTTTTATTCTATTATTATTTTATTTTCAACACAAGGATACTGCTGGAAGGTTGAATTTCCCTACAGGGATGAATAATGTATCTATCTATCTATCAATCCCCCAAATCTGTCATGTTACCAGCTCAGTAGCCTAGATGGTAAGGCGCCCGCTTTGAGACTGGGAGGTTCGGGTTCGCGCCCCGGCCGAGTCATTCCTAAGACTTAAAAAGTGGTCGGCGGCGCCCTCTCTTGGCTGCGGCTGCATCGGGTCAGATGCAATCGACATTTCGTTCTGTGTACATTGTTACACAGAATGACAATACAAGGAAATTATTATTATTATTATTATTATTATCATGGAGGAGTGGAAGAGCATTCCAGTGGCAATTTGTGAGGCTCTGGTGAAATCCATGTCCAGGATTAAAGTGGTTCTGCAAAATCATAGTGGCCACACAATATATGAACTTCAGGAACTTTTACTTTCGGGTGTACTCACTCTAGTTACCAGGGGTTTAGCTACTAATAGCTATATTTTGAGTTCTTTGAGGGGGAAAATTTAATTTACCATGCTATATAAGCTTTACACAGACTAACTTTCATTGTTTCTTCAGTGTTGTTCAATTAAACATGATGCTGAAATCTCTGCAGAAATTTGAGGGGTGTGCTCACTTTTGTGACATACTGTATGTACTTCTGCAGGTAAAATAATGAATGAGGACTGCGTCACCTGAAATATGGCATTAGCTCTATATTTCAATAGAAAAGCGTCAGGGCACTAAATAGGGAGAATAGGGCCAGATTGCAATCATTTTTGTGTTTATTCATGGTTGCTTTATTTTAGAAAAAATAGTTTACTGGAAAGTATATGATTCAAAGAAATTTAATCCTCACAAAGTAATAACTTCTACAATGGTATTTTCAACTATTTTTCTCAAATACGAGATTGAAATGAAAATAATTTTACTTGATCTGAAGCTTAAAGGGGTTTTAATGCATCCATAATGTTACTTTTGGTGAGTTTCTGCCTTTGAAAGTCTAAAGCAGCCTTACCTCACAAGTGGCCCCAAACTAAATTGAGTTTCAGACTCCTGGTATAGATATTAAAAACCATAAACAGAGAAGTCGTTTTGCGGGTCATTTTTCTGCAACCACCCACAATGACCTCATGATACAACCAGGCTGTAAAAAAAAAATCTTCTCCCTAACTTGAAATACTTTCACATGATAGAAATTTAGGAAGCTCTCAAAATCCTTTATGGACGTTCCTGAGATTGAAAAAAACCCTATGGATCTACAGAAGACTTTTGACAAGACGCTAACGTGAGGCTCGTCCTGCACACGTGGATTGGGGAGTACGCTTTGATGGATGGTCCCCCTGTCTCAGAGGGTGATCCCTCACCAGAATTTCATGCAGTGTGTGATGGAGCGAAAGGCTCCTGAGAACATTAGGCCAAGTGGAGTTCTTCAAAGCATCTGGTCATCATCCTCAAACCATTTGCGAGACTGATGTTCCTCGGATTTATGTAATATCACGCCAAAGTCTTTCTTTGAAGCTCTCGTCGTAAAACATTGGCTGTTAGCATGTGAACGAGCTAGTATATACATGCTAGCTGGGTAGCGTTATGATTCTGAGCATGTCATATCACATTTTGAATTATCTATATTGGCTGCTTTAACACACACACACAGATAAATTGAATCCAGTATTTAGGATAACCTAATCTATGGCGAAGAAACAAAAAAGGCACTCGAATTCCCCCCAACCCCGCTATTGGCAGGGGTGAGACGTGAAAAGTTCATTTTCCAGAAAAGTTCACAAGGAATTGAAAGCTGTAACATCCGACATTTTCTGGCAATACATTTTTGAAACAAAAGCCCACAACTTGACTTTGGACTCTAGCAAAAAAAGACTGGTACATCAAGTCTTTGTATCAGTACCGGCGACAGTAACCATGTTATCGGCTACACTTGTGTGGCCGTTTTACGATCAGTAACTACAAATTAGATGGAAAAAAATTGCGTCATGTTATAACAATATCACTAAGGGATTTTAAAAAAAGTTGTCAAAGCTGCCAAATAGTAAAAATCACATTTTACAACGGATAAAGATTTTTTTTCTATTACCATTGATGCTTGGGAGAGAGAAGAAGACATGATAACCATGGAAATTGAGCTTTCGGTTATCAAGAAATACAAAGTGCCATTTTGATTGCTACGCTCGCTAAATTACACGGCCAAAAGCAATTCACAATTGAGACCATTGTTAAAAATAAGCAACAAGTAATAAACAATTACTGTATATTTGCAAATTTGTTTTTGATACAGTGACTGAAAGTTCGTGGTTATCGAGTTGGCAGTTTTGTGCTGCTTCGTCCTTAAGACATGTGTATTTGTAGGGCCTGAGCACACGAAATTGAGGCTATTATAAGGGAGCTGACATGCAAACCAAGACACAGGACAGGGATAGGTACACAGATGGTCATTTAGGTCGGCTCCAATGATGACAGGATGATGAAACCTAAAATTACTAAGAAAAATATAAAAATATTGCTAGGACTTGTCATCTCGCCAGAAAGATAAGTCTGCATCGAGAAATTGTCTCTGGCCCCTTGCCTTCGAGAGGCAATGATGAGAGGTTTAGCAGAGTAGACTCGCTCAACCAGTGCCTGGCAACTATCTGTAGCCAGCATTGATTTAGGTTTGTGGAAAACTGTCCCTCTTTCTGGGGCCGCCCTGACCTGCTTAGGCGGGACGGCCTTCCCTCTCACTAGGATGGCGCCCTCACTCTTTCTAGAAATATAGATTACTGTTAAGCCTACCATGGCAGGGTACACTAGTACAGGCTTGTTGCCACAGGTGTGGGGTCTGTAATGCTAGAGCTAACAAGCTTTTCTAGATTCATGAAATTCAGTTTTTGTAGTTTAGAGCGTTCCTTTGCCTGCATCACACAGCCTGATCTATTTAATATTATAGCAGCATCTTCTTTGATCCTAATCTCTGTTTAGCCCCTGGTAGGTTATGGGGAAATATAAATAACACTATTTTGTACTATTTTATAACTCTACTGAGACAGCCCTGGCTAAAGTAACTAACAATCTCCTCTTAGAAATAGATACCGGGACCCCTTCAATGCTGCTGTTGCTGGATCTGAGTGCTGTTTTTGATACTGTGGACCACAACATATTGACCATCTGGAAAATGTATTGGTATCTCAGGAACTCTACTCGCTTTTGGTTTAGGTCCTACCTCTCAGACAGGACGCAGTGTGTTAACTAAGGTAATCTGACCTCTAAAAGTTTTGATGTCACACGTGGCGCTCCACAGGGCTCTGTACTTGGCTCGTTTCTTTTTAGTGTTATATGCTTCCGCTTGATGATATTATCCGCAAGTATACAGGTTTCCATTGCTATGCAGACGACACTCAATTGTATCTGCCCCTAGAGACAACCGCTCCATTAAGTTGTAGATATTTGGAGGTCTGCCTTAATGAGCTACAAAGATGGATGTCACTTAATTTTATCGCCTTAACCTAGAAAAAATGAGATGTTGATTGTTGGTCCAGCTCATTGTCGTGACTTGTTCTCAAACGTTGCTTTGAACCTTGACAAATGTAATATCTCCCATAATGACTCGGTCAAAAGTCTAGGTGTTATATTTGATCCTTATCTGTTGTTTCAGTGACATGTGAAAAATATTACTAGAATAGCTTTCTTCCACCTCCGGAATATTGCATAGATTCCCCTGATGCTGTCGCAATCAGATGCTGGGATAATAATTCATGCGTTTATTACTTCTCGGCTTGATTACTGTAAATTTTTGCTCTCCCAATGTCTAGCTGTGAGACTATTGAATAAGAAAAGAAAGATTGACCATCTCACTCCTATATTGGCTAACTTGCACTGGCTCCCAGTCCACTTAAGATGTGACTTTATGGTTCTCTTACTAATATATAAATGTTTGCATGGACTTGCTCATCTCTCTGCTTTGATTTTGCCCTTTCTTCCTGCAAGAAGCCTCTGCTCTGAAAATGCTGGTCTACTTGACTCAGAGCCAAGAAGAAATCTGCATGCTCGACAGCGATCTCTATCCAAGCCCTAGTGCTGTGGAATGCTCTGCCTCCGGAGATAAGGTCTCAGATTCAGATTCAGATATACTTTATTGTCATTCTTGTACACGTGTATACAGAACGAAATGACGATACATCTGACCCGCACAGTTTTCTTGAATGTACAGATATAAATAAATGTTGTACTGAGTTAGAGTATTGAAGTACTGATAATATGCTAGATAATTTATAGCTATGTATAGTATTATACAGTAGTGCAAAGAGTGCAAGAGGAGCAGCTACACCAGATGTGCAAAATGGGCGGTCAGGTAAACAAGTCATTATACAATAACAATAACACTGGAGTACGATGGAGAGGAGAACAGATGTGCAAGAGGAGCAGCTTACCAGATGTGCAAATTGGGCAGTCAGGTAAACAAGTCATTATACAATAACAATATCTGCAACATCAATGAAAGTTTCTAAATCTAGACTTAAGATGCACTTCTATTCAATAGCTTGTGATTGAGTACCATATCATACTTTTCCTTTCCTGCACTTCCCAGCTCCCCGGCTGGTGATGAAATGAGGGAGAAGGACGTATCAAGATGAGTCAGCAGACCAGCGCCTGGACCTGAAGCATGTCAACATCTACATTGACCAGCCAGCAGAGATGGTAACCTGCGTTGTTGATCTCACTTTTTGGACAATTTTACGAGTTTGAGGTGTCGTTGCTGTCACAGACTTATTAGACAAATTTTTACACCTTACCTATTTTTTCCTTTTTGATGTTCACTATGTTTGTGTATTGTTGCCCAATGCAAAATCTTTGGCACCCTGGTCATTCTGGAAGGGGCATTACCACTTATGAGGCCTCTTCTCAAGGTTTCTTATTTTCCTCATGTTGAAGTTGAGTTTTCTTGCCCGCGTCTTAATATAAGATCAGAGGATGGGGTAGTTGTAACCCGTGCGGTCCT
The DNA here is from genome assembly GCF_059441175.1 of Urocampus carinirostris. Classification (NCBI taxonomy): domain Eukaryota; kingdom Metazoa; phylum Chordata; class Actinopteri; order Syngnathiformes; family Syngnathidae; genus Urocampus; species Urocampus carinirostris. Next base: position 6,026,407 of record NC_142366.1, read on the forward strand.
TGAGATATTTTGTGATTTAGGGCTGTACGAATAAATGTGAGTTGACTTGATCATGAGATAAAACTTAATGCCTTTTTGTCTGTCATCACTGGTGGTTGAACCGGTTTTAATTCTTGTTGCGATTGTGGACAGTGATATTTTTTGACTGATCATTGGGTAAAACCCTAAGTGTTTTAGGTTAAAAAAGCAAATAAATAAAGGGCTTACTATATTCTATTTTTAAATTTTAATGTCTTTATATGGGGTTTGGAAGGCATTAGCTAAGTAGCAATTATTTCAATCCCCTGCTATAAGTGAGGTTTGTACACCTTTTTCAAGGCCAAATCCAAGCATATTTTAAAGAGTTTCAAAGCCAATCTTCCAATTTCTCAAGTAACATTAAAAGAAAAATTTGGATGTTAATCATGTATTTTGCAGAACCACAACTATATCTGCGATTTACCTATTTAAATATTTATCTTGTGTGTGCATTTATTAAGACATGATTTTTAGATCTTAAATAATAAATACATAATTATTGCAATAGCACACATTTCATAGTGCCCTTTTAGGCTTAGTATGCAGAATCAAGAGTCTTCAGCTGGTACAAAATGCCGCCGCGAGGCTTTTACTGGGACAAAAATGTCCGATCACATCACCCCGATTTTGGCTTACCTGCATTGGCTCCCTGTTAGCCTAAGATGTGATTTCAAGGTTCTCTTTAGTATTATACAAAATCATACATGGACTTGCTCCCTCATAACTTTCAGATCTGATTTCCTCCTCTGATCTGGTCCGAAGCCTTCGTTCTGAGAGCGCCGGTCTTCTGGTGATCCCAAGAGCCAAGAAGTGTTCCGCTAGTTCGAGAGCGTTCTCCATCCGGGCACCGGTTCTGTGGAATGCTCTTCCCCCTGAGATCCAATCTGCAACCTCAGTGGAAATGTTTAAATCTAAGCTTAAAACTCACTTCTACTCTATAGCATATGATTAACGTTTACTTTTCGTGGACAATATCTGTGTATTATTTGTGATTACAATATCCTTTGCTGTCTGGTAATCCTGGAAGGGGGATACCACATGTGTGGTCCCTTCTCAAGGTTTCTTCATTTTCCTCATGTTGAGGTTTTTTGAGTTTTTCCTTGCCCTCATGTTGGTTCCAGATCAGGGGATGGTGTAATTATAGTCGGAAAAAATAGTCTGTGTAATAAACTGTGAAGCCCTTTGAGAACTTTGTGATTAAGGGCTATACAAATAGAAATGACTTGACTTGACCTCAAGGGCACGTCCCGTAGGAGGGTGATAACGTTTATAGGACAATGCTGTACAAACTAATGCCGGCTGCAGTTAATCACGAGCGAAGAAGAAATGCAATGGCAAAGTGAAGCCACCAGAAAGCAGTGTTAATTTTAAGCAGACTTGTTGTGAAACATAGCAACAATTTCAAGCATTTGCAAGCACTTCACGCAAAGTTCAAGCCCTTCTCAACCCTTGAAGACATGACATTAAAATTCAAGCTATTCAACTATTTCAAGCACCCGTATGAACGCTCTATACAGAAATTTCACAATCCCATTCATGTTCTATTCCAGGGGTCTACTATACTTCATACAGACAGATACAACCCTCAAATCTGTGTTTTTGCTTTCCTTGATTCCTATGTTGATGTTTTTAACCAAATCTTGTTGAGGACCCCACCGTATGGGAATACATAAGGTCATACGACAATCGTCACATGACGGCGCCATCTTATAACTCTGTTGGCCTTAACGAGCAAGCGGGGCGAGTCAAAAATAGAGATTCTCCTTTGTCTTTGTCTCTTTGTATTTCGGTATTCGAGCTCGTTAGCAGCTTCCCGTTACATAAAAACACCTTTCAAAGGTCCAAAAATAACAACATGAAATACAAACAGCCCCTCGGCTTTTGTTTGCTACTCAGCCATACCGATGGCCGGCCGTCTTGTTTACGGTGTCGCCCTTTAATTGGAGCTTCCTCCCTCCTCCGCCGTCTCCATGGGAAAGTATGCAGACACGTTTTCATTTAATTACGCTCGTTCCCGCCTCCGCCTGGAGCGAGGGTTCGATTCCCCGCGGCTGCGAGGTTTGCAGTTCGCTTCCTCTTGCGACTGTATTCAAATTTCATTTTGTTTTCCTTTTCCAGACGAAGTCCCCTTTAAGTTACAAAAAAAAAGATGGCTAATTCGGTTTTGCGGTGGAGACGATTGAGCGTGAAGGTCAACATTTCGAGCTTTTGCTTGGCCTGGTTTGGAGGGTCTGCTTGTGTGATCAGCTGAAAGTTTTGAGGATGTTTTCACTGTATCGTTTGAGCACTTTTGAGGAAAAGTAATCCGACAAAATTTGTCACGTTGCTCCTCTGTGATGCGCTTGGCGGGTCAGGAGGAGTCACAGTAAGCTGATATTTTACTACTTGCGGCCCGCACCTTGAAAATGCATGTTCTCTTTAGCGTGCATCGTTGTTGGCTGTGAGTGCATGTGCGTCATTGGGAGAGGATGACAGAATGGGGAGAGGAGGGATTTGTGTTACCCCAACTCGGATTTAAATCTTTGGTTCCTAGTGCTGTGATGTCCTCCTTAAAGTGCCTTGTTGTATGCTATGAGTGCACATTCAAAGAGGATGACAGAGAAACCAAGCGAAAGGGATTGTATTTCCTGAATGTGGGAGACTGCATTTTGGGCTTAGCATCACAGTTTTTGAGGTGTTCAGAGTGCCTCGTTGTCTGTTGTGACTGCATGTGTCAATCAAAAAGAATGGCGAAGAGGGATCGTGTTTCCTGAACATGCAATTCTACATTTTGGGTGCCTTGTTGTTTACCGAGTGCAGAGACCAGACTTGAGGAAATTTGGTCTGCAAGACTTGAGAGAGTTGCTAGGCCTATTTGCTTGTGAGTGCTAGTGTCAAAGAAGTTGAGGGTATGGGATAAGGGGGAATTTGTGTTTCCCTAACCTGGGTTTAAATCTTTGGTGTTTCACACTGGGATGTCCTCTTTAGAGTCCCTCGTTATTTTCTGTGAGTGAAGGTGCCTTTTGAAGACAGAAAAAGCAAGTGGCAAAGATGAATCGTGTTACCTGTTTATGAGAGTCTGCATTTTTGGTTCTAGAGATTTTGGATTAGATGGCATTTCATGTATTCGTCCCCTTAGGGAAATTCATTTCAACCGACTGAACCGGGGAGGACAACAGGCATTACATTACATTACAAATAAATAAACAAACATACATCTATGGCAGTGGTACTATGAAGGCAGACTGATTGGACGGGTCAGTAAGGCCTGTTGTTAAGGGTCATGGAAGAGGGGATCGGGCTTTTCCCAAGGCGGGCCCTACTAAATCTTATTGTTTTATTGTGTGAGTGATATCATGGACTATTCTGTTTGACAATCGAATGATGGACCTGTTATTTAACTCATAGAGGTTGGGTATGGGTGGGCCGATGATTTTAGCTATGTAAGTGATACGTGTGTGTTAGGTCCGGTTCGTGACAGTGACCTTAGTGAAACATGAAGAACGGTACAGGAGGATAGGTTGAATAATTCTCTGGTACAGTAATAACATGAAGTTAGGCGCAGCATATAGTACTTTGAGTTTACGGATGACTGAAAATCTTTGGTATGTTGATCAAAGTAAATGGTAAATAGACTGCATTGATATAGTGCTTTAACCAATCGCTCTACAAGGCACTTCACACAATAGCCATTCAGACATACACTCACACATTGATAGCGGAGTCAGTCATGCAAGGTGCCTACCTGCTTATTGGGGGCATTAGTGGTTCTGTGTCTGCCTGAGGACACTTCGACATTTAACTTTTAGGAGCCCGTAATCGAACCTGCGACCTCTTTGCTCCTAAGACGATGGCTCTATCTTCTGGTCTACCTCCTACCCAAAGGTGAGTTTACCGTCCAGTGTTACTCCCAAGTATTTAAAGGTATCCACTGTCTGAAATGAGTGTTTAGGATCATGGAGAGTTGAGGTGAGGGGGAACCATGTTTATTTTGTTTTACATGGATTTCAAGGTAAGCGGTTGTGCATGGTTCTGTGAAATGTTTGATTTGATTTATTATGGTGGTCCAAAATGTTTGCAAGACTTGAGAGTCTTCACCTAGCTTTGGAAGGACGAGTGACCTATTTAGAGTGCCTCAAAGTTAGCTGTGAGTGCACGCAGCCACTGGATGCTTTAGGTTGATCATGCAGGATGTGCTGGGATAAGACAGCAAGTACCTGCAGATGATCAGAGGCTCGACGGTCCATATGCTCCTTGTTACTTTCTTACGTCACCTCCTACTTCTTCCTCGCTGATTGCCATGTGCACTCGCTCAGCCCCTCTCACCTAACTCGTGTGGCCTCGCCGTGACCCGCTTTTTGGATTCCGGCAGGCGGGGGTCTCCATGGCAACTGATGGAGCCGGATCAGGCCCGTAAGCCTCTCGATGTTTTAACTGGGCTCCAAAACATGACGCCCGTCGTCCAGCTGTTCCAACACTTTTTCTCATTTCGTTGGACTCATACCTGAGAACCTGAGAAACAAATAGTCTTGTCCTCAATTTCGGGTTCAGAATTTTTGCAGCGGTCTTCCCCTGCTCCTCCGAAAGTATCTGGGTTTGGTACGTTTAGTGAGACCGTTTAGAATCAGATCGGGACTGTGAGTTTCACTCTTTCCAGATACATTTCAAATCTACTAAAATTATTTGTTTGTCTAGAAGTCAGGGGCTCTTTTTGCCTACATGCCGTTCGTTTACCTTTTGCAACCGATAAAGAAAAACAATTGATTAAACTCCTCATGACTTAAAGGCTTGTTGCTCAAGTCGGGGTATACGCTTGACAGGCTTTGGATTTAGTTCAAGTCTGTCCGCAACTTGATTGCCCCCTAATCCATCACTTCCTTTCAGTAGGGAGCTTCCAATGTTGATCCTCTCGTATCCCCTTCTGGCTTTGCAAGTTTCCACCGTGCGCGCCCTCATCTGTGGAACTTGCTCCCGCAATCACTCCAGTGACTCTCACCACAAATACAAGTCCTCTGTAAAAAGTCATGCACTTTAGAAATCCCATCATAAATCGGCTATATACACCTTGAACAAATTTGGATGCAGGATTAGAATTGACATAGCCTACACCAAACTTTAAAATATTAAAAATATTAAAATTACATTCGGTAATTCTTTTTAAATAATTTTAGGTGTTTGTTACAAGAGGTATCGATGCTATTGGTTTCTATTCTCCGAGTAGTTGTACTGGTATCAGTAAAGAAAAAAAATACTGGACAAAGAAAAATCCTAAATTTGTGAGCATGGCAGCAGACAGAAGAATCCTAGAGAACAAATTCGTTCAATACCATTTTTAGTGGCACTGATATTACTATCAACAACTGCCAACTGGATATGGTCCCCATTAATGGCAATAAACAAGGGATTACGGCAATTGAAAACCTTAAAGGATCTGATTATGGTGGTTCTTTCGATCAGTGTTTTTCAACCACTGAGCCAAGACACACCTTGTCTTGTGTGCAACTGGAAATGGACCAATGTTATCTTTGAAAATATGCATGCCATTGTTTAGTATCTTTGTTTTCTTTCACTCGTATGTAACATTTATACATATCAATAGATGGACAGTATTTTGCAACTATCCATCCATTGTCTTCCGCTTATCCGAGGTCGGGTCGCGGGGGCAGCAGCGTTAAAAGGGAAGCCCAGACGTCCCTATCCCCAGCCACCTCCTCCAGCTCATCCGACGGGACCCCGAGGCGTTCCCAAGCCAGCCGAAAGACATAGTCTCTCCAACGTGTCCTGGGCCGCCCCGGGGGCCTCCTGCCGGTGGGACATGCCCGGAACACCTCCCGAGGGAGGCGTCCAGGAGGCATCCTTATTAGATGCTGGAGCCACCTCAACTGGCTCCTCTCAATGCGGAGGAGCAGTGGCTCTACACAGAGTCCCTCCCGGATGACTGAGCTTCTCACCTTATCTCTAAGGGAGAACCCAGCCACCCTGCGGAGGAAACTCATTTCGGCCACTTGTATCCGGGATCGAGTTCTTTCGGTCATGACCCAAAGTTCATGACCATAGGTGAGGGTAGGAACGTAGATCGACCGGTAGATCGAGAGCTTTATTTTATTTTGCAACTAATTTTCTTTTTAATCTACTAATTATCTGCTCATAAGGTAGTAACAACTTATTTTGTGTGATGAAGCGGTTTAATATTGAATTGCAAAAGATAAAACAGGAAGTGGTGTCTTAACCATCCCTGTGATTGAGCGATCCTTTAGCCATGAAAAATCTGGGACCTACTCTTGATGATTTGAACTACAGTATATTGTTAATTTCCTAGGCAAAAAGATCTGATAAATATTGTTTCATTCCACTGACAGATCATTTTTGCTCATTTTAGGTGTCATTTTTCTAGAAAAATAAAAATATTGTAAATCTAAAAAAACCCCATTAAAAATACAGCAAAATCACAGTAATTCAGCAAAATGAATAACCTGTATTACCTACTGAGCTAAAGTGACCACAGATGATAAAGTTGAATATTAAAAGTTGTTAACTGTTGATAAAATACAATTTAGTCAGCATTTAGGCTTAAGAGCTCAAAACAAAAAGAACTGGTGCAGAAATAATTTGTAAACATTCTTGACGAACGACGTGCCTTGATGAAAAAAAAAGATTGAGAAACGCTGCTTTACATAATAATTTCAGGGTTCGTAGACCTTTTTCATGCCCTATTTCAAGCACTTTTTCAAAGCCAATTGTTCAATTTCTCCAGAACCATTAAAGGAAAAATCCGCCGTAATTTTGTCGAGCCACAAATATATCTTCCATTTACATACGTGAGTTTTAATCTTGTATGTGCATCTATCGATATACAGTGGCTTGCGAAACTATTTTGTAAAAAATGATTAGATTTTTAGTTGCAGGAAGTTCTTCCTATTACAATTTACCACAGCTCCTCTAAGTTAAATGATGAAGTGACTTTGGGCAAGAGACTGAACACTCTAGGCGCCTTGCATGGAGGGCTCTGGCTATCTCTGTGTGAGTGTGTGTGTGTGAATGGGTAAAGTGTGAAGAGCATTGTGAAGCGGTTTAAGAGACTGATTAAAAACGCGATACAAATGCAGTCCATTTACCACTTACCATTACTGGGAAACACTTCCTTCATTTTTGAATGGCGTATAATAAATGTCCATAATTGATATGTAATCCTTGCAAGAATACACATTTCATAGTGCTCTGTTTATGTGCAGCATGCACCTGCCCGCTTAGGCACGACCCGTACGGGGCAATGTCACTTCATAGAACAATGCCTTACAAAGTAATGTCAGATGCAGTCAATCATGAGGGAAGAAATGCTATGGCAAACCAAAACCACCAGAGAGTAGTGTTTGTGTGAAACACAGCAACAATTTCAAGCATTTATAAACACTCCATCCAATATTCAAGCACATTAAAGTATTTCAAGCACCCGAATAAACCCCGGTAATTTTTAAATACTTTAATCGTTGACTCGCACTAATAAAAGTGGTACCTAACATTCCTGCTTAGCATGTAGCTCTTTCTGCTCTTGTAGTTGTCTCGCTCAGGCTACCCAACCCCCTGGTGGGCCGTGACGCCAAAAAAGCAAAGGAAAGTAAATCTTTTCCCCGAAAATAAGCTCTTGCGTGACGTGGACGTTCCTGCCGGTGAACACGTCAGCGCCAATGTTCTCCAAGGAGCTAATTGAGGTAGGAGCGTCTTCAGAAATAAACCCGCTGCCGCCAATTAGCTCGAGACAGGAACAGGTCGTTCAGTCCTCGCTGGTCAAAAATGACAGCCAAATGATTTGTTCCCTTTGCTAAAAAAAGACTTTGGCGACAGGTGAAAAAACAAGTTTGGGCTCACCGGCAGCGGACGATAAAAAACAAAAGTCGGATGAAGACTGGATGGAGCCTCCTTTACCATTTCCGAAAAATGACACGCTTAAAGTGGGAACGGAGAAAGAGCTTCCATTTGTTGAAGATCACAAAGTGGTTAGATACGACGTGACTGCACGACAAAAAATGTACTTAAGTTCCTGGCGACTTTTCTTGGAAGGCGTTTACACACTGCACTTAGTTTTCTTTGGCATTGGCACAGTGTGAAAAAAGTGACATTCTCAGACTAAGCTTTCCCGAGTATTAGCGTGTAAGCTAAACTTTTTTCAGCCAAGGCAAGCTTTTTTGAATTGAAAAAATACCCACACTGAGCCAATGGAAAAAACATAGAAATAATTTAGTTTTTTAAGTATTTTACGAAATAAGTAACTTATATACTTAAAAGCAGGGCCTGCCTCGGGAAAAGCCTGATTCCCGCTGCCATCCCCTTTCTAAACAACAGGTGCCACTGACCCCACTGTTTTGTAATGCCTGTTGTTTTCCCCCGGTACAGTTGGTGGAAGTAAATTTCCTTAAGGCAGTGGCTCTCAAATAGTGGGGCAGGCCTGGGTCAAGGGGGGCTCAGGGAGTTTGACTTCTGGGAACTTTTTATTTTTCAACTTTCCCAAAATAAAGTGCAATTGGACCTCCACATCGCTAGGAGGCAGTAGCATTCTCAGTGGCAGAGTGTTTTGTTTAAAAAAAAAAAAAAAGAAAAAAAAAAGATTTGTTTTTTTTATTTATTTATTATTTTTCAGACCCGGTTAATCGGGAGCAAAACCACCCGCAAAAAGTGAAAATCTGCGAAGTAGCGACGCCCATTCAAAAAAAAAAAAAAATCTCATCTCATTATCTGCACCGCTTATCCTTATTAGGGTCGCGAGCGAGCCCCAACCCCGCGGGTACTTTCGGGCGCGATACGCACGACACCGCGACAAGCCGAGCGGGTCGGGCGCTCCGCGCGGAGGCCGGCCTTTCGGAAGCGCAGCAGAATGCGCGTTCACGCGAGAGGGGGAGGATTTTGTACGGGAGTCGGATTTGTGCACAACACCGGCGCCCGGCATCTCCCGCTCAGGTCGCGATGGCTCTACATGGCGCTACACGGCCCTCGATGGCTCTGGCCGACGGACGGGCGGCCGCGGGGGAAAGGGGTAGGGGGGACCTGTGGGGTTAGGGGGCGGTGAAGCGGAAGCCGCACAAAAACTGCGCGCCGGGAAACGAAACCGGCGCGCCGTGCTAGGGTCGTCGGCCGAGGGGGGTTCCTGCAAAAAGAGAAAATCTGCAAAGTAGCGACGCCCCTTCAAAAAACAAAAAAAAACAAAGACAAAAAACTTTTTTTTTTTTTTAACCATTACATACTGCGAAGCTCTGAATCCGCGAACGTCGAACCGTGAAGTAGCGAGGTCCCACTGTATATACACAGTGGCTTGCGAAACTATTTGCTCCCCTTGAACTTTGTGACTTTTTGCCACATTTCAGACTTCAAACATCAAGATATAAAACAGTAATTTCTTGTGAAGAAACAACATTACGTGGGACACAATCATGAAGTGGAACACACTTTATTGGATATTTTAAACTTTTTTAACAAATAAAAAGTGGGAGTGCAAAATTATTCAGCCCCTTTACTTTCAGTGCAGCAAACTCTGTCCAGAAGTTCAGTGAGGATCTCTGAATGATTCAATGTTGATCTAAATGACTAACGATAATAAATGGAATCCACCTGTGTGTAATCAAGTCTCTGTATAAATGCACCTGCACTGTGATAGTCTCAGAGGTATGTTTAAAGCGCAGAGAGCATTATGAAGAACAAGGAACACACCAGGCAGGTCCAAGATACTGTTGTGGAGAAGTTTAAAACTGGATTTGGATACAAAAAGATTTCCCAAGCTTTAAACATCCCAAGGAGCACTGTGCAATCAATAATATTGAAATGGAAGGAGTATCAGACTACTGCAAATCTACCAAGATCGGGCTGTCCCCATAAACTTTCATCTCATACAAGGATAAAACTGATCAAAGATGCAGCCAAGAAGCCCATGATCACTCTGGATGAACTGCAGAGCTCTACAGCTGAGGTGCATACCTGTCAACCTGTACATTTTTGCCGTACAAAGTACATTTATTATGCATTTTAAGACGTGTACGACATTCAAGAAAATCTGTACGGAAAAACGCAAATTTGTCAATTATGGGTACCATTCGGTATACACAGACTATCACGAAACGGCAAATCGATCAATTCAAATGAGTTTGCCGCGGTAGCCTCTATCTCTGTATCGTTTTTTTCGTTGCAAACGAAGCGAGCGGTTTGACAGGAATGGAGGTGGGAGAATCTGCACAAATTTTGCCTTTATGGAAGAGTGGCAAGAAGGAAGCCATCTCATAAAGATATCCATAAAAAGTGTCGTTTAAAGTTTGCCACAAGCCACCTGGGAGACACACAAAACATGTAGACGTTATGTTTGGCGTAAAAGCAGTACAGCTCATCACCCTCAACACACCATCCCCACTGTCAAACATGGTGGTGGCAGCATCATGGTTTGGGCCTGCTTTTCTTCAGCAGGGACAGGTAAGATGGTTAAAATTGATGGGAAGATGGATGGAGCCAAACAAAGGACTGTTCTGGAAGAAAACCTGATGGAGTAGGCAAAAGACCTGAGACTGGGACGGAAATTCGTCTTCCAACAGGACAATGATCCAAAACATAAAGCAAAAGCTACAATGGAATGGTTCACCAAAAACATATCAAGGTGTTGACCAAGGTGAATGGCCAAGTCAAAGTCCAGACCTCAATCCAATTAAAAATCTGTGGAACAGAAAAATGCTGTTCACAAACGCTTTCCATCCAACCTCACTGAGCTCGAGCTGTTTTGCAAGGAGGAATGGGCAAAAACATCAGTTTCTTGATGTGCAAAAGTAATAGACACACCCCAAGCGACTTGCAGCTGTAATTGCAGCAAAAGGTGGCACTACAAAGTATTAACTCAATGGGGCTGAATAATTTTGCACACCCACTTATTTGTTACTTGTTAAAAAAGTTTAAAATCTCCAATAAAGTGTGTTCCACTTCATGATTGTGTCACACTTATTGTTGATGCTTCACAGTTTTATATCTTGAAGTCTGAAATGTGGCAAAAGGTCACAAAGTTCAAGGGGGCCCAAATAGTTTCGCAAGCCACTGTATATAGATATCTAATATAGATGTCAAAGCACAAAATATAAAACTACAAATAAACAAGCAATAAATACAAAAATAAAAACAGAGTACAGTTAAAAAAAGGGATGGAGGAATGTCATGCAGTTTATTATCGGTAGGCAAGTCAGAAGGGTATTAGAGTTTCGGAGGTCAGGTGGAAATGAGTTCCAGAGCTAGAAGGCAGAGCAGCTGAAAGCTCTAAAACAATGTTAAATTGAAAACTAATTTGCAATTGCACGGTGAGTTAGCTTAGGCTAGTTTAATAAGGTTGGACATAGTCAGAAGCCCTTGAAAGAAACATGATGGATTTAAATCTACAGCGTTACCATTTTTTAAAGTTTTTTTAAAAAAACATAAAATATAACAAAAACATTCCAATACAGTGATAGGGGAGTAGTCAACGATTAAGAAGATATTTGCTCATTTAGCATGTGGTTCATTGAGAAGTCAAATTCCTAAAACTTTTTGTGATAAGCGTTTGTGTCCCGAGAAAACGCCGAACAATCCGTTTGGACGTTTTGACCTCTTACGAAGACATTGTTGCCAGTGTGAGGTCCCAGCGACCCAGGGGCTCGCTGGAAATGGCTGCCGCAACATTTTACTGCAACTTCACTTTATTTGACAGTTTCCAGACCGTAATAAAATTTATTTATAGAGGCGGCGGCCAAGCAGGGAGGAGCGAAGCACTGTATTTCAACTAGGAGACGGAGCAAAAAGGTAGCCGTCACAGGTCGGAGTGCCAAAAACAGGCATAGGTAGCGCCGTCGGCCATTGAGCAAGGCAGCGGCGGTCGTCTTGGGCGGTCGAACAGCGGCTGCTTCGTTGCTTGTGTAGCTGCGAGGTTAAAGCGTCTGATTTACGCCTGACTTCCACTCCGGAGTTGTTTAGCTTTCAACCAGGATAAATCAAATGCACCTCCAGTGGTCGGGATATTAAAGCCATATTTAGCCGCATATTTGAGATGACAGCTACTGGATGGAAGGGCTTGCGCTTGTAAAAGGGAGATGCTGCTGCTGACCCCGGGAGAAATGAAAAAGGGAAGTGAGTGGCAATATTCGGAATGATGTTGCTCGTTTGTAATGAGGACTGCTACGATTAGTTGAAGTTGCAAACCAAAATACAAAAAAAAACAGTTGACAATGAAATCAGTTGACAACTATTGTTGCTAAATACGTTTTTCCAACAGAGGGAAACATCTCTAAACGAATATAAACTATGCTGAGCGTCCTACATGTGCAATAGTTTGGAGCTGTATCATAATATACGATGTCGGCGTTAACATAAAGCATGCATATGAACCTCTAAAGTTTGGGAGCATTTTAGTCTGGACACGTTGACTAAAAAGAATGCCTTCATAGTTTGAAAAGCAAATCTTGCGTATCATGGCAGTAGCTCGGTGACGCATGAACATTTAAAAAAAGCATGAGCTTTAAACCTGACAGTGCTGGACAAACATACTGAATGCATGCAGTCTGAGAACAAACATCAGTTGTGGTAACATTAAAAACGACAACCGTTAGTAGTTAAAAAGTTTGGAATCAAACTTTTAAGAATCGTTAAGTTATTTTGTTGACTTTGCAGTTGACTACTGAATGTACTTCACAAAATGCACATAATATTAGTTTTATTTACTATTCTTATGCTGCTAATCAGCGTATTTTTGATACGAATTGTTGACATTCTTTTATTTAGTTATTTGCTTGTCCCTAAAAATGGACAGAGGTTAATTTATGGATTTATGTCTCTACTGACCAAGCACTGTGACAAATTGGTTTTCGATTTTTATTTAATTTTTGTACAAATCTGCAGTATGTTCAATAAAATATGTATTATTTATTCCACCCGTTTCTCCAAATAATTGTTAGTCACAGCTAGAGATAAGATCTCAGCCCAGAGCCTGGCCCGAAATTTGGGTGAGGTCTAAAATGTCAGTCATCATGTTCGGGTTCAGGCCGGGCCGGGGGGAGTCAGGGAAAAACACACCACCTCCTCCCATATCCTCACAAATATAATATGTGAATTCGTGTTTGCCTCAAATCAAGTAAATTGGTCGGGCTAGGGCTGGATCGGGCTTTAGTTACGGCCTAAAAAATTCAGGATTTTTTTAGGCCTGATCTTACCTCTAGTTGCAGCCTAAATTGTGATATAAGGCCTCAGTGGGCAGCCATTTTGTCCTCTGATACTGACTGAAATCGCATCAAAGCGCCTTCGAGGTCATCTATTTTCTTCGGGTTCGACTCACTGTAAGACTGTGTGCTCTTCCGAGCTGAAGGAATGGAAAAATCGAAATAAGCGCTGCCGCCGCCGGGCGGATGAAAGCGCAGCGCCAGGAAGCTGAGTGCGAGGACAGCGCAGCCAATGGTGACGCCAGATGGGGACGCCCGCCAAATGACTTCCAGATTTTAGCTTTGGGGCGCTAGCGTCTCCCTTGACTGCCAGAAGCCTCCACGCTGCCGCCAAAACACACCGCTCACACGGACAGTGTTGGGAATCCCTCCCTTTCCTCAATAGAGCATGCTTTTTATTTTGTTTTGCTCAAGTAAGCTGGTTGGCAACATCCCTGTAAGAATGTCTAATATCCCTACAAGTACTCAACTCAAGTAGTCACTGATACAGGGTTTTTACACCTTTTTCATGGCCAAATTGAAGCACTTTTTAATCCGTTTAAAGTACCATTGAAAGAAGCAATCCAGCGCCAATCAAGAAGACTGGAGACAAACCTTTGTTTAAACCCTAAAACTAACGCCAACCCTTGTTTCAGAACCCTATAATCTGTTAAAAATCCTTATTTGCAGCCCAAACCCTAGCTCTTAACCCCAACCCTTTGCCTAACCCTAGTAACTAGGGCCTAGTTGTAACCCTAACCTTAACCCCGTTTCAAACCTTAAACCTAGATCTAAACCCATTTTGGACATTAGATTAGGATAACAACATTAATGCAAATCCTAGCTCCTAACCCTACTTAAAAGCCCAGCTCTAACCCTTTTTTAAACTCTAATCCTAGCTCTAAACCTATTTTGGAACCCACCATTCAGTTTAGAACCCTAATATGGAGCTCAAACCCTATCTCCTAACACTAAGCCTACACTTAACTATCTGTAATCCTTGCCCCAGCCCAATTTCAGAACCCTGATTCTGTTTAATGCCCTAATAAGGTACCTAAACCTTAGGTTCCAACCCTAGCCCCAATCCTACTTTGGAACCATAAAATAAGTTTAAAACCCTTATTTGAAGCCCAGACCCTAGCTCCTAACCTTAGCCCCAACACCTCACTTAAGAATAATGGCAACAATTTCAAGCATTTACAATCACGTCTCCTAAAATCCAAGCACATTACAAACCTTGAAAACTATCTATCGATCTATCTATCTATTTATCTACCTTGGTCATATCCCTCAAGAGGGGTGACCGACAGCAAAACAAACATATACAATAACAAAGAAAATAAAAAGGAAAAAAAAATAGCAAAAACACAAACAAACATTTTTGGACCATGGCCAACCCAAATGCCCAAACACCCAACCAGGTTAGGTACCTCGGCACCCAAGATGGTCACACTTTCGTCCCTCCAGATGAAACAGGGACACAACATTAAAATTCAAGCATTTTCAAGGATTTCCAGCATCCATACGAATTCTGCTGATACAAAGTAAAGTAGAACCCCGGGCTACGGTGTCTTTGCCTTAGGACATTTTCACTTTACAGTGTGGAATAAGACGTTTTTTTATTTATTTATTATTGAGACGAAAGACGGCAATGTTTATCCGTAGTCAAATGGAGGCACAACACTGGCAATCCTCAAGTATTCCATGATTTACAGCGAACATTTTTACCAGCTATGTTTGATGTATTTCTGAGCAATTTTATGTTAAGTAGATACGAATAACGATTAATAAGGGATTCAAAACAGTATTTTTTTTCGAATATCGAATGTATTGAAAACTGTTATGTGCTCGACCATAGAGCTTTTTACGCGAAATGAACCGTCAAATTGTCAATGGATAAAACGTGAAACGTATGTTCAAAAGATAAAACTTAACTTTGCCAAAGAAAATACTTTCAATGTGCTTAAGTGATTTCTATCCAAGGTGCAAATGCCCCGTGCTTTACTGTTCTATTACATTACTCAAAAGTATAGATAAGAAGTAATTTTAGTACTGTATGCGCGAGGGGGACAATTCAAGTTGGGTGTGCATTTTTTGTCACAACGAAGCACAGCAAAGCGTACCAGCTACAAATAACTGATTAGAGGCGGCAGTGGCTCAGGAGGTAGAGCGCTCGTCTTGGGATCAAGAGATCGCAGTTCGAATCCTGGCTCCTCCGTGTTACATGTGCAAGTGTCCTTGGGTAAGACACTGAACCCCTAATACCCCCAATAAGCAGGTTAGCGCCTTACATGGCTGCACGGCCGCTATTGGGAAATGTGAAGCAAACTGTAAAGCGCTTTGGGAAGTCTTGACTTGAAAAGCGCTATATAAATGCAAATCATTTCATTTCATTTCATTAGCATCCAGCCTTTTAAAAGCCTTTAGATCATCATTGATGTATGGGAGTATTCCATTTACAATATTGTGGTACAGATTGTGTGGACTGAAGTAAGGCAGACTGGAGGTTAGATGTGGGAATGTGTCAGGAGGAAGACTGAATAAGACGGTAGCTAGCATTGCTAATGCTATCCCCACTTTCCCTAAACAGCGTTCTTTGTTCTTTCCAACAGCGTGAGCCTCTTCATCGGACAGCTACACAATATTGGTTTGAATAGTCATTGCCAATAATGTTGAATAGCAAAGCTTTTATTGTTGTTGTCTACTGTTTGCTGACCTCAACTAATGTTTACTACAGTTTACTACCGAACGTCATGGTTTTGTCACGTGGTTCGGTCACGTGTGTGCAAAGTGTATTCAAGACGCTGCTCTGCTATTGGTTTGCTTCACAGGATCATGAAAATGGCGATATGCTTTTGGCTCAACTATCTTTCACAATGTCTTTCTCTCTTTTCAATCAGAGATTGCAAGTTAGTGCAATTCAAGTTATATTTTTTGTACTGTATTTATTCAGTACCAGTCCTGAGGCTTGCAGTGATGCTAAATAAAGAAGCAAGAACATGATAACCATGGAATTAAAGCTTGCGATTATTAAGAAATACAAAAAAGGGTACGTGCATTGCTACCCCCACTAAGTTGCATGGCCGTAATCAATTAAGGATCAGGACTATTAAAAATAAGGAGGCAACTAAAGCGAGAAAATATTTCAAGGTCATGACAATCCTCGCAAAAATAAATTTTAAAATTAGTTTTAGTTTTAAGACACCGCCACCATTTGCATCCAGTTGTTACTCCACTCAACCTGCTTAAGTCAAAGCACACCAAAGTTAATTTTTGCTTCACATGGATGTTTATTCATAATATCATTTCAATTTTATGCTGATATAGTACTATATTAGTACTTACTACATGGTATTTTGTTATATTAATGTTTATACCTGGGGATTCAGATCGAATTAGGATATGTTTCTATGCCCCACTCTGTCTACTTTGTTCAGGGAGCGAGCAGGGTCCACAGTATATCTGAAAGAATCTTTGTATGGATGAAATGTTTAAGTTTGAAACCTCATAGTTTCACTATCATCCATCCATTAATTATCTGCACCGCTTATCCTCAGGAGGGTAGCAGGGGGGCTCGAGCCCATCCCTGCCATTCAGGGCAGTGAGCAGGGAACACCCTGAACTGGTTGGACCGGCCAATTAAAGTGACATGCAGGTTTTTTGAATGTGGGAGGAAACCGGAGTGCCCAGAAAAACCCACGCAAGCACAGGGAGAAAATGCAAACTCCGCACAGGAAGGTCGGTAGCTGAATTTGAACCCATGACCTCAGAACTGTGCAGACGCGCTAACCGCTCAGCTGCCATGCTGCTTTCAATTAACACAAAATAACTTCACATAATTTCACCAAACAAAGTTTCAAAACTGTGACTTGTTACATCATATGGCTAGGGAAGCCTGCAAGACATATCTCGGGGCACGAGACGGGCAAGAGGTGCGTCTCGATCCGGCAGTGTGAAAAAAAACAAATTGCGACAGCGAAAACAAGTCAGCGTTTGGACGGGCTGCTCTGAGACACGCTGAATCATAGTCTGTATATGACAGCGCCATGCCAGGTGGCAGCGGGAGCTGTCGTACACCAAAAAAAAAACAAAAAAAAACAAGTGGAACTCTCGGCGAGTCCAACCGTATTCGGGAAGATTCTGAAGACTTTTACGTATTAATGAGTAACATGCTACCTTTAGCACATTGTTTTGTTTTGATCCTTTAATAAGACACACCCACACACGCCATTAGATCTGTTTCTTTGTTATGTTATGACTCATACGGCTCTACTCTCACAGACAGTCGCTTGCTCACCTGCGGATGAGAGAACACATCCCGAATGCTGTTGATTGCTCCGACGGGAACACCTGAGCCTTTGAAGCGTTCAAGCCAATGGGCTGTGGTCTCTTGCAGAAATCTGTTCACAGGCGGGGAGAAGTTAGATCAAGGGTCTGGACCCAAAGAGCCATGGAATTGTATTCTTTTTTTGAAAGAGCCACATCATATATTTAAAAAAAAAAAAAATCAACAAAACCGCAAAACCTGCTCTCCTGACAATATCGTCAGCACATTTTATTTCACTGTGTGAAGTTTGATGATTTGATAAAATCTAATAAATAAAAATAATGCCAGAGCCTGTGTCCCATATAAAGATAATTATGCCACTTAAAATCTGTCTCTTTCTCTGAGTTACTTAAGAGTGTTGAAGCTGATTTTGACCTAAATTTTTGTCCTAAATAATGGTTTCCAAAAAAGGTGCAAGCAAAGCAAAAGAAAATCAAAATGTCACAATTAACAAACCAACTGAGTTGTCAGTGTTGATCTGGCTTTGTGCGTGCCAAATAACGCTTCGCATGTAACAATAAGAAAACAATTGTGTGAAATCCATTTGATCTCCAACCCAAAAGAGCCATAGGTTCTTGACCCTTTGGTTAGATCTTAAATAATCCTAAAATTATTCTAAAAAAATGTACCTCTGTGAAAGCGTCTGCACCAGCTCCAGACGGTTTTGGACTCGGAGTTTGTTGGTCAAGTATTGAGGCTGCTGGCAGAGTTGAGGAAGGTGCAGAACCTGCAGACGAGATGGCCCGTCAACCTGACAACTTCTACTGTTGGATGACCCAGGGAACAGTCACCATTTTCGAACCCAGGCAACAGTCATAGTTGCAACCATTAAAGAAAGTGTCTCTGCCACCTGACCCAGGCAACATCTGCATGACCCTGGAGGACGTCACCGGTTCTGGCAACCATCTACGTTGCCCAAACCAGGCAAGCCCCATCACCCCCTGACCCAGGCAGCATTCAATTCTGCCCGACCCTGGCAACCAACATCTTCGCCCAACCCTTGCAACAGTCACCATTGCCCGAGCCTGGAAGAAGTCACCATTGCCTAACCCTAGCAACCGCCCAACGCGGGAAACAATAATTATTGCCCGACCCAGGAAAAAGTCACCTGCAATCGCTTTCTAACCCAGGCAACGGTCATCGCCGCCTAACCCAGGCAACGGTCATCGCCGCCAGACCCAGGCAACTGACGCCGCCGCCAGACCCAGGCAACTGACGCCGCCGCCAGACCCAGGCAACTGACGCCGCCGCCAGACCCAGGCAACTGACGCCGTCGCCAGACCCAGGCAACGGACGCCGCCGCCAGACCCAGGCAACGGACGCCGCCGCCAGACCCAGGCAACGGACGCCGCCGCCAGACCCAGGCAACGGACGCCGCCGCCAGACCCAGGCAACGGAAGCCGCCGCCAGACCCAGGCAACGGACGCCGCCGCCAGACCCAGGCAACGGACGCCGCCGCCAGACCCAGGCAACGGACGCCGCCGCCAGACCCAGGCAACGGACACCGCCGCCAGACCCAGGCAGCAGACACCGCCGCCAGACCCAGGCAGCAGACACCGCCGCCAGACCCAGGCAGCAGACACCGCTGCCAGACACAGGCAGCAGACACCGCTGGCAGACCCAGGCAACAGTCACCAGTACCCAACCCTGGAAACCATCACCACCGCCCGATTTAGGCAACAGTCACCAATGCTCAAACCGGGCAACATTCACTGTCAAACGACTCTAGAAACCGTCACTCCCGCCAAAGTGTCAACATACCTGGCACACTTTGACAAACTGTTGGTTGTTTGCCGCCGCGACCACAATGTGACCATCTTGGGTTTTGAAGCCCTAGGATGCAAAAAGGACTCGAGTCAAAAATGGAGTGAGTACACAACAATAATCACTTTGGGTTCAGTTGTTCAGTGTTAGATTTATCCTAGGCTCACCCCAAGGACTACGTCTTTTAATTTACCATATTTTTACAACCATAGGGCGCACTGTGTTAAAAGACGAAGTCTCAGTTGCTGGTTCTATTTCTGCATTTTACACATACATATGACGCAACCGGTTACTGGGCGCAGGAGTCCTATGCTATGTCCACTTTACAACAACACAGATAAGCAAGTGTGCGTATTTAAAAATGCAGTGCGAGCAAAGGTGAGTTTGGTTATGGTTTATTTGAGTATTGATTACAAAGCACTAACATGTTTTACTCAATAGGTGCAGGCATGGTAAAACACACGGACATTTTTTTTTTTAAAAGAGCTGGCGCAAAACTGCAATTGTAATAAACAAGCCAGAGAATTTGCTAAGGTAAGAAAAAGAGGAACGGTCCATTCACGAACTAGACTGTTTTTAGAGTAAAGGAATCATTTTTCAAAAATAGTTTAAATAAGTGTAGACAACCTGAAGAATGGTTTGATTTATTACAGATGCAATGTGGGACCAAAGAAGAAAAATATTCCACCTGGTAGGGTACGATGCTTTCGTGAGCTGTCCCCCAGCGCCGAGCCTCCTTCCCGCAGTTCAGAAAATTGGCAGCAATGTGGCTAAGGCATGATACCTGCCGGTTTAAAAAAAACAGACATTTAAAGAATTTCTCGCGATAAAACTGCCCAAGTGATTTAAAGGTAATTCCAGACAGAATTTTGTTTTCAATTAGGCACAGAAGGTGTTCCTCCCTATAATGATGCAAATATGTTACAAAATATTCCACACAACAGGGGGACTCAAGAAATGTGGATTCACATTCCACCCATCTAGCTTGTTTCCACTAGAGCTGTGACATCATTGAAGGAACACAACAATTTCAATATGGCAATTGGTATTAACACAACATGTGAGAACAGCTCTGAAACAGACAGCGATTGTCGTGAGCAGCAATTGCATATACTGTAGCTTATTTCCGCTTGGCGATAAATGATTGTAGCTTTTTGTTTTTCGCCATGCGGGTCGCTGTTGGCATAATTTTGTCCAGCTATCTCCCCATTGGCGTTGGCTGCCCAGCCTGTGTTGTTTGGCTGGATACCCTGTAACTCATTTTGCGGTGCCACTTGGTTTATTCCCAGCCAGCAGCACATTAATCACCATAGCCATTGACGCATTATCTCGTTGGTTCCTTGTTAACCTTGGCTGCTCACCGTGTGTTTTATAATCAGCTAGCCTGCGTTAGCGCCGCTTTTGCTATGTTCCTTTGTTTGTTAATTCCAGGCCATCTTTGCGTTTGTCGCCATAGTCACTGCCACTTTTCGCTTTTAGTTCCTGGTGAACTTGGCTACTCACCGCGTATTTTTGGGTCGGCCAGCCTCGCGTTTTTCCGCCGAGGCTAAGGCTGCTCTTCATTGATCGGTCTATGTTAGCCACTCTGTTGGTGGCTTTCCGTGCGTTTTATGATAGTTTGCCCCTTTTTTGTCTGCTTGCCTTTTGTTGCAACCATTACTGCAACACAGTGCCTAGGTATTCTTCACAAAAACTACCAAAATTTGGCTTAAAAACAACTCGTAACCTGACTTAAGTACACGTTGATCAATATTGCAACCGGCTAGCTAGGCCGCTGGTGTTCCTCTGATTACATCACAGCTCAGGATGACAAAGAAAAAACATGCTGTCTTCGAAATGCATTTTCTCAGAAGATAATTGGAATGTACCAATGAAGTATTTATTTATACAAAAACCATGGACTTTTTCCTTACATTTTGCATGTTTAATGGTACATTGTCTAATATTTGACCATTATATGGCACTGTAATGTCTAATGTGAATGAAAAACGGTGCCAAATGAGCACAGTTTGGCAGCAAAATGCCAGACAAACATGGCGGCGACTACTGGGTATGGATTCCGCGATATAAAAAAGTAAATATTTCTCGAACTATTGATATCTATAAAACTGATCATCGGTATGATAGTTCACGTATTTTGTTTTTTCTGCTGTTTTGTCAATTGGTTATCAAAGCTGTTGATCTTAAATGCTTTATAACCTTGAATATAAATTGTCAATCAATCAATCATTAAATATTAAAAATATAATTCGGGCTGGCACACAGGAAGAGGTGGCGTGCGAGGGCATTCTGAGGTTTGTGCTGGCTCGCGTTTCAAGTGTAGAACGGCATGAAAGTACGAGAAAGAGAAGAAGAAAAAGAAGAGAAAAAAATGAGGAGAAGAAGAGGCCGGCGGCGTCCAAGCTAAATGGACGCAACGCATCTTGAGACAAACCGCCGCTTTGAGTCACGCCGCTGCGGCTAACATCAGTCGTAGCTGCGGGATGACGAGATGAGTCTAAAAAAAAAGCACTTCAACTTTGATGCCGCAATGTAAATGTCTTTTTGTGGCAAAAAGAACCCAAATTGGGTCAAAATTACCTTAATTTCGTTTAATT
This sequence comes from Urocampus carinirostris, assembly GCF_059441175.1. Lineage (NCBI taxonomy): Eukaryota > Metazoa > Chordata > Actinopteri > Syngnathiformes > Syngnathidae > Urocampus > Urocampus carinirostris. The sequence goes on from NC_142366.1 coordinate 6,048,273, forward strand.
TTGCGGATGCACGATGACCCGAACTTGGGGGAATGTTAATGATGTAAACAAAATATCCCACTTTAGAGAGATTGTTTTATCCAATACATAACAGCTTTTTAGGTTGCTATAAACCAAAGTGGAAAAAAACCCACCTGATGTCTTTTTGCTTTGTTTCAAACAACTCGAGTTTTGATCAGCTGATTTTACTGTTGCCGTATATGGTGTTTTTTCTTATAGTCCACTTGTAATGAACAAACAACAGGGAGTTTCCAAACATAATGACCCTTTTTTGGGTTATATTTCATCAACAAGCCAATTTGTTTTTATAAAAGGTGACATTTTGTTCTGCTCTTAACCCAAAGTAGTTTGTTCATTTTCCCTCAACTGTTTTTTTAGAAAGAAATGACCAATTTGTTTGGTTGTTTTATTTTGAAAAGCCAATTTTTGTTTTGTATTTTTGACGCTACAGGTTTTTTTTCTCACAGGTTTATGCATATAATTCCAGAATATTTATGTTAAATTAATCAAAATAGTGGATTGGTTTACTCTTAGCCCGATATGGGTTATTTTTAGCACAACATTTTAAACAGCTACCCATTTGGAATAGGGTTAGAAAAAAATTACACATTTGTTGAGGATTGTTTTTTACTAAAAAGATATGTCTTTAAGATATACTCAATGCAAAATAATCCAGAAAAGTTGGGTTCCATCAACCCAATTATTAGACTGGTCCAGTTTTGAGGAAAATAGTGTACAGTGGCTTGCAAAACTATTTGGCCCCCTTGAAAATTGTGACCTGTTGCCACATTGCAGACTTCAAACATCAAGATATAAAACTGTAATTTCTTGTGAAGCATCAACAATAAGTGGGACACAATCATGAAGTAGAACACACTTTATTGGATATTTTAAACTTTTTTAACAAATAAAAAACGAAAAAGTGGTTGTGCAAAATTATTCGGCACCATTAATACTTTGTAGCGCCGCCTTTTGCTGCGATTACAGCTGCAAGTCGCTTGGGTTATGTCTCTATCAGTTTTGCACATCAAGAAACTGATATTTTTGCCAATTCCTCCTTGCAAAACAGCTCGAGCTCAGTGAGGTTGGATGGAAAGCTTTTGTGAACAGCATTTTTCAGTTCTTTACAGAGATTCTCAATTGGATTTAGGTCTCAACTTTGACTTAGCCATTCTAACACCTTGATATTTCTTTTGGTGAACCATTTCATTGTAGCTTTTGCTTTATGTTTTGGATCATTGTCTTGTTGGAAGATAAATCTCTGTCCCAGTTTCAGGTCTTTCGCGGACTCCAGGTTTTCTTCCAGAATGGACCTGTATTTGGCTCCATCCATCTTCCCATCAATTTTAACCATTTCCCTGTCCCTGCTGAAGAAAAGCAGGCCCAAACTATGAAGCTGCCACCACCATGTTTGACTGTGGGGATGGTGTGTTGAGGGTAATGAGCTGTGGTGCTTTTATGCCAAACATAACGTCTTGCATTGTTGCCAAAAAGTTTGATTTTGATCTCATCTGACCACAGCACCTTCTTCCACATGTTTGGTGTGTCTCCTAGGTGGCTTGTGGCTAACTTTAAACGACACTTTTTATGGATATCTTTATGAGATGGCTTCCTTCTTGCCATTCTTCCATAAAGGCCAGATTTGTGCAGTGTACGACTGATTGTTGTCCTTTGGAGAGATTCTCCCACCTCAGCTGTAGAGCTCTGCAGTTCATCCAGAGTGATCATGGGCCTCTTGGCTGCATCTCTGATCAGTTTTCTCCTTGTATGAGCTAAAAGTTTAGGGGGACGGCCCGATCTTGGTAGAGTTTCAGTGGTCTGATACTCCTTCCATTTCAATATTATTGCTTGCACAGTACTCCTTGGGATTTTTAAAGCTTGGGAAATCTTTTTGTATTCAAATCCAGCTTTAAACTTCTCCACAACAGTATCTCGGGCCTGCCTGGTGTGTTCCTCGTTCTTCATGATGCTCTCTGCTCTTTAAACAGACCTCTGAGACTATCACAGTGCAGGTGCATTTATACAGAAACTTGATTACAGGCAGGTGGATTCCATTTATCATCGTTAGTCATTTAGGTCAACATTGAATCATTCAGAGATCCTCACTAAACTTCTGGACGGAGTTTGCTGCACTGAAAGTAAAGGGGCTGAATAATTTTGCACACCCACTTTTTCGTTTTTTATTTGTTAAAAAAAAGTTTAAAATATCCAACAAAGTGTGTTCCACTTCATGATTGTGTCTCACATATTGTTGATTCTTCACAAGAAATTACAGTTTTATATCTTTATGTTTGAAGTCTGAAATGTGGCAAAAGGTCACAAAGTTTAAGGGGGCTGGATGATTTAATCTGGGCCATCATATGTTCACAAGTGAGCCTCTTGGTCGATTTCTATCAAAAGTTTTAGATCTTTTTTTAAAATAAATGCAAACCAAATGTTTTCTTCGGCTGCTAGAGGGCATTTTTGGTTTGTATAGCGTGGTGAAAAGGTTCATGTGTAAAACTGCATTCACTCAACTTTTAAAAGAAACTAGTCACTTTTTACAGTGAAAAGCATGAACATATTTTCCACCTATAGTTTGTGAATAAATGTATTGTGTTAAGAAAAGATTTGTTCTCATCTGTGATTAAAATAATATTGAAAAACAAACTATGAAGCTGCCACCACCATGTTTGACTGTGGGGATGGTGTGTTGAGGGTAATGAGCTGTGCTGCTTTTACGCCAAACATAAAGTCTTGCATTGTTGCCAAAAAGTTTGATTTTGATCTCATCTGACCACAGCACCTTTTTCCACATGTTTGGTCTGTCTCCTAGGTGGCTTGTGGCAAACTTTAAACGACACTCTTTATGGACATCTTTATGAGATGGCTTCCTTCTTGCCACTCTTCCATAAAGGCCAGATTTGTGCAGTGTACGACTGATTGTTGTCCTTTGGAGAGATTCTCTCACCTCAGCTGTAGAGCTCTGCAGGTCATCCAGAGTGATCATGGGCCTCTTGGCTGCATCTCTGATCAGTTTTCTCCTTGTATGAGCTGAAAGTTTAGGGGGACGGTCCGATCTTGGTAGAGTTTCAGTGGTCTGATACTCCTTCCATTTCAATATTATTGCTTGCACAGTACTTCTTGGGATTTGTAAAGCTTGGGAAATCTTTTTGTATTCAAATCCAGCTTTAAACTACTCCACAACAGTATCTCGGGCCTGCCTGGTGTGTTCCTCGTTCTTCATGATGCTCTCTGCGCTATCCAAGTGAGCCTCTTGGTCGATTTCTATCAAAAGTTTTAGATTTTTTTTAAATAAATGCAAACCAAATTTTTTCTTCGGCTGCTAGAGGGCATTTTTGGGTTTGTATAGCGTGGTGAAAAGGTTCATGTGTAAAACTGCATTCACTCAACTTTTAAAAGAAACTAGTCACTTTTTACAGTGAAAAGCATGAACATTTTTTCCACCTATAGTTTGTGAATAAATGTATTGTGTTAAGAAAAGATTTGTTCTCATCTGTGATTAAAATAATATTGAAAAACAAAGCTAAAAAAAAACTAGAGTTGAAATTGTTTTACTGATCCAGCCTGCCTGAGAACAGAAAGTCTGGATCCAGCCCTAGAACTAAACTGAGTTTGACATCCCTGAGTTAAGCTAAGTGAAAGTTTGGGTTAAAAATGTTTCCATGACAACCAAGCATCATATAAAAAAGTTCCTCAACTCACTTAAATGCATGCTTGAGAAGACATGAAGGTCACAGCCCAGATTTAAAACAGGACCACATAAAACACACTCTTAAAAGCATCGCTGTCCGGCAAATGGCATGCCCCGACACCACAAATCAAACGAATACCGCCTGGGAAGGTAACGATAAGCCAGGATTTGTTTTGATGTGCGGCAAATATTGATCGGCGTATTTACGCTCTTCAAAGCGCCGGCTAGCACGCCGAGCACTTTGCGTGAATCGTTTATCATTCACTACCTGAGAGGACAGCAGGTCACAGTCGATGTGCATTCCTTTTCCTGTGCGCTGCCGATGATGCAAGGCCGCCAGCACAGCACCGTGCGCGTATAAGCCGGTCGCCAGATCGGTCATGGCCACACCGGGTCGGACTGGATCGCCGTCCTATTTGGTGTGCAAATGGCGTGATGAGATCTTTGATACTGTGGACCACATCATATTGCTTTTTTGTCTGCAAAAATGGATTAATATATCAGGAACCATACTATCATGGTTTAGGTTTTACCTCTGAGACCGTACACAATGTGTTAACTAAGGCAGTCTGACCTCTGAACATTGTGATGTCACCTGTGGCAATCCAAAGGGCTCAGTACTTGGGGCTCCTTCTTTTTAGTATTCATAGGCTTTCGCTTGGTGCTATAGTATAATATTAGTTTCCATTGCTATGCAGACGACACTAAACAGTATCTGAGGCAAACGCTCCATTAAGTTGTGGAAATTTGAAAGCTTGCATTACTGAGATACAAAGACAGGTGTCACACAATTGCATACAACAGCGTTTGAACCCAGCAAAAAAAAAAATTAATTGTTAGTCGAACTCATTGTCGTGACTTCATCTCAAACACTGCTCTGAACCTTGACAAATGAAATATCATCTAAATTGACTAAAGCAACAATGTAGGTCTCATATTTGACCCAAATCTATCACCTCAGTTACAAGTGAAAAATATCACTTGAATTGCTTTCTTCAACCTTTGTAATACTGTATTGCAAAGGTTCGGCTGATGCTGTCTAAATCAGATACTGAGATAATTAATTTATTATTTTTCTGCTTGATCATTTTAATGTAGTGCCCTCCCAATAAATGTTTGAACTGAACACATAATAAAGGTTGGGAAAAAATGATTGCTCGATATTGGTGGTAACAAGTCACCTCTGTCCATGCCAAATCTGTGCCTTTTGGCACATTTTCGCTGATAAAGAACTCAAGTGTCATATTAGTGTGATTGGGTTATAATATCTTTAATTGACAGCTTCATTTATTTGGCTTTGTGCTTTCCCCTAGCAACATTTGTAACATAACAAGCACACTAGTCTTTACTTGTCTCCCTCAGTGGTTGCAGTTCAGCTATGTACGCTTCGTCAAACTCGTCTTAGCGTTCAGGAGACTTTTTTTTTATCTCTTTAGCCCGTCTCTCTTTGCCTCTCTCGCATAAGCGTTATTTTTTTTTTAATTAAGTCACTTGAGAGTGTGCTACACTTTTTGTCTACACAGTGCTAATACACTGCGTGGAGGCTAATTGTAAACAAAACACACTGCCAATGAGAACACCACTTTGCCCTAGTGTAGTGGAGGGGGGGGGGGGGGGGGGGGGCTTGACCGACTATTTGAGAACCACTGTTGTAAAATATTGCCCTCTGGTCTCCCAATGTCAAGCATCAAAAGTTTGCAGCTGGTTCAAAATGCAGCAGCGAGACTTTTAAATAGGACAAGAAAGTTCTGTTACTAACACAAAAAAAGTTTGCATGGACTTGCCCCCTCTTATCTCTCTGATTTGATTTCCCCCTATGTTTGTGCTTGGAGCCCCTGCTAAAAAAATGCATTTTTTGTGACTAAGGGCTATACAAATAAATGCTTGTCTCACCTCTGATCCAGTGATGTGCATCATCCCGGACAAGGCTGAGGCAATGGAATCGTAGCCTGGGTTCTGATTTTCAGGTCCTGTTTGGCCGTAACCTGGACATATAAATTTGGATAAAGTGTGGGGTACTTCACATGAAAATGAAGGTCAGCCACTGACGCTACCTTGTGTACAAAAAGCAGTGTCAAATTTGTTTTCTATAAAGCAGGAAATGTCAAACTTGGTTTGGCTCTGGGGTCGGATCCAAAATTTATGTTCTGAAGCAGGTCGTATCAGTTACAGAATGTCAACTCCAAATTCTTAGCTTTGTTTTTCAGTACTATACTTTATCATTCAGCCTTCTTTAGTCACCTACCTTACTTATTATAATCACAGATGACAAGAGATCTTTTTCAAACACATTTATTCAAAAACAAAAAGGACAATTTTTTTTTCATGTTTGGCATTTGAGTAAATGCAGTTTTACACTTTAACCTGTGCTAAACAAATTCAACACTGTCCTCTATCAGCCAGAGAGAGAGAGAGCTTGGTTTGCATATATTTGAAAGAGTTTTAATAACAGACTTTTTTTTGTCACACCCAAAAATTTACGGCATGCTGGATTAACCCATCCAACGGGCTGTATCCGGCTCGCAGGCCGTATGTTTGACATGCCTCCAATGAGGGATGGGTGGGTAAACTTTTTGAGTCTCAGGTTTTAAATGAGTATATTACCGTATTTATGCAATGATCAGTCAAAAAATACTGCTGACCACAGTGTTGGTTTTAGGCACGGGCGAGGCAGGCAGCCGCCAGGGGCGGCATTTTTTCAGTGACACATAAGGGGCGGCACGAGAACCTAAATAATTATAATAAATACATTAAAAAAAAAAAAATGTATGTATATATATATATATATATATATATTACCCCGCGACCCTACTGAGGATAAGCGGTGTAGCTAATGAGATGAGAGATGAGATGAGATATATATATTAAAAATAACAATAATATATGTGCGCCGCAAAGCGTTTTCGGTTTATCTAACAACGTATGACTTTGCCTCCTGTCAAATGGGGGCCCCCCTGTTGCAGCTTTGATGCCTCTGCTTGCTGCAAAGGTGTGCAGAGAGACTGACACTCTTGGGGCATGCAAGCAAGGAGAAGCGCAGAGGAGGGGTGCAAGGAGGAAAGTTTACCTTTGACTGACTCTCTCAAAATGAACAGCCGAAGTGTTGTGTGTTATGCATGATGATTCGCTGTATTATTATACATACAATAATTATTTGGCGGCTTCTTTCTTCCAAATAACGCAAATTATTCATAACTTTGAAAATACAGGCTGCACATTTTTCTGAACTGTGTGAAACGGGAGTGACTAGCCTAGCTGTAATCATTGGAGGTGGTCTCTCCCAGGGAGTAATTTAGTCACTGGCTGACCGCTAACTAAATGACCACTCTAATCAAACCCGGGTTGTGGCAATGAGAGCGCCGAATACCTGCCACTGGACCGCCAGTGACAGAGATGACATACGAAAAGATTTTATCCCTTCATCACACTATTCTTTTTAACAGTACAAGAGACAAACGTTAGAGAATGGAGAAAACAGAAATGTCAAGTCAAGTCATGTTTATTTGTATAGCCCTTTATCTCAAGGAGTCTCAAAGTTGTAATACTGTCATATTGTTCCTGAAATATATTAAGGCAAAAAACCATGATGAGGGAAAATAACTTTGATGAATCTCATGCTGAAGATAACTTTGAAAGACATTAAATAAATAAATTGTGAAGTTTATGTTACTATTGTTTTCATGGTTTAGGTTATCAAAATAACTATTTTAATAATGGTCGCACATATTCATGACATTTACAAGATGATAAAAAGGAAACCAAATTTTAAACCGATTTCTAACAAAGAAACAGGGATGCTTGCTATACACGAGTGTGCGTTATACATGAATAAATATGGTACTTTTATTTATCTATCTACCTACATTGGTCATATTCCTCAAGGGGGGTGACTGACAGAAAGACAAACACATACACAAAATCAAAGAAAAAGTAGCAAAAAACACAAAAATATTTGACAATGGCCAACCCAAATGCCAAAACACTCAAACAAGTTAAGCACCTCGGCACCCAAGTTGGTCATTCTTTCGTCCCTCCAGATGAAACAGTGGTCGTGTCACTCAGGTCAGGGTGACGCAACACACTCTTCTGTTCAACAGCAGGGCCCAACGGCTTTCACTGGTTTACCCCTGCCGCATCAGACAGGTGCCCGGCCCATCCCTTAAAACGCGTACAAACATCCCACTATCCTTTTACAACACCTCTCCACTCATTCCTATCACCAACAAGAGCTCAAGCTTCCACTACAGTTAGACCTCTTTCCTCCAGTGCACTCATAACACCATCCATCCACGTCAATCGCAGACTTCCTCTTCGTCTCCTTCCATTCTTCTCCGTAGATCCTCTCCAACATTCGCTCCTCATCCATCATCTCCATGTGTCCAAACCAACCGAGTACTCTCATATCCATGGTACTTTTATAGGAAGTTAGAATATATCCTAATAAGGAACATCCTGAGCTGTGCAACTGATTATGGCTGAGCTCTTTGATGGCTCGTACTCGTCATGAAGAGGTAGAGAGGCAATTCGACCAATGTGCTACAACTTTTAAAGAATATCCAAATACAGCATATTCTAATGAGGAACATAAATGCTTGGAATTTTTTCAACAAATGGTGTCTGCTGATTGTTAAGCGTGCCGTCAAATGACTAATTAGAACAGTGATCACCGAACCACGGCCCGGGGGATGGATATGGCCCACCAGATTTGGTCTAGCCCCCTGAACATACAAGATAACCTTTTGATTTGATTTTTTTTCCTAAACGAGTATTTGTTAATAAATATAAGACTTTTGCAATGGAATATTCCTTAGTTATAAACTATTTTCAATATGAACTATTAGTTGATATTTTATACATGCATATAAGGTGAAGAACCAGGAGCATGTATTTCATAAATAGTGTTATTTTTTTCTGACTTTTGTTCTGTAAACTATCTAGAAAAGGGTTTGATTGTGGCTTTCTAGATAACAATACATTTGTACATTTAGGCACTCCTGCAATCTATACATTTTCTGTTACAGACTAAGAAGGGAAAAGTTAATTGGCCCTCACATGAAAAAGTTTGGGGACCCCTGAAATAGAGGGTCTTTTTTTCTACCGGGCCAATATTAGTTTGATAACCATTGTCGTGCATACCCAGTTACTAAAGTTGACCCGGTTGTTTTTGGAGCGAATGATTGCGCAGTTTGAGACGAGGCCTATCCGTTTTTTGTCAAAAACCCCCGACCTGAATCTTGATCCGGAACGTCCACATCCGTCGAAGGACCGAACTGACACCATCACGCAGTGGCGATAAAAGAGTGATTGATAGACCCAAAGAAGAGAAAACCAGATGAAGTTGGCAGCATTTGAGCGACACAATGGCGTCGCCAGCCACAGCATCCACAAGCATCTGTGACAGATTAGGCAACCGGCGAAGACGCTTCCTGCCGTTATGTTGGTGTTGACAGGGACGCGGTTTTCGCCAGGGGCCCAAACGGGACATTCTGAGCAGAGGTATACTCTTAAACCCAAGCCCGAGTCCGACCCGAAATTTGACTCGGGTCGATCCTAGAATATCAATCATTACGTTCGGGTCAAGCTGGGCTCTCCTTTGCTGACTAATTATTTTTCCGTGCCATAACGTAACTATATTTTCAGAAGCATTATCACTAAAAGCCAAAACGTAATATGTTTTTTTGTCTTTGTTTAAAAAGCTATTCTTAAGGTGCTGCTGATAAAGCCTCTGAGAATTATTTCACTATGAAAAATCACTACTTGATGGAAGGAAGGGCTTTGATTAAATGTTTCTACACATTGCTTCTTCTATCCAGCATGTGTGACAGAAACATCGGGCACTGAAAAGTTCTTGCAAAGTGCATGAATCATTCATGTATAATATCAGACTTTTTTTCTAATAAAATGTTATTTTGCAAGCAAAGTGTGCTTTTGTTTATGGAAAGCATTTTATAGATATTGAAGCGGGGGGAAAAAAAAGGACCGAAGTGAAAGTTCTGCTTGAAATGCACTCTTTTATAAAAAGCCATTTCATAGAAAAAAATTCTTGGAAAGGAGTATTTTTAAGAAACTTAGCAACTATTGTTTACCAAACAATCCTATAAACTAGGAACATACTTTTTTCTAATAAAAGATGAGAGATTAAGCTTATTTTTATATGACCTATGCCTATATAGCTACAGAACTAATTTTGTGTAAGCTTTCAGAAATTAGTTAAAATCGCAAAAATTGGCTTGCATTCGCACTTCCCATTTAAGAGAAATGTCTGTCATAAGTTGATGAAAATATGATTTTAAAAAAGTATACTTAAACAATGTGCAGACACTAAACTAAAAAAAGAGTGTGTAATGCCCTGTCAGTGTCAGAGCTTGTAGTGTAGGGCATGATGTGCAAAAAAAAACACCCTGATTAAATCAGTATGTAGTAACTCCATGTGATGTTGCTACGCTAACATAAAGCCTATTATCTGCCAGTCACTGTTCTTCTTTGTCTCTATGCCTCCCTATCTTTCTCTCATAAAGAGCTGCGCTAGATTCTTAAGGACTTACTGCTGCTGTGGTTCATGACCCAGTTTTCAATCTGAAGTCATGGGTAAGATCTTAGGCCCAAGCCCGACCTGAATTTTAGGTCAGGTCTGAAATGTCAATCATTATGTTTGAGTTGGGCAGATTTTCTCTCTCCATGACTTTTAAGACAAATCAACATATGTTTATCAAATGTATACTAAACTCAGGGGAAAAAAAGCTGAAAAAACACAAATCATTACAATTACTAATCCCACCAAGAGTAACAATGCATACCTGTCAAACTACCGCTTTACGCATTAGACTACAATTTTCACCCTTTAAAAACGCCAACCGCAGTATAAAAAAAAAATCTACCACTCTTTAAAATGTAAACAAAGACAAAAGATCTTAATTCGGTATAGTTTTATACTCTATACAAAACCTGTCACATATGGTTTTAAACAACCACACATTTTTTTTGTTTTGTTTTCTTTAAATTCTGAAGACAGATTGTGTTTCTCGCATAAAAAGTGTTCATTAAATCTACCACTTTTTAACATCAAAATGTTGGTCCAAGGGGCGATGATGTTTCACATGACAACACTGTACAGACTAATGCCAGCTGCCGTTAATCACAAGGGGAAAAGAAATGCCATGCTAAAGTGAAGCCACCAAAAAGCATTGCCAACATGATTTTAAGCAGACCTTTTTTTTCATTTAATGCATGGTAGATCAAGTCAGATTGTCAAGAAACATGGCAACAATTTCAAGCATTTACAACCACTTTACCTAAAATTCAAGCACTTTTCAAACCTTGAAAACACAAATATAAAATGTAAACATTTTTAAGGCTTTCAAGGACATTTATTAAACCTCATTATTAATACTAAAACGTTTTATGGATCTCCTCTCCTCCTCCTGAGTCCTCACAAATAAAATATAAAATTTGGGGTTTGCTTCAGGACCTGTCCTGCAAACCAAGGTAATTGGTTGGGCCGGATTTTTTCAGGCCCAATCTTACCTTTAAATCTAAAGGTCCAAATCATCGACCGATCTGTTTGTCTGCTAAAGCCATGAGATTGGCTAGCGACCAGTTAGATGTCTTTCGGTACGCACCTGAGATGGAACAGAAGATGAGTTCTGGGTTGTGCTGGCTGATCTGGTCGTATCCGAGGCCCATTGCTGAGAGCTTGCCGGGAAGGAAGTTCTCCATCAGCACATCGCACACACCAGCTAGCTAAAAACAGAAAAGTAGCATATCTTCAACACATTTGCATGTTGTCTTTATGTTACCATGTGGTGATGACTGAGTGATGGGCCTTCTCATTAAGAAAATGAAAGAAAATGTATTCTCACGCTGATTGGAAAATACAGTAAAACATATTAACTTGAAATCCTTTACTTTAATACTTTCAAGATTACAAGAGGTATCGATACTCGGTATTGGTTACTATTCTATGAGTACTTGTACTGTTGTTAATGAGAAAAAAGAAGAAACAGAAGGGGATCAAAAATCCCCAAGTTGGGAGCACAACAGCAGACGGAACCTTAGAGAGCAAATTCCTTTAATCGGTATGTTTCACCAGCAGCTTTCACTGGTTTACCCCAGCCGCATCATATGGGTGCCCCGCCCATCTCTTAGAACGCATACAAACATTCCACTATCCTTTCACAACACCGAGTACTCTCTTATCCACACGCTTGCTCAGTTCCACTACTACTCCAGTTCAGTCTCTAACAAATTCATTGCTCAATCCATCCAATTTTGTCACTCATAACATACTCCTCAAACACATCATCTCAAAAACATTGAATCTCCTTCTCAAATCTGTGTTCAGGCTCCAAGTCAAAATCTAAATCATTTTCAGTCACCCTGATATTATCATCAACAGATGCCAATACTATTAGTACTTTTGGTACGTAAAGGGACTGTGTGTAACATTTAGTGCCTCCTAGTAGTACAAAAATCTTTAATTCAGTAAAAAAAAAAAAACTGAGTTGCTACTTTGCAGATTTTCGTATATCACAGAGAATTCTGGTCCCAATTAACCGTGATAAATGATAGATTACAGTATGTTTACTTCTACTTTTAAAAATGAATAATTCATAGATGACAAAAATGAAAATAACTTTAAAGAAGTGGGATGCCAAGCACAGCGACAAATTAAATTGCAAAAATACATTTATCATACATATTTTCCAATTACCGAATTTTCTAAACTATACGGCGCACCGGATTATAAGATGCGGCCCCCAAAATATTTTTGGTGATATATTTTTCATATGTATGGCACACTGGACTATAAGGCGCATGATGTTATATCTACAGTAAGAGAGAGGGTAGGATTAAAGAATAAATACATTTTAAATAAATTATTCATTTCCTAGAACATAAATTAACATTATGACATCTGGTTCACCACTAAAATTTGCTATAGCAACAAACAATTAACATGTTAATCACAAGAGGGCACTCAAAGACCACTCTATATGTTTGTCAAAGGCAGAACAGTTACAGTATGCAGTATGATTTAGTTGTTACCATGCATTTCCAATTGTATCCACCGTATTTTCCAGTATATATGGAACACTGGGTTAAAAGGCGTAAATTCAAATTTCAGGCAGATGTTTTTATTTAAAATAAATATCAAATTTAATGTAATTATTAATGGTTCAAATTAGGAAAAATGTATATGTAAATGTATGGGTATTTAGAGCCCCAGTGTGTAATATTTGACCCCTAGATGGCATTGTATTGTCTAATGCGAACAAAATCAGTGCCAAGAGTGGAGCGTAGCCGCAAGATACCAGCCAAACTTGGCAGCAACTTCTACGTAGGGATTCCACTATGTAAAGTAAATAGAAATTTAATGATTTTTTTAATAAAAATGTATGATAGTGCATGTATTTTTGCCTAGTTTTCAAATCAATGTTCGTTTTTTTAATGAATGACATTTTTTGTACCACTACGAGGCACTAAATATTACACACTTACCCTCATTATTCATCATTTTGTTTTATTTTGTAAGTAAAAAAAAAAAAGCAATAACATGTTTTTCTTGTTATTACCTGGCGGACGACTTGAGCTCCTTGGGGGCATTTGAGGTTGATAGCGATGCTCTGTAGACCAAGAAGAAGAGAATGGCGATAATGGATTTGAGCGTCGGGATGGAGCATCTCGGGCGTCTCACTTTTTTGTTGCGGTTGACGCTGAGGAAATAGACGCTTTCCGGACCCAAAAAAGGAGGACCCCACGTTCGGGTGTCGTCACCTGCGCCTTTGTGCCACACGTAGAAAATTAATACAATGTGGAAAAAACAACAACTGTACTATCTCAAAAACATGATTTCTTTCACAGTTTCCTTTTCCATTTATCCATATTAGCCACTTAGCTGTAGGTTAAGGCTAGCCGCTAGTTGCTATTGTTGTTGTTAGCTGATCCTGATTCGTCCTTCAGTGTCAATCGGCTTCTACAGCTGAGCATTGCATGTGATGTTTGCCAAGTCCTGTCATTCAGCCATCTTTAACTTTTTTCCCTCCGTTTCTTTCTTTGGCCACTCATGTTGGTCATTTGGCTGAAGGATATGGCTCCTTGTTAGCCACTATTGTTTTTTGTTAGCTGGCTTTGTCTTACAGTCATTGGCCTTCCACAGTATGTCATAATTTACTTTTATTTTCTTCTCTAGCCACTTGGTTGCATGCTATGGCTTACTGCAAGCAGCTATGCTATTGTTATTGATAGATGCTTCCTGTAAATGAAGCTTTCTTTGGCCTTCAGTGTCAATTGTCTTTCACACAAAGCCAACCTTTACTTTTTTCTACTGTTTCCTTCTCTTGCCACTCATGTCAGCCCACTTGGCTGCAGGCTATGGCTTGGTTATTGTTGTTTTTAGCTGCACCATCTGAATAAAGCTTGCTTTCCCGGTCAATGTCATTGGGCTGCCACAGGAAATCAAATTTGACTTTCTTCCACTCTTTCCTCCCCTCGCCACCTGGTTGCAGGCTTTTGCTCGCCGCTAGTAAGTGTAATTATTGTTAACTGCTTTGTGTAATTAGGGCTGACCTTGTCCTTCAGTGTCATAAGCTTTTCCTTTTTTCTACAGTTCCCTTCTCTAGCCACTAATGTCAGCCTCTTGGCTATGGCTCGCCACAAGCCTTGATTGTAATTGTTAGCTACTCCGTGTACATAATGCTTACTTCACTCTTGATTGTGATTTGCTTTCCACAGAAAGACAGCCTCGACTTTTTTTCTACCGTTTCCTTCTTAAGCCACTCACTTGGCTCCAAGCTACAGCTCACTGCAAGCTGCTTTTGTTATTGTTAGCTGCTAAACGTAAATAAAGCTTGCTTCACCCTTCAGTATCAATCCTCTTCCACAATGAACTACTCCAGCTATTGACTCATTTCACCCACCTCAGGTGTATCCAGCTTGGTCTATCTTTTGTTGTCGTTTGCGGGGATTAACAGTAGCTTTCATGTCCTTTCACTGACTGTAAATTATCCTTGCTCACTTGAGAAATTAAAATAAGCCTTCTGAATTTTGCTAAAAGTGATATTTTAGGGTTATATTGCATGGTTTTTTTCCGAATTCAGTTTCATTTTAAGATACAGGTTCTTAAGGGTTCTTACAACTCCTTCACAGAAAAATTCAAGCATTTTTTATGGACTTTTCAAAGCCAAGTTGGTAAAAATGACAGTAATTTTTCAGCTTAGATTTTCAGTTGTGGGAAGTTCTTCCCATTAGAATTTACCATTAGGAGACGCTATCTTGCACAGCCCATAACAAATGTCCATAATTGATACGTAATCCTAATACACATTTCATAGTGCACTGTTTAGTTGCGACCTGTAGGGGGCAATGACACTTCATAAGACATTGCCATTAAAACAAATGCTAGTACCTATTAATTACGAAGGAAGAATAAATGCAATTGCAAAGCAATGTCACCAAAGAGCAGTGTAGGCATCATTTTTAAGTTGACTTGCTGAAAAAACTTCACCCAAAATTTAAGCACTTTTCAATCTTTGAAAACACCACAATGAAATTCAAACATTTTCAAAGAATTCAAGCATCCATACAACCCTTAATATTGCACACCGTCACTTTAAAAGCAACCTGTATGTTTTTTTTCCCCCCATCTCATTTAGCCTACCAACTTAAATTCCTACCGAGAACGAGACACCACGAGCAGAATTATGTCCGTGTTGTTTGACAAACGAGCGCAGTCGAAGACCGCTTCGGACGAGACGGCCTTGCCAAACCCGCAATTTACGGCCATTTCCGACAGTGGCGTGATGAGAAAGCACATGTTTCCAAATCAAACGTGGTTTCGCATCACAGACTTCAACAGTCGTAAGCCGCTGTTTAAAAATTCCAAAGTTTAATCTTGCAGCACGGCGGCTAGGTGGTTAGTGCGCAGCCCCACGGTGCAGGGGTCCAGGATTCAATTCGAGCTACCACAGCCTCCCCATACGGAGTTTGCATGAGTGGGTTTCCTCTGGTACTCTGGTTTCCCCCCAAATTTCAGAAACATGCACGGCAGGTTGTTCCAAATTGTCCCTAGGTGTGAATGAGCGAGTGAGTTGTCTGTCCCTGTGTGCCCTGCGACTGGCTGGCAACCAGTTCAGGGTGTCCCGAGCCCACTGCCTGAAGACAGCCGAGATGTGCTTCAGCCCCCCAGCGACCCTACTGAGGATAAGCGGTGCAGAAAATGGATGGATGGATCATTATTATTATTGATCCCACAAACACAAACTATGCAATTAAAGTAGTTGCAAGCAAAAGAAAGTCACTCATGTGTGAACTAAGCGACTGTAAATATGAACTTGTCATCTGAGCCACTATTTTTGTCCATTTAACTGATATGGACCAGCATTATATATGAGGCAAAGTGCTACAAAGTGGCTTAACTAATTTACGCGCATCGCTGATCAAAATTATTTTACTTAGATCAGTAATATAAACATGTTTCCTAAAGCTTAAGGAAGGTTAAATTCAAGACTTTTAAAGACTTTGTCATACCTTTTGAAATGAAATCTAAGACCAAGTGGACAAAAAAAACACACACACAATTGAAACAAGAAAACACTAAAGTTTCTTGCACACATCATATAGCGCCTCATTCACATTACCTGGCACAGCTTTTAGCCATGGTGAAAAATGCTTGTCAGACAGCCACTTCTCATTGAGTTGACACTTTCATGGTCCAAAGTAAACGTGTCTGTCCTAAATTACTATGTGTAGTGTGTAGACCAAAGACACAGGTCTGCTTTAAAGGCCCGACTGAAACCACATCACCATCAAATAATTTCGTGCGTCCGGACTTTCCCGAGCGTTATAAGGGTGTGAATTTGCATATCATTTTCCAAAGTAGACGCACGGAGAACACAAGAAAAATGGATAAGTGGTTAAGAATCAAGCCAAAACCTCAGCCCCAGAAGAAAGATTCAAAAGAAGCTAACAAAATGTAGGACGCTACAAAACGTAAACGTACATTAAAAGCATCGTGGAAAAAGGAGTTCACGTGGCTTGTAGCAAACCACGCAACGCAAACATTGCAAGAATGAAGATGAGTAAAATCAGGTACATACTGATGGCAGATGGCAAACAGCGATGTCAAATACATGCAATGAATGTTATAAGTAGATTTATAATAAACTTAATTTTAAGTTGTTGTTTTTTGTTATATATTCTGATAATCTATCCTTTTTTTTTTTTTTTGCGATTAGTCTTCTTATTGCATTTCAAGTTGTGAAAAATGGGGCAGGCAACTTTATGGCTGGGCGGGCAACTTTTCAGAGTTGTCTGCCCTGGTGTCCCGCAACTTTTTGTCATGAGTTTCAGACTCTCATCTTATTTATGTGGTCACATTTTTAATAATTTCGGAAATTGCATTTAGGATATCTTAATGCGAATTAAGACCTTAACTTTAGAATAATGAATTCAATGCCGTAGGCAGCACGGCGGCGCAGTGGTTAGCGCATGTGCGGCACAGTTCTGAGGTGGTGGGAACCTCCTGCGTTGGTTCAAATCTGTGCGGAGTTTGTATGTTCTCCCCGTGCTTGCGTGGGTTTCCTCCAGGCACTCCGGTTTCCTCCCACATTCCAAAGACATGCATTTCAGGAGAATTGGCCGGTCCAAATTGTCCCTAGGTGTGACTGAGCGAGTGAGTTGTCTGTCCCCGTGTGCCCTGCGATTGGCTGGCAACTAGTTCAGGGTGTCCCCTGCCCACTGCCCGAAGATGGCTGGGATGGGCTACAGCCAACACCCCTCCTCCCCCGCAACCCCAATAAGGATAAGCGATATAGCTGATGAGATGAGAATTCAATGCCTTGTAAAACTTTTGAAGGATCCGCAGGAACCTTGATTAAATCTTACTGCTTGCAAATACTTAGTGGTTATTTGTGATGTTACTATGTATGATCGTTTTCTGTCAATCAGGTGGTATAAGCTGACACCAAATCTGCAGTTTTTCCTCACCTGTCCTGATGCACCTGTCCTAATGCACCCGCAGATACGCTTTTCATGACAAAATACTGCAATAGCAGCTGCCGCGTCGGCGTCATTTTTGAGACGTCTTTAATATTCTGTTTATTTTTTATTTTTCTTCGTTTAATGCGCGGTCTGTTGAGTCAGAATGCAGAGAAACACATTACAGATTCAGACTGGAATGAGGGCATAGGTGTAAACTGAACTGATGGCCACTGCCAAAAGCTAACATATGAAGTGGGGTTTTTTTTGTTTGTTTTTTTCTTAATTTTTTTGTAAAGACAACATAAATAGCTATAATTTGTATGGAAGAAAACAATGGACAAAAGAGATTGGAATTAGGCAAAATCGAGTTAATCCCAACTGACTTTTTTTTTTTAAACAACTGTTTACTAAGTCCTCGTGCACAACACTTGCCAAGCTTTCATAGTTTCTTTGTGAGCAGCGACAGCATGTGACTAAAATTAAATATCAAAGATTATTAGGCTGAATTAATCTTTATTCTTTTTCTTGCAGCCTGTCAGTTCCACTCAACGTCTAACTCTGAACACAACGGGGAGGAATTTTTCCTCAAATTCCTTGTTGTTGTTTATGACATGAACATTCCATTTGGAATTAATATATTTCCATAAAATGCAAACATTCTTTTAAGATTTACTTAAATAAGCAATAGCAATTTAGAATGTTTTTTTATGTATATTTAATGAGATGTCACCTGGTTTCTCCACTTTTATGACCTCAGCCCCAAGGTCTCCCAGCAACATGGTGGCAAAGGGTCCAGCTAGGACGCTGCAACAACAATATTCATAGGTAAAAAATGTTGTATCATTAAATATAAGCGTTTTGCTAATAAAAAAAACTACCGGGTTAAATCCAACACTCTGACCCCCTCTAGTGGGCGTCTTTGGTCATTGCCTGTAAACAAAGCGTAAGATTTTTGAATAAAAGTAAGAAGACATTGCTAGGAATGAAAAAATAAGTTTTCTATCATGGTTTAATGTGACAATTTTCAAATTTGGGATATAGTATATAAGCAGCTTTAATGTGAAGGAAGAGGAAGCGGTCATTGACAACAATAGATGTTATGGTGACACCTTGACAATCGTATCGTGGCACTTGCTTATAATAAAATGTAATACATTAAAAAAAAGATTACGTTAATAGTGGAAACATATTGTAAAGATTGTCAATTTTACCATTCGGTCCAATAAAACTTTTGAAGGAAGCGTTGCAAATGATTGACCACCCGACAGAGCCAATTATCTATCTATTAGCATTAACTGGTTAGCTTCAGTGGTGCTACCTGTTGCAATTTGTGTCAGCCGCCGTCCGTCGGCCCAATTTTTTCCTTGGTGTCCCGCCGGCAATTTTGACGCCAAAACTGCAGAATCAACACCCCGTAGAACATTTAAAGAACGTACGCATAAATGCATTGTGGGAACCTTTTGCTCGCCCGGGGCCAATGCTAACGTCAAGTTAAAGTTGATTCGCTTCGATGGAGATACTTCCGGTTACAGATTTTCTGCGTACTGACTCATTTCATCCGTTGTGACTGAGTAAGAAAAAATACATACCTCTCAATTTGTTTCCCCCGTATTGTATAAGCTTTTTGATTTTTTTTAAATTGTGTATGTTATATAACAATATTCGTACAGGATTTATTTTTTTTTTACTTTTTTGTTGGATCGATCTCGTATTGCCTGTTTCGGGTCTAATCCAGATAGTCTCGGTCACTGATAGCAGATGACAACGTCATCATAGATTGCTACTATTGTCGTGGATCAAAATAGTTTTGTCTCAGTATCAGTATTGTCACACGCCGCTGCCCGTCAATGCTGAGGTCGGGCTCATCTCTAAAAAGCGGGATGAGGTTTACACTGAAAAACAACAGCAACCAGATGATGAAGGTGCTGTATCTGAGTCAGATCAGGAGGTTTCTCCTGCTACTGGTATCCATGGAAACAAGTACTATTGGTTGCTTGTAGGGGCGCAAACTCCCACGCCCCCGAAAAAAACAGCCTGTATGTATATACACATATATTCTTTAATTTATGCGTTAGTTTGATTGATTTAGGCTCAGATACAGCCGATGCTTTCTCTCCCTTTCTCCTGAATTCTGAGCCATTGAAGAGGGAAAAATAACGTTAGAGCAGAGTAAACAGCTGCAGCTCTGCTTATTCCTGAGTCCCGACATGCCAGACAATCAACACTGCAGAAAATATTGAGATTGAATATTGAGTCCGTGATAGGAAAGCGTGTTTTTAAGAAATAGCGTAAAAAGTGTAGTCAACTTGTTTTAGGGAAGCTTGTTCAGTTGGAGACTGATGTATTAACTCTTATCATACCGTTAGTTCGTCAATCAAGCAGGTGTGTTTGTGATTGAAAGAGAACATAAAAAGCAGGCAAGATTGGAAAGCAGAGTGATTAGCTGTTACCATAACATTATTTCATCATCCTGGCTCTAAATCAGGAGTGCCCACACTTCTCAATTCGCCAGCTATGTTGAAATTTCCCTGCACTATTTGTTTTAAGTTAATTTAAGTCATGTTGTTGTATTGACATTTTCATTTATTTGCTTAAAAATTGGGACATGTGTGTCCAATCACCCCACACATAGTTAACCCCCTAATTAGTCCCTAATTAGCCTCACCATTCATTGGAACATTTTGGACAGCAACTAGGGTGGGGTGAGTTTACTTTCCACTTTCATGATCACTCTCACTTTTTACAGTGTTTCCCGATTTGTGAGGTTTGTTTTTTGTTTCTGACAGTTTTATTGTTGTATTTGACCGTTTGTTTGTTACTTTTTTGATTACTTTGTTATGGAATGCCATCTGTTTTTGAGCACTTTTAGGGAAGCTCGTTCAGTTGGAGACTGTATTAACTCTTAGCACACCGTTAGTTCGTCAATCAAGCAGGTGAGTTTGTGATTGAAGAACATAAAAGCAGGCAAGAGTGGAAAGCTGAGTGATTAGCTGATACCATAACATTATTTCGTCATCCTGGCTCTAAATCAAGTCAAGTCAAGTCATTTTGCCTACACTTTTCAATTCGCCAGCTCTGTTGAAATTTCCCTCCACTTATTGTTTTAAGTTAAGTCATGTTGTTGCATTGACATTTTAATGTATTTGTTTAAACAATAGGGAGCTATTTAAGTTTTAATGTACCTATATACAAATGTCTGCTAAGCTTAATTTTATTTCCTACACTGTTAATTTTTGGTTTAAGTGAAAGATTACCCATATTAGTTGAAATTCTAAATTACTGTAAAAAGTTTCAGGGAGCTATTTAAGTTTTATTTCAATTTATAACAAATATTCTTTGTGCCTTTTTGCATTTGTAAAAGCTAATTTTTAAGCTTTCAGAGCGAATAAATATTGGCTCCAAATATCTGTTATCGGCCTCCTCTTCATATTAATATTCGCTATCATAATTGGCCCTGACAAACCTGTATCAGTCGATCCTTATTGATAATTATACATATATATATATATATATATATATATATATATATATACTGGGAGGTCGGTGGTTCGCGCCCCGGCCGAGTCATTCCTAAGACTTAAAAAGTGGTCGGCGGCGCCCTCTGTTGGCTGCGGCTGCATCGGCTCGCTACAACGGGTCAGGTGCAATCGACATTTCGTTCTGTGTACATTGTTACACAGAATGACAATACAAGGAAATTATTATTATTATTATATATATATTCATTAGAATGAAAAAATTTCAACACCTCATCTGAGATTTTTTGCTTTTTATTTGACAGTTATTGTGCCTTCAAATAAAACTAATTTATGAAACTATCCAGTGTTCTTTTATGCAATTACTCATAACTAATCTGCACAAGTTTAAAACAAATTCTTCATTAATTCAACGTTCAAAAACAACCATTGTAACACATGCGTCTTTCTAACACTGACAACAACAATGACACATAAGTTAAAAAATTGAAAAAAATACACAGAAATAAAAATACAGAAAGAATGTATGAGTGTAAGTTTGTGTGAATGTTTTCCTCTTTTTTTTGTTCTTGAATTCAACTGTGCGATTAAAAAAATTCCATGATGTGTCGCTGAGGGCGTAGCGCCCCCTAGAAGGTAGGAGGTCTGCATGGTGCTAATCCCAAATATTCGTGGTTCTGTGCGGCAGCCAGAAACAAGGCGTCACGGGGTGCAGGCCCGGGAAGAAAGTCTGCTCTGTAATCAGGGTTTTCCAGGGTCTCGGTGCGGGGTAGCGAGTTTTGCGCTGTGTTCAAGTATTCGGGTCCCTCCGATTTCCCTTCCTGTGAGTTGTAGCCCCAAATCGGGCAGGAGTCTTCGTAGTTTGGGTTGTATAAATCTGAACGCCCGTTGCTCATGGCACCCTCAGCCTGGTTCATGTACTCTGCAACAAAATGTGACGGTTATGTGTAATTCATCTTTCCACCCTGAAAAAAACCCCATAGAAACATTTTTTTTACCATGCCCAGGAAGGTGGTCTCTCTCAACTACGTATCCAGTGGGGTCGCTGATGTAGCGCATGGCTAAGCTGTTAGCCCGTGAGGGATTAGCCTGCAAAAGAAGCTATTACCATTGCGTCACAAGCAGTGTTTGGAGTTTGTAGCGCGTTCCTGGACCTTTTCTTGGTAATGAGTACACGTTATTAATAGAACTCTTTAACTTAACTATTGTTACAACTAGGTGCATTACTCAGCTACTTTTTAAACGCAGGCCCCAAATTAGTCAAGTCTTCTGATATTTGACGGTTTCCTGTTAGGCCTGGCGCACCTCCGTCCAGCAGAAGGCGCCTAATCTGTTTTTAATTGGGACAGGTGTGTCCAATCACCCTGCACCTAGTTCGCCCCCTAATTAGTCCCTAATAAGCCTCACCCGTCATAAGAACATTTTGGACAGCAACCAGGGTCGAGTGATTTTAGTTTCCACTTTCATGATCACGCTCACCTTTACCAGTGTTATCCTGATTTCTGAGGTTTGTTTTTTGTTTCTGACAGTTTTATTGTTGTATTTGACCGTTTGTTTGTTACTTTGTGGATTATATTTGTTATGGAATGCCATCTGTTTTTGAGCACTTTACCTTTTCCTGCTTCCTGCGTTTGGGTCTACTACAAATCATAACAGTTGCCCCTTTAACTCTAAGTAATACCATCCCTCATTCCGCCAGGAACCCAAAGGAGTAGTCAAAATCCAAAAATAATCAACTTTTGTAATCTACGAATATGAAGTATGAAGGGTTCACCGGTTCCATAGGTTGATGTACACCAAGGGTACTCACACTTTTACAGCATACGAGTTACTTAAAAATGAGCAAGTCAAAATGATTTACCCATCACAAAAACAGCAAAACATCCAAATATTTCAGAATGCGTTTATGATTCTATTTACATTCTTTTATTTAACTTAAACTAAATAAAACCAATTAGGATTTCAGTCCTTTTTTGAAATTCCTAATATGTGAAAATAATGACAATATTTCACAAGGCAAGTGTAAACGAATCAAATGTTTTTTCTATCTATGTATCTACCTTTGTCATATGCCTCGAGAGGGGTGACCGACAGCAAGGCAAACACATACAAAAACAAAGAAAATAAAAAAAGGGAAAAAGTTGCAGAAAACACACACAAAAATGTTTGGACCATGGCCAACCCAAATGCCCAAACCCCCAAACAAGCACCTCGGCACCCAAGTTGGTCATGCTTTCGTCCCTCCAGATGAAACGGGACACAAGAAAGCAGCCGTGTCACTCGGGTCAGGGTGATACAACAAACTCTTCTGTTCAACAGCAGGGCCCAACAGCTTTCACTGGTTTACCCCTGCCGCATCATACGGGTGCCCAGCCCACCCTTTAGAACGTGTCCACAATCCCACTATCCTTTCACAACACCTCTCCACTCCTTCCTACCACCAACACAAAATGTTTTTACTCAAAATAAATCAACAGTGTAATTGTAAGTGTCAATTCAGTTATTTTTAGAGGCCAATGATGTTGCAAAGAAATAATAAATAACACTATAATTTTAACATGCTGCATTTGACCGCTAGATGGTAGTGTGTCTCTACAAATCAAAGCACTGCATACGGTTTCCCCTGATCAACCAGTGCGACTTCTGGGATCCACCAGTAGATCTCAATCTATGTAATGAGCACCCCTGGTGTACACGTTTTCTACAATTTCTTTGTCCATGTGGCTATTTTTAAGGAGTTTTAAGGGGTCAACTTTATATATTGTAGTTTGTAACTAGATAGTTCATTTTGCAGAGGTGGGCAACTATTGCAAGTAGGGGGCAACACTGGGTTCAAAAATTTGGCCAAGGGGCCAATTCTGGAGACTCTTACCATTATTCGATTTATGAATAAATATAAATGCAGGCATCTACATGTTATATTTGTTGATATTTTGTAATAGATTATCCATCCATCTATCCATTATCTGCATTGCTTATCCTCAGTAGGGTCGTGGGGGTGCTGGAGCCAATCCCAGCCATTTTCGGGCAGTGGACAGGGGACACCATGAACTGGTTGCCAGCCAACTCACTCGTTCATTCACATCTAGGGACAATTTGGACCTGGAGGAAACCCACGCAAGCACGGGGAGAACATGCAAACTCCACACAGGAAGGTTGTAATAGATTAGTTTCATCAAATTGGTTTTAAAACACTCACAATTATCACAAAGTCAGATATTAAGTCTAAAGCACTTCATTTCATATTTGGTTTTGTAGTATTACTGTGTTTTTCCTTTAGTTTTTATAGTACTGTATTTTTGTCGTCGGATTTTTGTTGTATTACTGTAGTTTTATTTTTGTAGGATAGCTGTAGTATCTAAAACAATACTACAACTGCAGTTGTATTTTTGTAGTATTTCTGTCACAATATTTTTCTAGTAAGTATTTCCAAGACAGTAATTTTTTAGCATTTCTTTAGTACTTGTGTAGTTCTTTTGTCATATTTCCATAGAAGTGTTTTGTAGTTTTTATTTAGTATTTTTGTAATATTACTATAGGTTTATTTTTTAGTATTTCTTTAGGAATATTTATGTAGTAGACTTTTTGTATTATATTAGTACTGTAGTTGTATGTGGCAGTATTTTTATAATATTTTTTAATATGACTGTAGTTTTATTGTAGTTTTTTGTAGTATTTCTTTTGTAATCTTTTTGTCATCGTACTTTTGTATTACAGTAGTACTGTAGCTTTTCTAGTATTTTTTAAGTACCGTACTTTCTTTTTTCAGAATGAAGAAATAATAATATATCAGGTCCCTGTGTTTACCACTAAATTCGATATTTAGTTTTGTAGTCATTCTCTAGTATGTGTGTAGTATTTTTTTTTTTTGTGGCATTTTTGTTTTAGCCACAGACGTGGACAATAGGGTGAAAGTTGACACCCCAAAAAAAGTTTTTTACTTGAAGTAATTTGTTAACTTACATCAATTGTCATTGTATTTTGACTATTTTGGTTTTGAGGGCCGGATGAAAAAGCCTGTGGCCCGCGGGCCGTAGTTTGCCTAGTATTAAAGTAACGTGCCACTTTTTGTCTCAATAATCCAGAGGATAACACAATTCCTTTTTAAACGTAATAACTGTAACTGTTTAATTTTTTTTCAGTAACGCACCCAACACTGGTCACAACACCCGGAAACCGCCACCCAAAGGAAAAGTCCGTACCGTGGCACCGCACGGGTGTCCGCCATCGCTACCGGAGCCTTTGTGTGGCAGCAGGTAATCCTCAGCATCTACCATGTCCTCGGCGTCATCCGAGCTGAGCAAGCGCGAGAACAACCTGCTATTTGAAGGGCTGGGCGGATCACACTGGAGGGATGAAATCACAATAATTTATCGACTATTGCTAAACTAATCGCTAAGGGATAATCTACCTGCAGGACCAGGTAGCGACTGGGGTCCCGCGCCATCTTTGAAAACTCAACGATGAGTTCGCGGAAGTTTGGACGACTGGACGGGTCGATCATCCAACCTATGGATGTAGGACAAATTTAACAAACTTACTGTAAGGCACATCTGATTATAAGCCGCATGCAAAAATAATGAAATCTAAATAAACCACACGTAGCTGTCTAATTAGAGCACCCTGTGGTGGTCGATTTGTTGGTTGGGTTTCATTTTGTAACAGGCAGGTTTTCGGCCAACTAAAGTGGTGCCGCTACATACAAGCTCATCAAATTGCTGGTGTAAAGAGACAATTTTCCCAAACATTATATTAACGAAAGAAAAGGTGAATTTATTATGACGGAGCGTGTGCGTGGCAAAGAGGTGCAGGAGGAGTGACGATGCACTTTTGATGATACATAAGCACTTATTTAAAGGTGGTCTATGTAAGTTAAAAATAATTTCCTTCCTAATGCCATCTTCTGGGTGAAATCATCATTGCGGCTCCATTTGTTGCGCATGCAACTATGGGAAATTGTTAAATGCACTGTCATGGTTTGCCCATTGCCCTCCCCTGTGCCCGCTCGTTTGGCTCCAGCTGCTGCTCGTTTCCTGATTGGTTCCCCTCCTATTTAAACTCAGTACTCTCATTTACTCCATGTCAGTCTGTCAGCAAACCTCCGCACATGCAAGGCAAGCATTTTTTGACTCTGGCTCCCGTCTGTCCCGTCTTATCCTGTATCCTACTCGTCTGCCCCTGGCTTATCGATCGTCTCCGGCTACCTGATTTGATTCCTTCCTCTGACCACGCTCCGATTTCCTGTCCCGGCTGCCCGACTTGTTTCCGTCCACCAACCAAGCTCCAATCTCCCGTACCGGCTGCCCAACTTGTTTCTGCCCACCGACTACGCTCCGACCTCATGGGCTTCCTGCTTTTCCTGCCCAGCGATCACCAAATCGCTGGCGTTTGTTTTCCCGGGCCTGACTTCTCTGCTTCCGCAATAAAGTTTGGTGTGAACTGTTACGCGTTTGGGTCTACCGTCTGTTCTGGTTCGGACATGCAGTCGAATAAACCTTTCTTTTTTCATCTTTTTGGGCGTTTGATTAGGCATTTGGACTGGATTTGAAACAATCCTTACGCTTACCATTTTCATCCTGCAATAAATGAAAACCTCAACCACGCGCATAATATCACTCTGTCCCTCCTGTCTTTTTCTTTGTTAGTGTTTTTTGCAACAGGAATATAACCTCCCCCGACAATTAAAGGAGCAAAGCACTGGGTAAAAATATTTGGGGGCTTTGTGATTGGTACTCGCTTCTTCCTGATTGTACTCCTTGGCTTGTTCACTCACACAATCACCGCACTCTTGTTTTTATATTATTTTTTTGCTTCATTTTAATCATCATCAATCTCCTCATGGCTAAGGTCACAAAAAGTCACATAAAGGGTCAAATGTGATTGAGGAGACGCGTTTAAAACACATTTTCTGCGGAATGCATGTACTCTACAGTTATTGCAAAGGCCGTAGAATCAGGTACCGTATTTTCCGCACTGTAGGGCGCACCGGGTTATAGGGCGCACCCCCAAAAATAGTTTTTGGTCCTATACCTTCCATAGATAAGGCGCACCGGAATATAAGGCGCTACAATGGGAACGTCGACAAACAGTCAGATGATTCAGTCCAACTGATTACCCCCTTAACATTCCCAAAGCTTGCAAAGAAGCAAAAACGTGTCGTAGACACGTGCGGATGCGGTGTCCGTACGATGTCACTTAAATGCGTCATTTCAAATATCATTCGGAAGGTTAAAGTCTTGGGATTCAAGAAATGCCAAACATTTCTATGTTTCTATTTTCTTTTTCGCTCACAACTTATGACAAGTGTAATTCCAAGTGTTTATTGTCATATGACAACTGTGCATATGACAATAAACACTTGGAATTAAGTTGAATTCACTCAACTCATCACAGCAACATCAAGATCGTTCTAAAACAAGATACCGGGAAAATATAAAGCCGCATAGCTCACCTAAGTTCTCACGTTCAATAATGATACGCAATCATGGTCTTCTTACAACCGTGAGTGAAGTAAATCCAAAAGAGTAGAATATTTACAAATACAGACTAATGAAAAATGTTTCTTTATAGCGTACTTTAGCAAGCTTGCTACGCCATTGCTAAACTCGGCCGATTGCAGGGTTTGTTTTGGCCATCTAGCCAATCCGAGGCTCCGAATAACTTCAGCCAATAGTGATCGATTCAAATGATGATTGACACATTGGTTAGCCAATAAAACGCCGGTATATAAATCCCAGCATACACCGCGGGCATGCTACGCCATTGCTAAACTCGGCCGATTGCAGGGTTTGTTTTGGCCATCTAGCCAATCCGAGGGTCCGAATAACTTCAGCCAATAGTGATCGATTCAAATGATGATTGACACATTGGTTAGCCAATGACACGCCGGTATATAAATCCCAGCATACACCGCGGACTACTCCACGTTCGGGGTAAAATCGAGTCGGCGACTGTTGAGTAAATTGCGAGACCTTGCGAATTTAATATTGAGCCATATATAAGGGGCACTCTGTTATAAGGCGCATGGTCAGCTTTTGAAAAAAATTAAGACTTTTAGGTGCGCCTTATAGTGCGGAAAATACGGTACTTTATGGCAGGAAGCGCATGTGCCAACTAAACCGAGCTAAAGGTGTGCAGTCATGAGTGGTGAGCGGTCTCGAGCGGTCTCTAGTGGTAGAATCTTCGACTGCTCATGAGCTGGATTTTTCTTTGTAAAGCGAGACAGATTTTTGTTTAACTCGTGTATTAAAATTCTCGTTTATGTTTAATAGATGACAAAACTCAAAATATTGTGTTTGGAGAAACCATGATGGCCAGCCTAGGTACCCTGTCTTCTACGTCGAGTTCAACCGTCAGAACCCTGGGTGTGACTTTTGACAGTCCCCTCCGGTTTGACAAACATATCAACAACGTTGTCAGAACGAGCTTTTTTAGCTGCATCTTCTAGCAAAAGTAAATTGTTTTAAGCCGTCATGACTTGGAGACAAGTGAAAGATTCCTTAATAACTTAAGGTTATTACCTCCCTTTTTTGGCTCTTATCCTTTTTAGATATTAAAATGTTAATGTTTGTTTTTAAGCTCGTAACAGCCTTGACCTATCTTATATATCTGAGCTTTTAACTGTTGGTAATAATGGTAGAGTTCTGAGTTCCAAGGACTAACTTGTGCTAGAAGTTACCAGTTTGAAATATAAACGCTGGGGTGACTGAGCCTTTTGCGTTGCCGCCAAAAGGCTGTGGAATCAGCTCCCAGCCGAGATGCGTTTTATTTCTGACATAGGCCAATTTAAATGCAGGCTGAAAACCCACGACTTCAGTATAGCTTTTGATACTCAGTAATATGACGACACTTTTATTTTATACTTATTTGATCCCGTTGTATTTTAAAGTTTTTATTCTCTTTTATTGTTTTTATTTTTTGTTTGGTTATTACTTATTTTATTTTCTGTGGTTTGCAATAATCTGTGGTCTGTTCAGCCCTTTGAGACTCTTTGGGCTGTACAAATAAATGTGACTTGACTTGACTTGACGGTTTTCTATTGTTAAAGCCCTTTGGTACACCAAAGGGATTGTTGTTAAGAGCTGTATAAATAAAGTACATTTACACTAGATCCATAAATCGACAGCACGGTTCAAAACCTAGCGAAAAATTGGCGGCTAATGGTCCAGTTCTTGCCGAATAAACTTTTATACGGCATTCTTTGGCGACTTACACTTAACCATGAGCATGTAAACATCAATGGTGCAGACGGGCGGCTGCGGCAGGCGTTCTCCTCGCTCTAGCAGCGACGCCACTTCGCCAGCCGGGATTCCGTCATATGGTTTGGACCCGAACGTCATCAGCTCCCACGCTGTCACTCCTGTAGGGGGCACAGTTTTTATTTCAATTGGCGGGGCAGTTGGAAGGAGGACCTACCATAACTCCAAACGTCGCTTTTGTGGGTGTACGTCCATTGAAGGATGGACTCCAAGGCCATCCACTTGATTGGGACCTGATAACCCAACCAAAACATAAATAATCTTCCTTTAGACGTCAAACCTCGCTTAGCATTCACACCTTTCCTCCGTCGGCGTGGTACTCTTTCTCGTCGGCCGTCAGAAGTCTGGCCAGACCAAAGTCTGTGATCTTCACATGATTAGGTGTCTTCACCAGCACGTTCCTGGCCGCCAGGTCTCGGTGTACCAGGTGGCGCTCTTCCAGGTAGCTCATTCCCTGCCAAAAAGAAGACACCCAAACCTCATAAGTCGAAATACTGGGAGCGTCGCAGGGACGTTGGTCCTACCTTGGCGATCTGGACGCACCAGTTGAGCAACCACTGAGCGCCCACACGTTCCCGGTGCTGCCGAACATAGTCCAGCAGGCAGCCGTAAGCCATCAATTGCGTCACCAGCTGCACGGACGATGTCAGGCAGATGCCGAGCAGGCGGCACACGTGCGGGTGATCCACGCTTGCCATCACGTACGCCTCCTGCAGTACAAAATTTAGCAAGTGCTCAGAGGTAGAAAAAAAAGGAGCACAAGAAGAACTCGAAAAGATTAAGGGGCAGAACAAAAAGAAGAAACAAGAAATATAAAAGGACTAGAAGAAGTTGGAGAAGATGGAGAACAACATGAAGGAGCAGGAAAAGAAGAAACAAAGAGAAAGAGGAGCAGAAGAAGTAGGAAAAGGAGGAAAAATTAAAGGAGAATAATAATAATAATACAAAACAATAAATGGAAGAGGGAGCAGAAGAAGATGTTGGAGTAGAAGAAAAAGAAAAAACAGGAACAAGGATAAGAATGAGCTAAATAAGAAGGAAAATAAGAAAGACGAGCAGGAGAAGAAGAAACAAAGGAGGAGCAGAAAAAAGGAGATGAAGGGTTCTGAATAAAAAAAGAACAAGGAGAAGAAGGATAAGATGAAATAGTAGAAGAAAAATAAACAAAAAAGAAGCAGAAGAAGACGGAGAAGCAGAAGAACAAGAAACAAGAATGAGAGAAGGGAAGAGGAATAAGAAGGAATTGAAAAAGAAAGGGTTGAAGTAGAAGGGAAAGGAGGAAAAGGTGAAGGAGCATAATAATACTAATACAAAATGATAAGGAGAAAAGGGAGCAGACGAAGGAGGAAATGTAGGAGCAGAAGAAGAAAAAACAACAAGATCAACGAGAGGAACTAGCTGAAGTAGAAGAAGAAAGAGAAGTTGAAGGAGCCGAAGAACAATAAATCAAAAAGATGAATAAAAAGAAGAAACAGCAAAGTAAGAACGGGATGGAGAACATGAAGGTGCAGAAGAAAAAACAAGAAGGAGAGGAAGAGCAAAAGAGTAAAGAAGAAGAAAAAAGGGAGAGAATAAAAAAAACATATTGATTATACCCCAACCAAAAAAACCCATCTCACATCCAAAATTTCCTTATTGGCCTTGGGTGACGTGGCCTCTCGAAGAACTTTGATGGCCACCGGGATCTTCACGTCCTCACCGTCGGGGATCCACAGACCCTGAAAAGCATCATGCTCGCTTATTTAGCCTCTTCTCCCACCAGCCAATCAATTTGTCTCACTTTGAAGACAGTTCCGAAAGCGCCGGAACCCAGAACCCGGATCTTTTTAAGTTCCGTCTCCTTCAACATTCTCAGGAGAGCCTGGTTGGGGGCCTCGCCGCTGGGGGTCAACGGCTCCACCAGCTGCAGGCAAACACATGCTTCGTAAACACAAGCGGGTTAACATAGATCGGGTAATGTTTACTGATTTGCTGTTTGCAAACATAAACATAAGCCGGCTCTTGGGAGCGAACAACAGGATGGCGGCTCAGAATGTTAGTCTTCATCTGGATTCAGTCTTACTCTTTGGGCTTTTTATTCTCATGTGCCAATGACCATGCCAAAAAGGGATATGCCGCCCTAAAATGGGTTGCGACTCAAACCAGGTGATGCTCTAATGGCGCACAACCATTCTAATTTGCTTTGAATTTGTTAAGTATACAACACAATATTTACATAAAAATGTAAAGTTTAAACACGGCGGCGCAGTGGTTAGCGCGTGTGCGGCATTGTTCTGAGGTCATGAGATCGAACCCTTGTGTGAAGTTTGCATGTTCTCCCCGTGCTTGCGTGAGTTTCATCCGGGCACTTCGGTTTCCTCCCACATTCCTAAAACATGCATGTCAGGTTAATTGGCTGGTCCAAATTGTCCCTGGGTATGAATGAGCGAGCGAGTTGTCTGTCCCTGTGTGCCCTGCGATTGACTGGCAACCAGTCCAGGGTGTCCCCTGCCCACTGCCCGAAGATAGTTGGGATGGGCTCCAGCACCCCCGCGACCCTACAGAGGATAAGTGGTGCAGATAATGGATGGATGGAAGGATGTAAAGTTTATTCTTGTGTTTCATAGTGTATTTGTTGTTGCACTGAAAATCAATATTTTTCATTTTTGTTTTGTTGATTGTTTTTCAGATATTCTGAGCTGCTTGATTTTAAAGTTCTTTAGTTCAAAAAGTTTAAAGTTAAAGGTTCAGGTTTTGTCTTAGTTTTTTCATTTTTTCTGTTTGTGTTTTTTATTTTGGAGGGGGGTGTATTTTCCCCCTATTTCAAATCAATTTGGTGCATGATGCTACATAATGATTGGTAATATATGGATTAAAGTGACAAAAAAATCCCGAGCGGTTTAGGTGCTCAGGGACAGTCCTTGGAAAAAAAAGTAGTGTGTTGTAGTTGACCTCTCTCTCCTGCAGGAGACGCCGTGTGGTCCTTTTTCTCTTTATTTGGCGCCTGCGCAGCAAAACGATGACAATTAGCGACATGATGACGAGGAGGAGGAGCCCGCTGACCACGCCCACTGCCAGGGTGGAGTGTCTTGTAGCACTAAAAAAAAAAAAAAAAATTACATTTTTTTTCCTGTCACCGACAAGTATTTTTATTTTTGGTGTGTGATCATCACGCTACCCGGAACATCCTGGCAGTCCGGGACCGGTACACCTGTGACCACAAAAAAAGTATATTTTTTCGTGTTTTTCGTTGCGGGGGTTAGATTATTTAAGGGTTATTGTTCTATTTTCTTAATTATCCATTATCCGTTATCGGTCAGTTCATAATACGCTACAAAGCCAAGGAGCGGGGACACTTACTCTCGGCAAAAGGCCGAGCTAAGGTCCTAGCATCAAAGCCTTGCTGCGGTCATTGCGAATGGACCGTTCCAGGAGGTACTGCAATACCGGGTCGATACGTGGAGAGGACAGAGCAAGCTCTTATTCCATCTCTGGATTGCAAAAATATCAGTGGTATTGCATCATTCCTGATGATACTGCTGTGGTGTGCTATATGGTAAGGATGTACCTCACTGACAATAACAGCAAACGTTTCTGACATGAAATCGATTCAAACTAATTTGCTGGTCCCTGGCAACTAAAACAGGGGTCTAGAACCTATTTGACCCAGAGATCCAGAATAGCAAAATATTTTGATTGTTTTTTTGAGAGAGACATACATACATTTTAAAACAAATTTCAGCAAAACCGGCAAACCTGCGTTTGAGACTAAATTTAAAATTTCAGCGAATACTATTTTACTGTGGGACGTTTAATGATTTGATAACATTTATGATATAAGAGTAATACCAGAAGCCTGTGTCCCATATCAACAAATATACCACTTTAAACTTGTCTCTTTCAAGCAAGTACTTTTGATCGTTTATGCTCATTTTGACCATATTTTTTTTTCATAAATAATGGTTTCAGAACAAGCAGAGATTCTTTGTAAAATTGTCACAAAATACTGCAAACGAGAATACTGGCGACAACGCGGAGTGCATAGCTCTGCCGCTCACCTAATTTTATTGCTCTGTGTGCTTGGCTGGCGTTTCTGAGTGTTAACAGTTTGTTTTGATATGTTTTCATCATAAAGTGTTTTAACTGTGAACCTAAATTGCTAAAGGAGCTTCCCTATGAAGGATTTTGTAGCGACACCTCGACTGTCAGCTGTAGTGGGGAGTATGCTTTTTAAATACCGAACAACTCCTTACATAAATCCTATGTTGATTATATGGGCACTATTCTCAACATCGTGCACATCAAAGTTGGAGTGTTATGAAAGAGATTGACATGAGTTTACATTAATCTCGAGTCAAACATTGCATATCTAGTTCGCGAGCCGTAGATTCAAGACCCCTGTCGCAAACCATTCAATTGAACTCTAAATAGCTATAAAACATCTTCATGATCACTAAAAACACAACCAAATAGTAACTAAACATAAGAAAATACATTGATAAGATAAATAAAGTGTTATTATCAAAACAAAATTTTATTATGAGCAAGTCCCAGTAACAAAGTAGTCTGCGTGGTGCAAAGATGCGGAAGGGGTGATGGAACATGGCTTTTTAATGATACACAAGCACCTACTGTACATTTAAAGTGAAAGATACTGTAACTTTTAATGTATGTGAACACACAACCTTTATTAGAGCACTTTTTTTCTTTTCCTGTTTCATTTTTTATACATCACTTTTTTGCCCCTTTAGCTGGACTCGCAACACTATCACTTTCTACAGCTCTTTTTGTAAAAAAAGCCAATTCAAATAGTAATTACACTTAAAAATACAGTTATATAAAGATAGATAAAATGATATTAATGGGATAAATGTGAGTTTATTTTGATCACTTAATTGCCGTAAGGTTTGCATGTGACGCGTACGAAGAGTGCTTGTGTGGGTGCAGGTTGGTGTATCTATTAACTTATGTGTTTTCCCTGTATTTTATACGTCTTTTCATCATTTCAAATTGTGTACACCATTTAAGAATTTTTATACAGGGGAAAAAATCTAATCAAAAAGAGTCATCTCTTCTTGCCTGGTTGGGCTTTAATCAAGATAGTCTCTGTCACTGGTAGCAGCAGACAACGTCACCGTAGCTAATTTTGTCATGGTATTCACCATAGTCTTTCTGTTAGGTAATAGGTGCCACGTTGTGTTTGTAAGGTTTATTATTGCTTAACTAGGAGAATTACCAATTATTAATAAGGGGAGCAATTGTCAGAGGTTGACAGGTATGAGATTGATGATACGTAAGCACTTAAAATAAAGTTACTGTAACTTTAAATGGACATACGCACACATTTTATGACAGTACAATATTTTTGCCTTTAGTAGTTTTCATGCGCAAACTGGACGAGCTGATGGTGACAGTAAGTGGTCATGAGCGATGAGTGGTCTCTAGTGGTTGTATCTTGGGTTGCTCATGAACTGGATTTCTTTCGTATAGCGAGCCAGATATTTGTTGCCAATAAAACTCGTATTACAAAACTTTTATGTTTAGAGGTGCTCGTATTAAGAAGTTCCACTGTATTTTTTTGGATACCCTTCAGTGCAGTTTTGGTGGCACGACTGGCACTGTCCTTGAGCATCAGCATATTTCCACACAGTCACACCTCCATCCCCCATGACGCCGTGTGGGCAGCGTGCCACGCAATGGGGGCCATCTTGGACATGGGCGCACCGAGAACACTGGTCGGGACCCTGCGCAGAGCGACAGATATTTATTCATAATAATATATGAATGGTCTATTCATAGATTACAAGCATAATGGCTCAGCATTCTACTTGGGCAAAGTTGTTGGAGCTGCCACATGCAGCTCCAGAGCTGCTTGTACACAAAAGCAGATATTTTTTAATTTTGTTTGAGGATGACTTGACACAAACCTAGCTACTTACACTCGCAGACGCCACAAGTACAACTGCGTAAATGTTCACAAAATAACGCTTCAGACGTTTTGGCGCCTATAAATCACATACAAACACACACACAAATTGGGATTTATAAAGTAATTAAGATAAAATTAAAAGAGAGAGAGAGAGAGAGAGAGTCAAAGTCAACTGTATTGTCAATTCTGCAGCATAAACAGAGAATTAAAATTACTCTCAAACCAACGTGTCTAGAAGATAAAAAAACTGTGCTAGGACACACTACACTAAGACACACAAGTAGACAGTACGACACAAATAGACAGTGCGGGCACATAAATCATAAGGTGAATATAGTACCTTTGTAAACAAAACGTTCTGAGTGCAAATGTACATGATTGTGCACTGAGGAAGGTTAACTTGTTTTGGTACTAAAGTGTTAAAGTGACGTATTTTACTGAAGGCAGTGTGTGTGTGTCTATTTGTTGAAAAAAGGGAGAGTCAGGCTCTTGGTAAAGGGAGTAACGGGGAGAGATTGGCTGTGAGGAAGGATGGCAGAGCAGGAAGTGAGTTCATCCTGACCGCCTCGTTCGTGGATGAAGCTGTCCCGCAGTCTGCTGGTCCTGGCCCACAGGCTCTGCAGTCTCCTGCCTAATGGCAGCAGGGTGAAAAAGCTGCGGGTTGGGTGGCTGGGGTCTCTCGCAATGCAGAAAGCTTTGCTGGTGTAACGAGAGGAGTACAGGTCCTTAAGGGATGAGAGGGAGGCACTGATGATCTTTTTCGCAGCTCGAGGGTCTTCTTACTCGAGCAGGCTCCACACCACACGGAGATGCCGAAGGTCAGGATGCTCTCGATGGTGCCTCTGTAGAAGGTGCACATGATATGGGCCAGAGCTCTGGCTTTCCTCCGTTTCCAGAGAAAGTAGAGGTGCTAATTGGCTTTCTTGTGGTGTTTGAAGTCTAGGAGAGCTCCTCAGTGACATGCACACCAAGAAACTTCGTGCTGTTCACCCTTTCGACAAAAGCACTGTTGATGGTCATAGTGGATGAGACCTGTCACAGTTGTGTCATCGGCAAATTTGACGAGGAGGTTTAAGCTGTGAAGGGGTGTGCAGTCGTGGGTCAGCAGGGTGAAGAGGAGTGGGCTGATCACACATCCTTGATGGGCCCCCATGTTTAATATGGTGGTGCTGGATGTGTTTCTGCCAACCCGAACTGCCTGAGGTCTCCCGGTCAGAAAGTCCAGCAGCCAGTTGCACAGTGAGATGTTGATCCCCACCTGATAAAGTTTATTGATGAGTTGCTGGGGGATGATTGTATCAAATGCTTAACTGAAGTCTTAGGACAGCATTCTGACGTAGGAGTCCTGTTTGTTCAGGTGGGTAAGGGCTGTGTGAAGGGTAGTGGAGTCCGTGTCATTGGTTGAGCGGTTGGGCCAATACTCAAACTGAAAAGGGTCCAGGGAGAGTGGGAGGGCACTTTTGATGCATTCCGACACCAGCTGTTCGAAGCACTTCATGATGATTGGAGTAAGTGCTACCGGATGGTAGTCATTGGGACAGGAGGGTGATGACTTTTTTGGACCTGGATGATGGTGGTAGTTTTGAGGCATGTAGGGACAACAGCTTGGCTCAGAGAGGTGTTAAAGATGTCTGTGAAGACATCTGTGAGCTGTTTGGCACAGTCCATCAGAACATGACCAGGGATGTTGTCAGAACCGGAAGCTTTGCAGGCGTTGATCCTGTTCTCCTTACATTCTCCAGGGACAGTGTCAGCACCTGTTCGCCAGGAGGTGGTGAAGCTTTCTGTGCTGGGCTGCTGTTATGTGCCTCAAAGTGGGTGAACAAGTTATTAAGCAAATTGAGCAGAGGGGTGGAACTGTCACAGGTCTGTGGTGGGGTTTGTAGTCTGTGATGGTCTGTATCCCCAGCCAAAGGCTACGTGTGTCTCAGCTGTCGTTGAAACAATGAGCTATCCTCCTAGAGTACTGCAACTTGGCTTCTCTGATGCCACGTGACAGGTTGGCTCTCGCAGTCCTCAGATTTTCCCCAATCTCCTCCTCCGAAGGCAGTATTTCGCGCCTTCAGCAACCTGTGGACCTCTCTTGTCAACCATGGCTTCTGATTGGCCCGGACAGTGATAGTCTTTGTCACCGTTACATCAATACATTTGGCCATGTAAGCAGTGACAACGTCTACATACTCCTGGTGGTTTTTAGTATTATCTGAGGTGGCGTTTTGTTTAAACACGTCCCAGTCAGTAGTGCTAAAACAGTCCTGGAGCTCTTCCACGAAACCCTTTGGCGAAATACGCACCTCTTTCCGAACTGATTTGGTAAAAGAAAAAAAGGGAAGGGATAATAAAGAGGGAGAGAGAGACAGAAAGTGAAAATTAAAGAGAGAGAGAGAGAGAGAGACAGAGATGGCTATGTAGAGAAAAGGACAGACATACAGACAGATTTAAATTACATAGAAATATTTAGATGAATGCATTTAGATTAGATAGATCAAATTTACGCTGTAGTTTTAATCCAATGCGCCCCATTGTCCAGTGCGCCTTATATACCCAGCTAAACTACTTAATAAATCCCAATTTGTGTGTTTTTGTGTATGTATGTGTTTCATAGGCTCCAAAACACTTTCACTGGTCCTTCACGCCCTCTGGCGGGCAACCTAGGTACTCCAGCTCACGACCACTCCAGGCAGCCCAATCCAATCTTCTATTAGAACCTACACCTTCATTGATGCAATTATTTCTCATGCACAAGTTTCAACAAACAAATGTCTTCAAAACTGAGCTGGTCTGCTTGTGGGGTGCGTCTTATAATTCAATGTGCCTTTTAGTGCAGAAATTCGAAAGTGCCGGACCTGTGCATTGCACGTGGGCTGGCCGTCCATGGGGAAACACTCGGGATGACACTCCAAACAGCTCCGGTTTAGCGCCACCTCACGGGGCTCCCTGCGTGCACAGTGAGCGTTATCAAGGATTCAATTGACAGCGGCAGTGCTGGTTCCACCTACCCGTGGAGCAGGTTACAAGACGTCACACAGCGCTCCTTACGGGTAAAATGCCGGCAGGAGACGCACATGCCGGGGCCGGGCCCCCAGCAGCCATCCTGAGAGCACTCTTGGTCGCAAGTGTGATTCTGCTCACCTGCAATGAGAGACAACTCAGTTTTTGTATGATCTCCACTGCAGAGGTGGGTAGTAACGAGTAACATTTACTCCGTTACATTTACTTGAGTGTGTTTTGGAACCTTTTGTACTTCTAGGAGTATTTTTAAATCACTATGCTTTTTACTTTTACTTGAGTAGATATATGAAGAAGAAACTATACTCTTAATCAGCTACATTAGGCTACATTGAACCTGCTATTTAAATCCACTCCACGGAAGTACGCGTCTGTATATCTCTGCTGAGGCACATTTATTTTGTAAGGGACCTAACCTTTTATTTAGATTTAACCTGTGACCCAAAGAAAATGGCAGATGGCACTTGCGAGCCCGGATAGGAGTTTTGTTTTTTTATTGTACTGTATGCACAGTCTATTCAATAGAAACTTCCCCAGTGTGCACGGACTTACAATAACACAGAATTGTAATTTATTGTTGATTGAATGGACTTGAATGATTTGATGATCTGATTAAATAATTTAAAAAAAATAAACAAATAAAAAAGACATTGCAACAGCTACTCAGTACTTGAGTAGTTTTTTTTCTTCAAAAATTACTTTTTTACTTTTACTCAAGTAATTCCCTGGATGACTACTTTTTACTTCTACTTGAGTCATGCGTCGCTTCGGTTTCGCATATACTAAAATATTATTATGAAGTAACAGTACTTTTACTTAAGTTAACTCTTAGTTAACTATTAGGCAACTCTATCTACCTCTGGTCAGACGCATACCCGTATTTAGACAGTCGGTCTTGTTGGATGGGTCCAAAACACGCGGTTTGACGCTATCACGGGTTTACACTGCTATGTTATTGGCTGTTTAAACGAAAATGGCAGGCGTGCGGCATGTTTGTGTCATGTTTTTTCTCCCAAAGAAACTGCAAAATTTTCCATTATGAAAAATTTTTGGAAAAGCGCCAGGGGGCCAATAGGGAGCA
The DNA here is from genome assembly GCF_059441175.1 of Urocampus carinirostris. Classification (NCBI taxonomy): domain Eukaryota; kingdom Metazoa; phylum Chordata; class Actinopteri; order Syngnathiformes; family Syngnathidae; genus Urocampus; species Urocampus carinirostris. The sequence continues at coordinate 6,087,676 of NC_142366.1, forward strand.
CCAGGGATTCACATGCAGCTCTAAATCCACTTGTTGCTCAAAGTGCATTGATATTTAGTTTATTTAAGCTTGAAGTTGAAAAGTAGTGAATTAATCCTTCTTCGGAGTTTCGGCTTTGTCAGCTAAACATAAACAAAGATTTAGATGATGTCTGACAGGAGTGATGCATGTCCTATCTATCTTGCCCCAAAAGCCCCCGCACTGTGCAAACGCGTGACACGTGCCTGTCATTGCAACAATGTCTAAGTTAAGATGGGTAGAAAACTGGACCTGTAAACCACAGCAGCAGTGCATTCCTAAGAATTTAGCGCTCGACACTGTAAAAGAGAGAGGCGGAGAGACGAAGAAGAACAACTCTTGTATAATTTACAAACAAAAGTTAGCCAGTGAAAAGCCCTGCTCGACCCAAACGTAATGATTGTCATTTAGGGCTTAGATCTTACATCTGACAAAGTCATTTCAGAAGGAATAATAGGGAAACTTGGTCATATTTATTGTTGACTGTCTGGTGGGTAAACAGGTAACTTAACACAACTTGTCAGGCCAAACTTTTGTTTTTCCTGCCAAGTGCCAGCTATAACATTGACAGCACTTGGTCTCTTCCTGAGGCTAGCTAATAATTAGGCTTACGATGCCGATTTACATACTGTAATTACAGTGCCCTAAACTCCGATTGAACTAGTTTTTAACTTTTTAATGGTTCACAGGTTCCTCAACTGACAAGGACATCAGGGCAACAGTTCATAGTTGTGTCTTGGGCAAGTACAGCCTGGCGACTCCCATCCCTCTTACTTATCTTTTATTCAATAGGCAGACTATCTGCATTGTTGTCAAGGGTCTGGCGCACCTCCGTCCACCAGAGGGCGCTGGATCGGTTTTTTTATTAAGGCAGGTGTGTCCAATCACCCTGTCCCTAATTTGCCCGACCCTTCATAAGAACATTTTGGACAACACCCAGTGTGGTCGGTGTTTTCCATCTTAGTTTTCAGGTTTTTCCAATCCACCCAGCTTTCTGATGTTTGACTTTTGTTATTTGGTTTAGACAGTTTTATTGTTGTTTTTGACAGTTTGTTTGTTACTAATTAATGATTTTACAATCAAATGCCATCTTTTTTGAGGACCTTGCCATGTTTCCTGCTTCTGCAAAATCATAACATTTTCATTATGTTGATGACTCAGACCGGACTGTTTCTCTCAAACTTTTTTGTGGAAAACCCAATTTGGCCCGACCTCACCCAGACCCTAGCTCCAGCTTCCCCCAGGTAAATTAAGTTTGAGACCCCTGATATAAAAATAGAGGTTCCCTAATGTATGGATGGGTACCCATCCAGTATGGCGGTCAGATCATGTGATTAGGAACTATATATAGTCAGCGACAGCAACCCACCGCAAAACTGTGGCGAAGCTACATTCTTCAAGCTAATGGTTTGCTCTGAAGATCGGAAGAGGCGGGTCCACTGGTCGCTTCGAGTGTAGCAAAGCTGAGGGTTGTCCTTAAGCGTCACCCGTCCAGCGCTGACTTCCTTCAAAGAACGCAGACCCAACCAACGCAGGTTGTGCGCCCTCACGACTGCGAGGCTGTGTTGCCTAAAAACAGAAACTCGTTGTGGTCAGGCTCTCAAATTGGACAAGGTCGGGGCGCTTACGCTCGCGTGGTGCGGCCGCGGATGATCTCCAGGTTTTCGAAAACCGAGAGGGAAGTCAGGTTGTTTGGCCAAGCCTGGATCAGAAGGAATCCTGGGAAGGTAGAAGTTAAAATGCTAACAGGGCGCCATATTTCAAAACTATGATTTAAATGATGTCATAAGACAGTACGTCTTTTTAACTACCTGTGATTTCCTTGACAGTTCGGAAGTATTCCAGTTTAGCTGGGTCCATGGGCGGGATCTTGTAGTGGGCATCGCTGTGGGAACCAATTAGAAGGCACGAATATAAGAAGTGAAATTTCTGCAACCACTGACTGGCAGAGGTTTCAAACCTTGGTCTAATCCAAGGTTGTACAAACTTATTGTCATTGATAACTACGTAGTAAACATTTCATACAATGAGATTAGACATGGCACTCCAGGGTAAACATGTAATGGACTTTAAAGAGAAAAAAAGACAAAAGACGGCCTGCGATTTGAAAATCTTGAAATATAACATTGTTTAAAATGGTTAAAAAAAAAAAATACGACTCATGAAAATTTGTTGATTTGGTGCAACTCTTGCCCACCAATAACTTTTCAAATAGCTGGCTAAATTTCTTTACTTGCGATTTATATCATTTACGATGTTTTTAATTTATCAAGAGTTTTATATGAGAAACATATAAGCTTGTTGTTTCGCATTAATAATTTTAATCCTTATCAATAAATAGGAACATAATGTAATTTTCTGCTTTAATTCTAAGCCAATTTGATTAAATTGTTAATTTATAGACAAAAAAGGAAATATAACATATAGTACTTGTCTACATGTTTGTTTATTCATAACTGCTGATCATTGTTGCTATGCTAAAAAGATGTATATAAATATGTTTTGTCATTTTTTAAAATTTTACTCAAAAGAGATTACGTCAAAACATTATCATTACACACACCACATTATCTTATAGACACACACAAAAAAAAATCAAAATTTTTTCTTTTGCGAAATATTTTAATCCATTTTGACCAGTGACTCAAAGTTTGGTCTAAACCAATGATTTTCAACTGGTCTGACTTGAGGACTCATCATTACACCCTAATGACAATTTGCGACACAAACAAACAAAAAAATCCGCTTCTCAAACGTATCCAATGAAAGCATGGTAAAACAGAGATAATTTTGTCAGCTGAAAATGTGTTAGGTCTTTGAACAGTCTTGAATAAATTTACCCTTTGTGAAAAGTTTGCAGTACTTGGCATTCAAGCGTCATGACCCCGCAAGTCGGCTTTGTAGCATTTTAATTTGACTTGCCGGGTCTTGTGAAAATGTACCCTGTGCCATTAAAACAGCTTCCAGTTGCTTTACTTTTTCCAGTTAGCTTTTTGTAGTGAGCATGTTTCTCTTGACATTGTCTCTTGATATTATATTCTTTAAAACGAACAACATTCTTGGCCAATTAAGAAGACGCAGTTGTCTTGGATTTTGTTAAATAATACTTAATAATAGTCCTCATTCAAATTTCCTTTTTCTTTTAGTCAGAAATGAGGTGAGTAAAATTCTCACAGAAAGCCAAGGGCAAGGTGGCCAATGGGCTACTGCCATCATGAAATGGTGAATATTTCCTTTTGACAATTTGTATGCTTGTCAACATTACAGACAGGCCACATATTATTAATTTTAAAACGACTTTGCGTACCTGATATACTTGCATACAGACAACCCCCTAAAAACGCTTTAAAGTAGCCACATACTAAAAGAAATTAAACATATTAATACAGCGTGTATATAAACATCAATAACTTTGTAATGATGTAGTCAATAAAGATTAATATACTGGTAAAAAGCTAAAAATATATAATTATTAAACAATTTCTCTACCTTCTAGCAGCACTTTATAGGAAGACACTCGTACACTATTTTCACAATCGGTTCCTTTTTGACTTAATTGTTGTTGTCACTGTTTTCCACTTTTCCTTCCCCTTATCACTAACTTTCTTGGTACAGGTTATTATGAGCAGAAAAGGGAAATAAAACCAACAAAATCTCAATAAAATGAGATGTGGTCCCTATGAAATTCGTCAATTGACTGTACAGGTAAAAGAGATTCATCATTGCATTATCACCATCTAGTGTTAAGGAGCAAAATCAATCCCCCGTTTTTTCTACTTCTAAGCATTATTTTGCCACAGCAAAGGCCCACGACCCACTAAGTTGAGAAACACTGGTCTAGACCTTCTGCTACAAAACCTCGCGGATGCCAGCTAATGCTAAAAGGTAATGCTAGTGACTAATGCTGACCCTTTGAAAGAGGTCTCGATGAGGAAGATGTCGCCGTTGATCTTGGTGCAGTTCCTGAAGGACTCGATGTTGGAAGCGTTGACGGCGATTGTGTTGACCAGAGCGCCTACTCCCACACCGTCACAAGCTGCACACATTTTAGACATTAAAACAGGGATTTAGTTTCACCATGGACAGAGGGGACGTGTCCCCACCAATATCGAGCAATCATGTTTTTTTCCCCACCGCGGGTGGAAACAAAAAAAATTATCTCATTTAAAGTCATTAAGGGTCATTCAACACTGTGAAGACACATGTACCAATTAAGCTAGGCAGATCATTGCTAGGGGGCAACATGGCAGCTGGGTGATTAGCGTGCAGCCCCACAGTGCGTTTAACATTCAACAAAGAGATCGAAACCAATTATGAATAAATAAAATACCTACAGTACTTAGATTAAAATTAGAAAATACATTTTAGTAAAATGCCCTGCGACTGGCTGGCAACCACTTCGGAGTGTCCCCTGCCCACTGCCCGGAGATAGCTGGGATGGGCTCCAGCACCCCCGCGACCCAACTGAGGAAAAGCGGTGCAGAAAATGGATGGATGGATGGATGAATAGATTTTAGTAAAATGGGGAAAAAAAGACCCCAAAAAAAAAAAGAAAAATGTTAAACTACATATTTCATTTGATTTTCAGGTGAAAGAATAAAATTAAATTATTTGTTTTATAATTTTACTAAATACAAGGAAAATTGGATTTTAATAAACTACATATTAAACTTGTTTTTGAAGTAAAATTTAAAAAAAAAAATAAGGGGAAAGGGGAAAATAAATAAACTACGTATGCAACGTATTCAACAAATTATAAGCAAAAATACTGAAAATGTGACGTGAGAAAAAAATGGTAGAAAAATAACACAAAGATTCCATATCTCAAAATGCCTTTGTCTTTCACAGCCATACCTTTGGGACAAGCCCCCTCACAGGTCCGACATCGCTGGACCCCGTCGTCCTCCACTTCGTACATGCCGGGGCCGCACGTGCGCACGCACGACCCCCCCGTCACCACGTAATTCCCTGCGTGCACACACAATCACAATTGCAGCCAGTTTGTGGACGTACACATTATAACTCGTTATTTTGCTCCAGCTCAGTTTCAGATTATTTTTGAAAGTGAAAGGTACGGCGACTGTGAATGCAACGAGGAAAGCAACGAAAGTCTTGCTTATTGGCCTTGGTGGAGATCTTGGCCCTCTCCAACAACAACAGCGCCTCCACCACTAGGGTCGCTTCCTCCTTGACGTCTTCTTTTCTTGATTGTGAAAGTAAAATAGCTGACTTAGGACTTCCCTGAAGGAGGGCAGCTGCTTTCCCATCATCCGCTGGGGGTTTGGCCAAACCTCCACTGCTTTCCTCGGTGCACTCACTTTTCCCTCCAATGCTAGGCTCTGTCCAAAAAACATCTGAAACTAAGTTGGGATAAAATTGGCCATGAATAAAATATGATACTAAGATACAATTTACCACACAAATGTGTTTTATTTTATGTTTTACACACTATTCTGAGTCCATTGAGTCAGACATTTAAAATGCAATTTTCCCCAAAAATCTGCAGGTACAAGAGCGTGCTCCATTCGAACCTTGGTGCTGAGGGATACTCTGCCCTCTTTGATAAGATGTGCAACCTTTTATGGGAGGTGTTTACATCTATGGTTAAGACACACTTAGAGTTTACGAGTGATGTTGACCTTATACTCTTTTCTTCTTGTCCTTGAGGGAGAGGGAGAAGCCCGTTTGCTGCACTGTTCTTGTACTTAAAGCCATCGTACCGGCAGTTGTACCTGATGTATGCCATTATCTAGAAGATGCTGCTTCAATCAAGATTTTGGGGCAGGAAACCCATGGACATGAGCAGGATGGTCCAGTGATGCAAGGACAAAATTATCTACCTGAATGTGAAGAAGACCAAGGAGGTTGTTGTCGACTTCAAGGAGGGTGCACACTTAACATGCCCCACTGACATTCAACGGTGCTACAGTTGAGAGGATGAACAGTTTTAGGTTCCTGGCTGTGCATATCAGCCGGGCCCTGTCCTGGAGTCAAAACATTACATCCCTGTCCAAAAAAGCCTGTACCTTCACGACAAACTCCAGAGAGCAAGTGCCTCAACCCCTATAATGCTCTACTTCTACAGAGGCACCATCAGGAGCAGCCTGACCAGCTGGATCTCTGTGTTATATGAAGCCTTCGCCGTGTCCTGGCCAAATACCTTGCAGCGCATCGTAAGTACAGCGGAAAAGGTAATTGGTTTGCCCCTCACGCCCCTCCTGGACATCTACAACTCCGGCCTCATCTAAAAAGCCACCAGGATTGCTGCCCTTGCAATCTCTATTGCAGTCTGGTCAGCCTTGAAAAGGGATTACCTCATGTGCGGCCCCTTCTCAAAGTTTCTTCATTTTCATCATGCTGATGATTGAGTTTTCCCCCTTGTCCTCATGATTTGACTTAGTGTTTAAAAGCAAAGCTCTGACTGGCTAAATTGACCTTGGGGCACCTTTTAAATATGTCCCATCTAAAACTTCTGAAATTGTTTTTTCTCGTAGTTCAACACCATATTATAAAGAATATTAATTTGAAAAATTCTCCCTATACTGTATACAGTAATTTTTTGCTCGATCGCCCTTTATTTATCACAATTTTGGTACTTCACTGATTTTTATCGTGAATTGTGATTTGCATTTTGCTTGGCTAAACAGAGGAGGATATTTTCTAGCACCAACAAAGTTTAATCCCTCCACCTGATAACCCTTTGTAAGTCTTTTGCTGCTCCATGGTGTTTTTCCAAAATTGATTTATAATGAAAGCATATATGGTTTTTGTACGACGGAACCGGAAGGTAAATGCAGTTTTCCATAACGTCCACATGACAGCGGCAAAGTATCATCTAAAGTGGATCAGAGCTGAAGTGTATCAGGTCCTTAATTCTTAAAGTTGCGCAATAAAAAAGCCATTTTTTTTCTATAATTATAATTTGAAAGTACAGTACAGAAGTTATTTATACAAACAAAAAATTGTTAAACAAATACTTGAGGCTATAAATTATGTTTGCTTTTGAGATATAAACAAGTTTCGATATGGCGAATTTTACTTGCAAAACCAAGGTAAAATTGTGTTATGTAAGGATTGCCATTACTGTAATAAAAATGGTTTTGGGACACCTTTTATCTCTGATCAATGTGAAACTTCACAGGAAACGATTCTTATAGATTCACACCATATTTATGCCTTCGCTGACAAAAAATGAAAATTTTGTAAATAAGAACCACCCTATCAAGTGTGTCTTACTTGGGCAGGCCTTGACGCATGTGGCCCCGTAGGTGAACTTGGCCTTGGGGTTGCTGACCACCTGATGGGTCTTGAGGTCATAAAGTTTCTCGGGGGGGCAGGCGTCCTTGCAGGTGCCGTCGTCGTTGAACAGGCGACACGCCTGAAAACAAAATGGTGGTCAGGCGACGTCCAAAATTGAGTTAAAGTGGGCGGGGCTTACTAGGCAATCTGTGGCCTTTAGGCCACTGCAGCCCGCTGCGCAGTGCTCGTTGCAGCAGTCGCTCGGTTTTGGTCCGCGGCATCTTCTGCTGCATTGCTCTGCGCACGTCAACTTGGTGACTAATTACAGAAATAACATAGCAGTTTTATTAAAGTGACAGTGGGTAAAAATATTACTACAAAAGGTTGTTTTAGCTTGGAATGGAGCTTAAGCGTGTGGATTGGTAAAAACACACTACGGAAGGCCAGAGACAATAGCTGGAGTAGGTTAGATCTGGAGTAAGCGGTTAACGTTAGTTATCTAGCAGAAGAAGCTACTAAAAAGGCCAATAAAAGATTGAATTTGTCTACCGTCAATATTCTGACTCATGTAACTCAGTGGCGTTCATCTGTGGAAGGCAAGTGCAACTAAAATAAAGGAGCAGGAGCTAAAATAACAATAGTGGAATGCAAAGAGCCATAGCCTGCAGCCAAGTTGCTAAAATGAGTGGCTCAAAAAGAAAACAGTGTAAAAAAGATGATAAGCGCCAGATGCCAAAACATAGGACTCTGCGAAATTCGATGGCATGGCCAGCAGTGGAAGGCGAGTGACACTGAAGGATGAAGCAGGATGAGCTAACAATAGCAATATTGGCAAGCCATAGCCTGCAGCCTAGTGGCTAATGTGAGTGGCTAGAGAAGAAAACAGTTGAAGTTGACCAGCTCTGAAGACAAGTGACACAGAAGGATGAAGCAAGGAGCAGCTAACAATAAGAGTAGCAGCGAGCAGGAACACAGAACCTGCAGCCAAGAGGCTAACATAAGTAGCTAGAGAAAGAAGCAGGGGAACAAAAATTTGACATATACCTGAATCACGAGAATCGGCAATGATCGCATGGATTATACGTTGTGCAATGTGAGTAAGACTGAAGGATGAAGCAGGGAGCAGCAAACAATAACAATAGAGGCTAGCTGTGACCCATAGCTAGAAGTAGCTAGAAAAGGTAACAGTGGACAAAAAATTCCAGGTGCCTGAATCACAGTACTCTGCAACGTTGCATGACAATCGTAAGCAGCTAATGACAAGCCATACTCTCCAGCCAAAAGGCTAACATGAGTGGCTGGGGAAGAAAACAGTGAAAAAAGTTGAAGTTGAACAGTTGTGAAGGACGAGTGACACAGAAGGACAAAAAAGCTTTTTTTACACAGAACAGCTAATGAAATAACAACAGCGGTCAGCGGTGAGTGATAGCCTGAACCCAAGTAGGTTACATGACGGGCTAAAGAAGGAGAGAACGGTAAAAAAAAAGTTTCAGGGCTTTGTTTGCGCACAAAAAATAAGCAGAAGCAGAATATATTTTTCTCAAGTTATACATCGCACTACTGACCCAAAATGTGTTATTCTTCACCTTGCAGTTTTGGGGAAAAGAAAGCATCAAAATATTGAATATAGTTACATTTCTGGCAGTGCTCTTCCCCGGCTGCCCAACACGATGCGTTGATGCATGAGGGATGACAGGGCTCACCTGGAGAAAAGGCGCATCATCAAAACCAGCGGGAGACGCTTGGATGGAAGCGAGGAGGCTACATACATTTGCGCACAACAACGTCACGCTTGAAAAGCATGCTGGGATTGCTCGCTTTGTCCACCAAGTCCCACCACTGGACCGAGTCCACGTTACACAGCAAAGGGTTGTGGCTCATCTTCACGCCTCCTCGAAGGATCTCTGAAGGCAAAAATCCGAAAACCTCGTTATAAAACGCATCACATTTCACCGTCTTCATTGACTGGCATAATTTATTCTGATTGGCTAAACAGCCTCTTCGCTTCAGAGTGAATATATATTGTACACTACCTTCCACTAGAGGGCGCCAATCGGGTTTGGAACTGGGCACAGGTGTGAGCAATCACCAAACACCTGTCCCTAATTATCCTGACCCTTTATATGAAAATATTGGACAGCACACTAGGGGCCATGTCACTTTGATTTCCACTGTCATTGCTATCGCTGATTTGGTTTTTGTTTTCTCTTTTAAGTTTGGACTTTTGGTTATTAGTTTATTACTCACTTCCTAGTTTGTTACTTTGTTCCTTGCATTTCCATTTTGGTCTTAGCTTCAGGTTTGGATATTGTCAGGTTTGGTTCTTTTTTTGTGATCCTTGTTTGTTTGCTACTTTGTTCCTGGTTTTGCTATTAAATTCATTAGTTTGAGCACCCCTGCATCGGTTCCTGCTTCCCCTTTACTTGGGTCCACCCACAAACCTAACGATATACAGTACAAAAAATATATATTATTGAATCGCCAAATCTCAAGTCAAAGCACACAAATGAACAAAGAGAAAAGCATTGTGGGAGCTAGTTCAGACAATAGCGGACCAGCGTTTTCGATGACATGGACCAATAGCAGACAGGCATGTTAGAGATGTTACTTTACATACCCATGAACACAGCAACGTTTTGGGGCATGTGAAATCAATTGCTGAGGTCGTAAAGTGGGGAAAAACTAGAAAAGGGGTTCAAAAAACATGTTATTCCTTTATTTCCATGGTTCTCATTTTCTTGCTTCTTCCTTTAGCATCACTGTATCCTCGTGGATAAATACACAACAAAAAATACAGGAAGGTAGGGGTCTCCAACTTGGTGTCCGCGGGCCCCCTAAGAGGATCTGAGACGCCTGCGTATTGATTCTGAAAAGAGCTCACCAGTCATTAGTCAGAGTGATTTTCTAAATGGCTTGAGAAATCATTGACGCAGTGTCTAAGTTTTAGTGGTTGACAGGGCTTTTTTCAACCCTACTTCTAATAATTACAACTTGGTAATTGAATTATAATAACTTTGTAACAACATGGTATTAACACGTTTTTTAAAAAATGCATTAGTAAGGCATTGTGGGAGAAGGTTAAGCCAAATACTGCTTTTTTAAATTTGAACAAAAACTAAAAATATCTTAGTCGGGACTAGTATTTTAGTCTACTGTAGCTTTTTTTAAGTCTTTCAGTTTGAATAAACCACTCTTTGTCGGAACCAAAACGAATGGTAGACCCAAACGCGTAACATTTCACACAAAAGTTTATTGGGATATCAAGCAAACAAGCGCCAGCGATCCGATGCTTGCTCTACAGGAGGAGCAAGCAGCTCACGGGATTGGAGCGCGATTGGAATGCGGAAGTGGATTTGCCGACGCGGGAGATCGGAGCGTGGTCAAACGGGCAAAACGGGTCGACAGCCGGAGCGGGAGATCAGAGCGCGGTCGGTGGTCAAAAACGTGTCAATAGCCGGAGACAAACGGGATTTCAGGAGGAAATGACAAGTAGGACACGGATGAAGATGGGACCGACGGGAGCCAGAGTCAAAGTGCTTGCCTTGTGTATGCAGAGGTTCGCTGACGAACTGACAAGGAGTGACTGGAGTACTGGGTATAAATAGGAGGGGAATCAAATCAGGCAACTAGCAGCAGCTGGCGCCAAACGAGCGGGCACAGGTGAGTGCGATGAGTAATCATGACACTGTTGATCACTCTATTGATGAAATTTCCGTTTTGGTTAAAGTTTGCCACTTTCAGTTTTTAAAAAGCACAAGTTAATCGTTTGTTTTAATATGAAAGCGACGGATTGTGTTTTGCACATGAAAATAGAGTGTGTGATAAAATCTATCGCTTTTTAGTGTCAAAAGGTTAGCATGGATTCTACTGTATTTGTAAAAATATACATAAATAAATGATGGTAAAAGATAAATGATGTTTCCTTGTATTTAAAAAGTAGAGCTAAAGGGAACTGAGCAAAATCGTGTCCTCTCGGGATCAACCAATATGGGTTTTTCAGGGCAAATACTGATTATTCGTATTAAGAGGAGGCCGATAACCGATATTTGGAGCCGATATTTGCTTAAAAGGCTTAAAAATAGGCGTAAGGAATTTTTAATAACGCAAAAACACACAAAAAATGATAAATTCAAATAAAACTTGAATACCTCTCTGAAACATTTTACAGTAAATACAAAAGAATTTCAGCACAGCTAACATGACTAATGTTACATCCATACCAAAAACTAACATGGCAGGAAATAAAATTAGGTTGAGTAGCAACTCATATAAAGATACATAACAACTGAAATGGCTCCCTGTTTTTTTTTGTTTAAATAAATAAAAACGTAAATACAACCAACATGGTTTAAATTAACTTAAAAAGAAAAGTGCATTGAAATTTCAACGGAGCTGACGAATTGAAAAATGGAGGCACTCCTGTTTTAGAGCCAGATTGACAAACTAATGTTATGGTAACAGCTAATCACTCAGCCTTTCCAATAGTAACCACAAGAGAACAATGTAGCACCTATGACAAATGTATCCAGACTTTCTACTGAGGTAGAGAGGAGATTATATTTCCACCCATTTATTATCTGCACTGCTTATCCTCAGTAGGGTCGTGGGGGTGCTGGAGCACATCCCAGCTATCTCCGGGCAGTGGGCAGGGGACACCCTGAACTGGTGGTTGCCAGCCAGTCATAGGGCACACAGAGACAGACAACTCACTCGCTCACTCACAGCTAAAGGGTTAGGGTTTGGGCAAGGTCCAGTACTCAATAATTCAGTCAACAATACCAAGTGCTGATACCTTTAATTGACTTCAGAGTCGGTCAAATACAAAATCGCATTGACTCTCACAATTTTAATTAAAGTATTTTTAAAAGAATATATATATTTTCAGGTTATAGAATTCGTGGTACCTGTACTTGGTATCAGTTTAGATAAGCTTACAAAAATCGCTTTCGTGTGCTTTTTCTGTTCTCTCTGAATCACAAACACAGTTGCTTGATTGACGAAATAATAAGAGCTAATATATCAGTCTCCAACTGAATATTCTCCCCTAAAACAAGTTAAGCACACTTTTTACGCTGCTGTTCTATCACAGACACAAGCTTGTTAGGACAATTTGGCTGAGCTGCCGTTCTAACGTAATTGTTCCTGCTTCAGTGGCTCGGTCGCTTATCCAATCAGAGAGCACAAGTTTGGTAAAACGGACAGGGGAAGAAGGGATGGGATGATAACGTTTATGGGAGAGAATTTGTCGGCTGCATCTTAGACTTAATAATTGACCCATCGAATAAATAAAAATGCCAATACTGATGTCCGTCAAATTCCCAAACATCACTGCCGATAATCGGTCGACCTCCAGTGTCCTCACCAGTCAAGTTGCTTAGCTGCAGTTGCGCCAGCCCGCCAGTGTAGTTGAGCGCGGCGGATGAGTGGTTGCGGTTGTAGTTGGACATGATCAGAAGGGCGTACTTGCCCTCATAAAGGTTCTGACCCCGAATTAGCTTCAAGCCTCTCAGTGGGATGGTCCGGGCCTCGTTCATGGCTAGCAGAACGTAGCCGCCCACTTCTTGGACAGACTGAAAAGAGAGACGAGCTAAGTGGACACGCCCATCAGAGTCGGTTCTGCGCCTCTTACTTGCAAGAAGGTGAGGTCCTGGTGCTCCAGGGTGTAGGTGACCTCCAGGTTGTCCAGGACCACCGAGCAGTTTGTGTACATGCGCACCATGTTTTCGTAGTGGTTCTCTGGTGTACCCAGGAGAGTCAGCTGGTTACTCATGCCTTGGCACACTGAAATTGCAACAAAAGTCACTCAAAAATCAACCAAAACTTTGTCCCGAGGCATAAACGTGTGAGACTGACATATTGTGGGGGAGTTCATTTTTGAGCAGACTACTATTGTGACTGGAAATTTTACAATGTGATAAATGTCTTGTGTATAGGCAAAAAAAAAAAGGCCTAATCCAACAATTAGGGAATACATTTTAAAGATTCCTTACGCTTATCAGGAAACATAGGAGGATAAATGTTTTAGTTAGGCAGTTGGAAGTTGGAAGAACCCCGTTCGCTTGAGGCTGAGATGCAAAGTAGAGGGAAAAAGAATTGCCATTCTATGATCATTAAGAATATAAGAATATAAGACGATACTGAGTTAAACAAGGTAAAAAAAATTACTTGATGAAAGAAAACGATGGTAGGGAAAATTTAGGACTTGCTTGAATGTTGCCATGACATGTTTAATATACCTCTTTTTATGACAAGGTCAATGATTTGAGTTACAGAGTATGATATGGAACATGATTTGGATGGGAGTATGCATGCTTTTAAGATGGGGGTATAATTTTTAGCCCATGATCAGTGTTTGGAATAAAGCTCTTTTAAATAACATTGTTACATAACAGCTCGGTGGCCTTGGGGGTAGGGTGCCCGCTCCGAGACTGGGAGGCTGCTGGTTCAAGCCTCGGCCGAGTCATACCTAAGACTTACAACATTGGTACTCATTGCCTCCCTGCTTGGCGCTCAGCATTAGGTTGGAATTGGGGGGTTTGGTTACCTAATGTCTCCCAACACATCAGTTGGGTTGAGCAAGGGGGCTGGGAATCCCCTCCTCTGTATCAATCTCCTAGAAAGAGTCAGGAATGTGTTCTTGACTCTAGCCACCTCCAACTAGGGGGATATGGCTATATTATATATTATATATATATATATATATATATATATATATATATATATATATATATATATATATATATATATATATAAAACAGCATTATCGCACACTCTTCCAAACTCCATGACCAACCTTCTCAATGTTTTTCTCAGAATCAGCCACAAGCGCTGTGTCATCTGCAAAAAACAACTGAATTACCTGCCACACCGTTCCACTGTTATCCATCATCTCTACACCTCTGCCAAATACTGCATTCACCTCTCTCACCACACCATCTATGTACACATCAAACAGCCAATGTCGACATCACACACCCCTGTCTCATACCAGTCAACACAAGGAACCACTCACTTGTCTCACTCCCTACTCTTACACATGCTCTGCTGTTCATGTAAAAACTCTTCAATGCATCCAACAACTTTCCACCCACTCCAAACATTACCATCACCTGCCACAACGCCTCTCTGTCGACTCTGTCCATATCCAAAAAAGCCAAACAAACACCTTTACCTTTTGCAAAATATTTTTCACACACTTGTCGTACTGCAAAAACCTGATCCACACATCCTCTTCCTTCCCTGAAACCAATCTGCTCCTTCATCACCACCTCATCTGTTCTTCCTCTCACGCTCTTAATCAAGACTTTTCCATACAGTTTACCCGGCACAGACAACAAACTGATACCTCCCGAATGGCTACATTCATACTTATCACCTTTACCCTTATAAAATGGCACCACACATGCACTACACCAATCAACAGGAACCAAACCACGTAAAAAGCATGCATTCAACAAGTGTACTAACCAATCAATCATAGCCGTGCCACCTTTCTTCAAGCATTCGGCAGTACAACCATCTAACCCAGCTGCCTTCCCCCCTTTCACGTTCATTTCTTTCACTGCATCTTGCACCTCCCATGTTTCCACAGGCTTTACATTTAAATCACCCAACACGGGCATTCTCCCCATACCACCGATCACCTCGACTTTTACTTTTCTCCCATCCTCCACATTTAGCAACTCCTTAAAATACTCTGCCTATCTCGTCCTGACTGCACTACCACTAACCAGCAATGTACCGTCCCGTACTTTCAGTTTATTTTCTTTCCAGACTCACTCTTTCTTATTCTTTTCACTTCTTTCCAGAACACTTTTCTCCTTTCCTCAAAGTTCACTCCTATCTTTTGACACCATTCATCATTTGCTTTCCTTTTTTGCTGCTTCCACTACCGCTTTTACCAACCTTTTCCTCACTTTATACATTTCATACGCATCACCACTCTTATCTTGCAGCCACTCCTCAAAGGCACATCTCTTCTCTGTCACAGCCTCCGACACCTAATCATTCCACCATTCACTTCCTTTCCTAATACCTCGACCAACTTCAACACTTTTTTTCGCACTCCTCAACACTGCCCCTCTAGATAGATAGATAGATAGATAGATAGATAGATAGATAGATAGATAGATAGATAGATAGATAGATAGATAGATAGATAGATAGATAGATAGATAGATAGATAGATAGATAGATAGATAGATACTTTGTTCATCCCCGAAGGGAAATTCATATTTCCAGCAGCATCCCTGAGCTGAGAACAATCGAGAACAATCGAAAATAACACGGGAGCTGCTGGAGTGGCTGCCATTCGTGACGGCGCCGGAAGAAAAGATTCAATTTGAATCATTTACAAACAAACAAACAATTGAATCATGTACAAACAAACAAACAAAATATTCATGTTTCAATAAGTGGAGTGTTAATAAAATATTTCTGATACTGATATAACCAGATAAAACTAATTTTAACCACTTCCATTCCATTTCTACATTCTCTACTTCTACAAATCTGTTCATACTCTTCCCCTATCCTCTCTATAAACTCTCTCTCCTTTTCTGCCTTATTCAACTCTGACATTTTCACCTCTTCCCTCACATTCCTCTTATAACAAGCCCTCCACGATCCATCTATTCTCAGTTTTCCTTCCACATAAAAATGATCAGACATTTCACCTGTGTAAACATGCACAACCAACAATCTACTTAACATCCCTTTCCTAACCACCACCATTTTCGTCAGGTAGTTTAAACGACGAACCTTTGCTATTTGCTACAATTCGGTTTCATGACAAAGCCAGCCTAACCAGGCATAGCTAAAAGTGTGCAAAGCTTAGAATTTGAGGCAGACAGTAAGGAACTGATCGTTCCACTTTTAATTAACAGCCTGTAGTCTGATGAGCTGATCCCTTTCATACATGATAACGATCTATCCAAAATCTACCCCAACCTTTGGACTCCCCTCAGAATTCCGGTGACTCTGTCAGTCACAATGGGTCAAGCAGAGAGGATCTCGCCCAGGGAGTAATTTGGTGCAGAACCGCCACAGCCTTCCTTTATTCTAATATCCTATTAGGATGGGTTTCTATTATAAAATGCATGAAATTGAATGTGATTACTTTCTTTTGGAAATATAATGATTAAAATTACGTGTCCCCTAAAGACTTGAGGTTCTATTGGCTAAAACTGACATCTACATCGTCTGCAGTTTTTTTGCAAGACTGATTTGCAATTTTTGTTTGAAATGCTTGTGATGCTTCAAATCGGCTCTGAACCTTACACTTCCAATAGCAACCACAAGAGGACAGTAAAGTACGTATGACGAAATTATCCGGATTCACTACTGAGGTAGAGAGGAGATTATAATTCCACCCATCCATCATCTGCACCGTTTATCTTCAGTAGGGTCACGGGGGTGCTGGAGCCCATCCCAGGATCTTCAGGCAGTGGGTAGGGGGCACTTTGAACTGGTTGACAGCCAGTCGCAGGGCACACAGAGACAGAAAACTCCCTTGCTCACTCACACCGGGTTAGGGTTAGCGTTAGGGTCCAGTCCAGTACTCAATCGTTCAGTCAAAAATACCAAGTGCTGAAACCATTAATTGATCGTAGAGTTAGTCACATACAAAATCACATTGACTTTAACAATACTTTTTATAAAAGTAATTTAAAAATACTACACTATATATCTTTTCAGGTTTTAAAAATCGTGGTACCTGTACTTTGTATCAGATTAGAAAATCTTACAAAATTTGCTATTGATACCAAGTATTATTGAAATATATTGTTATTAATTTCTGGGAAAATAAATATATAGTCTGAGGTATGCAAGTCTTTTTAAAAATGAATCTCTATCATTTGATGAATTAATTAAATGTCGTAATGATGGTATCTGCACCTGGAATCACAAAAGTTTAGTTTGCGAGAGTCAGTGCTGATACCAGGTAGTATTGCGTGGTATTCTTCGCAATTTTAGGGAAAAAAAATATTAATTGAGGAATGTACCTCGATAGAACACTTGGTTATTGTTAACTAGGCGGCACGGCCGATGATTGGTTAGCGTGTCCGTGGGACAGTTCTGAGGTCATGGGATCAAGTCCAGCGACCAGCCTTCCTGTGCGGAGTTTGCATGTTCTCCAAGTGCCTGCGTGGGTTTCCTCCGGGCACTCCGGTTTCCTCCCACATTCCAAAAAACATGCATGTCAGGATAATTGGCCGGTCCAAATTGTCTCTAGGTGTGAATGAGCGAGTGAGTTGTGTGTCTCTGTGTGCCCTGCGACTGGCTGGCAATCAGTTCAGGGTGTCCCCTGCCCACTGCCCGAAGATGGCTGGGATGGGCCCCAGCGCCCCGCGACCCTACTGAGGATAAGCGGTGCAGATAATGGATGGATGAATATTGTTAACTATACTCGTAAAAAGTTCTGATACAAACAACTTTAAGTACATCAAAATATATTGTTTTTTAAAAAACACTTACTGTCCCAGTAAAAAAAAAAAATCGAAATCATTAGCACCAATAGCTCAAAATGATAACTAGTGTCAATACTGACTATCGTTAACTATACATACACGGATTCCATCATTGCAACTTTCAAAACATGAAATGATATTCTCTTTTTAAGGAACACATACCTCGATAAAATTTTCAATAAATTGAGTACTAATACTTCAACTTAATACCTGGTATCAATACTGACTATTTTAAACTAAACTGATACCAACTTCCGATACAACCACTACTCATTTTAATTGATCAATATATATATATATATATATATATATATATATATATATATATTATGACTAACAGTTTTTTTTGGTTTGAACGATTTTATTGACACTATTAACAGCAAATAAACAATGTGAAGTTTGAAAAATCTTTCTCGACAATTTTAACAGCAATTAAGCACCTTGAGTATGAAACTATATAAATTCTTTAAAAAAAATATCTATTATTTTATGTATTATAAGTGCTTGTGTAATTGTACCTGGTATCGGTGACCAGTTGCATTGAAAGCTTGAGCTATTTTTTGGTTAGCAATAATTTTTGAGATTAGAAAACTTTATTCCATTAATCAGCTAAACTTATGTTGGACTGGGCAGGGTACTAAATATATATTCGTTTGTGTAGTTTATCATGTATAGTCGAGTGATTGTGTAGTATTAGATACTTTTTCTGCGTATTGTGGTGTGGTGAGCGTGCACAAGGAAGTGGTCGGGTTGCTCCGTGTCAGTTTGAGCGTGAGGAATGAAATATTTCTGGATTTTTCGTAAGTCCTCGGAGAAGCCACACCCCCTCAGAAAAACCGCGCCCCTGATGGGTGAAAGCACGCCCCCAATAGAAGAAGCCACGCCCTAAATGTGAAACGAGCCGAACTTTGGTTGGACGAACATTGGCACGTAAACAAACATGCTAAAACGTACATGCTAAATTATACACTCTAAAATGTACATGCTAAAAGTTACACACTTAAATGCACACACTTAAAAGTACATGCTTAGACGTACATGCAAAAATAGAGGTGGGAAACTATTTGGAGTCGAGGGCAGCATTGGGTTAAAAAATGTGGCCAAGTGGGACTTATACCATTTTTTCGTTAATGAATAAATACACATGGATGTTATATTTTTTTATATTTGTTTTTAAATAGATTAGTTTCATCAAATTGGTTTAGTATAAAAGGTCCCAGTTGTGTAGTGTTTCTGTAGCGTTTTCCTAGCATTTCTTGAATATTTAAGTAGTATTGCTGGAGTAGTACTGCAATATTTTTGTACTAGTATTTTTGAAGAATCTTTAATCTTACTGTAGTTTTATTTTCGTAATATTTCTGTCAGAATATTTTCGTAGTAGTATTTTTTTGTAATATAGTATTTATGTAGTAGGATTTTCGTAGTTCAGTATTTGAGTAGTATTACTGTAGAGGTATTTTTTGAAGTATTTATGTAATAGCATTTTCGTAGTACAGTATTTCAGTAGTATTACTGTAGTGGTATTTTTTGAAATATTTATGAAGTAGGATTTTTCTAGTACAGTATTTTTGAACTATTTTTGGAGCATTTTAAATTCATATTCTTGTGGTATTTCCTTAATATTTCCTTATTATTTATCTAATATTACTGTTTTTTTGTAGTATTTCTGTTTAAGGATTTTTCCATAGTAATATTATTTTAGTACTTTTGTAGTTTTTTTTTTTAATAGGACTATTTTTGTAGTATTTCTTTTGTAATATTTCTGTCGTAGTATTTTTGAGTTTTTGCATTACTTTAATAGTATTTTTTTGTATTTCTGTGGTATTGTTTCTTTTCAAAACGAAAGCAAAACAATACATTAGGTTCCTATTTTCAAGCACTAGATTTGATATTTAGTTTTGTTGTATTTTTGAAGGATTTCTGTAGCAGTATTTTTGTTGGAGACACACAAAAGGACAATGGGGACAAAGTTTGGAGTGCATTGATTTTGTATTAGTAGTACTTTATTTACTATTGTATATATTGTCATTATATTTCGACCATTTTCGTTTGGCGGGTCGGATGTAAAAGCCTGACCAGCCGCATATGCCCCACGGGCCATAGTTTGCCCACCACTGCGATACAACGTAACATTATTGTCCTAAAGTTTTCGATCTAGCCTCACGTAAATGCTGGCAGCTAATCCTTTCAAACAGATGACAATGCGATCGAATTCAGCATGATTGCCTTAGTCATGACAACTAGTAACTTAGGAATGTGTGTCTGTGTGGGTTTTTGTGTGTTTTTGTAGGCACTCAATTAGCGCTAATAAGCTAGCTGCTAGCGTCAACAGCTTTTAGTGTCCACTCATGAATGACACTCACACGACCCTGACTTTCCCGACCAAGCCACATAGTAATATGCTTTTTATTGTCTTTTTGTTGTTTTTAATTTATTTGGAGTTTCTTAGTTTTTCCAATTTTTATTTTTATTAGATTGAAATAATACATACAAAGAAATGTAAAACATATACTTTTTTAATTCTATTTTATTATTTATTGTATTTTTGTCAGTGTTGTAATACATTTTTGTGTTTTCCTTTTTATTTTATTTTCAATTGAATGAAGAGAAAGATAAGGAAATGAAATAACACTAAAAAACTGAATTTGCTTTTTTGAATAAGCTTTTATACTTATTTCTTTTTTTCATATTTTATTTATCTTATTTTAGTTTCTTGTTTCTTTTGTATTTCCTGAAAATGTACTCATTTACTTTTATTAAGTAAAAAAAAGAAAGAGGATGAAATACAATTTTAAATGAACATAATTTGCTTTTCAAAACTGTTTTAGTTTATTTATTTTGTTTTTATTTTATTTTTCAGTAGGTAAACAAAATAATATAATTTTTATGTTTGTATGTTTTTTATTTGTATTTTTCTGTTTTTGTTTATTTAATTCTATTTTTGTATTTATTTCTTTTTAATTGTTTTAAATTCACTTTCCCTATTCAGTAAAAAAAAAATTACTAAAATAAAATAAAATCAGAAAAAACAATTTGCTTTTTTTTCTCATTTATTTAATATGCTTTCTTATATCTATATTCAATTTTCTTTTCCTTTTTTGTTTCGTTAAGAAATAAGTAAAATAATACAAATTTAGTTCAGTTTATTTTTTATTTCATTTTAGTTTTTTATTTCATTTCATTTTTTTGAAATTAAATTTTTATTAAGTTAAAAAACAGTGATAGCATTTTGAAAAAGTCACAATTTGTTTTATAATTTTTGGGGTTTATACTTTAAATGTTTCTTTATTTATTTTTGATCAAACAATTTTTTTAAATCCATTCTTACTTTTAAATAATAAAATGAAAAGTAAATGAAAAAAAAATTCAAGAACATTCGCTATTCAACTGCTTTTATCATATTTTTGTTAGCTATAATGATCAATTACTGCTCAATACAGTCTTCGAATATTACCACAATTATACGATGTATAATATATACAATTATATTTCCTTATTTTTACAAAACATTCCCCCTTCTAGTTTCCTTTGTTTGGATCACACTCAAGAAAACTAGCATTTATTTACACTTTATTGTACTCAAATACAGTCTTTAAATCAATATAATACAGTATCAAATTAAATTAAATCCTTCCAACTTGGTTTAAAAGATGTGGATATGAGGTCTTAAATTGGGCGTCTAAAAACATACAGTATAGACCAGAGGTAAATCGATTACTAGGCGGGCCGATTATCAGCATTGATATATGGGATTTTGACGAATAGTATCGGGATTTTTATTTATTCGACGGGGTGATTAACTATATTTAAAACTGGAATACTTAGGCTCAGATGCAGCCGAGCTTCTCTCTCTCTCTCTCCTGCCACTGAAGCAGGAAGAATAACATTAGAGCGGAGTAAACAGTGCCAGCTCTGCTAACTCCTGAGTCAGTGAATCAAGACGGCTTTGAAAAAACGTTTGTGGTAGAAAAGTGTGTGTGTGATTAAGTAATAGCGTAAAAAGTGTAGTCAGCTTGTTTCAGTGAAACATTTTCAGGTCAATCAAGCGTTTGTGTTTGTTATTTAGAGAGACCATAAAAAGCACGCTAGAGTGGAAAGCTAAGTCATTAGCTGTTACCATAACAATAGTTCTTCAATCTGGCTCTAAAACAGGAGTGCCCACACTTTTTCTTTCCAGACTCACAATTTGTGAGCTCTGCTAGAATTTCGATGCACCTTTCTTTTTATATTAATTTAAGTCATGTTGGTTCTATTGTCATTTTTATTCATTAATTGTAAAAACAAATCAGGGAGCTACCTACGTTTTTATGTACCCTAAAAGGAGTTGCTGCTAAGCCTAATTTAATTTCCTGCACCATTAGTTTTTGGTTTAAGTGAAAGATTAGTCATGTTAGTTGTGCTAAAATGTATTTACAGTTCAAAGAGCTATTCATGTTTTATTAGAATTTAAAACAAATATTCTTTGTTTCTTTTTCCATATCAAACATTTCTTTCACCAATTTTTAAGCTTTCGCAGCAAATGAAAATCTGCTCCAGCCTCACAGTGCAGAGGTCCAGGGTTCAATTCCAGCTACCGCAACCTCCCCGTGCGGAGTTTGTATGTTCTCCCTGTGATGTGTGGGTTTCCTCCGGGCACATTGGTTTCTCCCTAAATTCCCAAAAACGTGCATGTCAGGTTCATCAGACGATTCAAATTTTTCCTAGGTGTTAATGAGCGAGTGAGTTGTTTGTCCCCTCCCCACTGCCCAAAGATAGCTCCTGGGACTCTGCTGAGGATAAACGGTGCAGATAATGGATAGATATATTATATTATATTTATATTATATATATATAGTTAGCGAACAAGAACGGCGGCGCAGTGGTTAGCGCTTGTGCGGCACAGTTCATGTCATGGGAACCTGTCGTGGGTTCAAATCCAGCTCCAGACTTTCTGTGCGGAGTTTGTATGTTCTCCCCGTGCTTGCGTGGGTTTCCTCCGGGCACTCCGGTTTCCTCCCACATTCCAAAGACATGCATTTCAGGTGAATTGGCCGGTCCAAATTGTCCCTAGGTGTGAATGAGCGATTGAGTTGTCTGTCCCTGTGTGCCCTGCGATTGGCTGGCAACCAGTTCAGGGTGTCCCCTGCCCACTGCCCGATGATTGCTGGGATGGGCTCCAGTCCCCCGCGACCCTACTGAGGATAAGCGGTACGGCTAATGAGATGAGATGAGATATATAGTTAGCACATTTGCGGCACAGTTCTGAGGTGATGAGATCGAACCTTCCTGTGTGGAGTTTGCATGTTCTCCCCGTGCTTGCATAGGTTTTCTCCAGGCACTCCGGTTACCTCCCACATTCCAAAAACATGCATGTCAGGTTAATTGGCCGGTCCAAATTGTCCCTAGGTGTGAATGAACTAGTGAGTTGTCTGTCTCTGTGTGCCCTTCAACTGGCTGGCAACCAGTTCAGGTTGTATACTGCCCACTGCCTGAAGATAGCTGGGATGGGCTCCAGCACCCCTTTAATTACCTTTTATTGATGTTCACTATATCTTGTGTACTGTTACCCAATGCTAAATCTATTGCACCCTGGTCATCCTGGAAGGGGAATTACCACTTGCAAGGCCCCTAGGTTTCTTTTTTCCTCATGCTGAGGTTTTGTCCACATGTTGGTTTAAGATCAGGCGATGGTGTAATTGTAATCCTGTGCAGTCCTTTGTAACATCTTGTGATTAAGGGCTATACAAATAAATGTGACTTGACTTGACTTGACACACACATACATTGAGATGTAAGACTACCTATTATTTGGTATTAGTATAGTAAATTTTACAATAGTCAGTGCTGATACCAAGTATTATTTCAAGGTATTGGAATTATTTAAAAAATATATCGACATGAATTGAAGAGTGTACGTTTTTAAAAAAAAAATAACATTTGTTTATTTAATATAGTAAAAGTAGTAGTTCTGGTTTCAGTACACTAGTCAGTAACGTTACCGGGTATTATTTTGAGGTATTTGAAGGGATTTTTTTTTAAAAAAAAAGGAGAACAAATAAAGTACAAGCAAAACAAGATACACAAAAAAAACACAGTTAGGTTCAATCTTTGAACCTTGAACTGCAATGCAGAGGTAACAACTGCCTCCACGACCTTCGTTTGACCCTGCCCCTGGCCCAAACATCAAACACAAATGCGCAAATGTATCGATCGGCGCTAAAGTGTTTTTATCGACATCCGAGCGGGATTCTAACGTTTTGTGAGTCACGGACGGACAAAATGTCACAAAAACAAAAAACACGGCGGCCTTGTGGTCTAATCTCTCACGCGCATACACGTGTGGAATGTGTCAGACACTTGGAAACATTCTGCAGCTCCATTCTACCCAAACATGTTCAAAGTTAGTTAGCATCAGCGCTAACGCAAAACCTGTATCAAAACGCTTATCTCATAAATGTTAACTCAAAATAACATTTCAGAAAAAGATTTATGAATGAGTATTGTAGTGTACAGAAACAGGACAAGGAGGTTAATTCGGGTCCTCAGAACTCAAAGATTTTGAAGCTACTCTAACAGGCTTGAAAACACATCTGCTACATAATGTTCAAACACTAACTAGAACTAAATGAGAAAAAAAACATGAAAGTATATGTCACATGAGATGGTAGCATACCCAATGGTTCTAAATGAACAAAACAGAAAAGTAAGAGGACTAAGGTAACATACTGCTGCCCCAACACCAAACTGCTCTGACAGAAGAAAAAACGAAAGTAGGATGACAAAAGAAACACCTCAAAAGATATTATCACTAACACAAGATACAGTTTAAAACGTTTAAGAGCGTATCTCATAATTGTCGACTCAAAATAACAATGTAGAAAATTATTTATGTACTGAAAAGCAATCAGTATTGCAATGTACAGAAACAGATCAAGGAAGTCCAATAGAATCTTTATTCTTCAAAGACTTCAAAGCTCTTCTAAAGGGCTTGACAACACATCTCTGCTTCATAATGTTCAAACACTAACTAAATCTACAAAAGAAAACATGAAAATATAAAATGCATGGTATGGTGAAATACCTGCTAGTTCTAAGTAAACAAAACAGGGAAAGGAGATAACTCAGGGAACATACGCATTCATGGAAAGAAGAAGTACATAATGCTCCAAAATCAAACAGCTCTAACAGAACAAAACATGAAAGTGTGTGAGGGCACAAGAAACACTCCCACACGTGGACAAAGCGGCAACAACAAGACAATAAAATCAAATGAAAGCACACTGACGAGCTGAAACTGAAAAAAATGGAGCACTAACTAGCTCAAATGCACTAAACATGAAAGGACAATACAACATATGTTGGGACTCTAACTGGCTGTAACTTGACAAAAAATGAAAAAGACAATGAAAAATGTGTTGGGACTAAGTTGACTGCTCAGGATGTAAATGAAATACAATGTTGGAACAGTAGCTAGATCTAACTGAATACACATTATAGAAAAACAATGCAAAATAGTTTGGGACACTAAGTAGCTCTAACTGAACAAAACGTGAAAGGAAGACACCGCAGAATATGTCGGGAGATACTAACCTACTGTAACTGAACAAAACAAACAAAGACATACAATGCAGAATATGTTGGGACACTAACTATTGCTAAGTGAACAAGCATGAAAAAGGACAATAAAGATTACAGTATTTAGGGACACAAAGTAGTGAGAAGATGAAGCAAAATATGTTCGAACAACACCTCTAATGAATAACAACAAGAAAGAAAGACAACTCAGAACATGTTGGGACACTAACTAGCTCTAACCGAACAAAATGTGAAAGAAGAAGGTAACGGACATCTATTGGGACATTAGATGAACAAAAAGAAAACAGAAAGAAAAAAAAACAACAGAATACTTTGGGACACAAAATAACGAATTAAAAAAAACTAAACATGAAAGACAGACACGGCAAAATAAGTTGTGACTGTAACTATGAGTAACTGAACAGCACAAACAAAAGACACTGCAGAATATGTTGGGACACTAACCTATTGTAACTGAACAAAATAAAAAAAAGAAGACACAGAATGAGTTTGGTCTCTAACTAGCTCTAACTGTACAAAACATGGAAGGGGACAATAAGGAACGTCCTTTGGAAAAAAACAATTCAAGGGTGGGCAACTATTTTGAGTCAAGGGCTGCATTGGTGTAAACGATGTGACAAAGGGGCACATCCTGGAGACCTATCAAAATGTCCTCATTATCAAATAAATAGACATGCATGTTATATTTCTTTATATTTTTTTTCAAATTGATTTGTTCCATCGAAATGGTTTAAAGCAAAATCATGTATGAGGTGCCTGTTTGAAGCACAACATTTGACATTTAATTTTGTAATTTGGTAGTATTTCTGTTGTCTGATTTTTGTAATATTTCAGTGATAATTTTACTGTATTACTGTAGTTTTATATTTGTAGTATTCGTGTAGTATTTCTGCTGTATTATTTCTGTGGAATTTCCATAGTAGAGCTTTTGTAGTATTACTTTAGTCGTTTTTGTAGTTATTATGTCATAACATTTCTGTAGTAAATGTTTTTTAAATATTTTTTTAAAAACTTTTTGAAGTTTTTTCCATGGTTGTGATTTTTAGTATTTCTTTGGTACTTTTGTAATATAATTGTAGTTGTATTTTCATAGTATTTCTGGTGTAATATTTCAGTTGTAGTATTTGTGTATTATAGTATTACTATAGTGGTATTTTTGTAGTATTTTGGTAAAAGAATTCTAGAAGTATTTCCATAGCTGTAATCCTTTAGTATTTCTGTAGTATTTTTGAAGTATTTCCATAGTTGTAATTTTGTAGTATTTCTTTAGTATTTTTGTAATATAACTGCAGTTGTATTTTTATAATATTTCTGTTCTAATATTTCAGTAGTAGTGTTTGTTTATTATATTATGACTGCAGTGGTATTTTTGTAGTATTTCTGTTGTATTATTCTTGTAGTGGTATTTTTGTGTTAAAATATTACTGTGGTTGTATTTTTTAGTATTTCTTAAGTATATTTTATTTTCAGAATGAAAGCAAAATAATATATTAAGTCTCTGTTTATACCACTAAATTTAATATTTCTTTCTGTAGTAATTTTTAGCATGTTTGTGTTTTTTCTCCAGAAGTATTTTTGTTGTCAACACACAAATGGAGATCGAAGACAAAGTTGCCCCCCTCCCCCCATTTTTTTCTCATATGTAGTATTTTATTTACTATACTCATTGGAAATGTTTAAATCTAAGCTTAAAACACACTTCTATTCTATAGCATATGAATAACCTAAATTTTATGTTGACAATATCAGGGGATGGTGTCATAATAGTCTGTAATAATAGTTTGCAATAGTCTTTGATCTGTGCAGCCCTTTGAGACTCTTTGTGATTAAGGGCTATACAAATACACATGACTTGACTTGACTATTCTTTAAAATGTCCTTATATTTTGACCATTTTTGTCTGGCGGGCCAGATGAAAGAGCCCGATGGGCCGCATATGGCCCACGAGCCGTAGTATGCAAAAGAGTGAATTCACCAGATGAAGGTACAGAACATTAAAAGCAGCTTGTTAACATGCAAGCTAACGTTAAGCACTCTTCTGATGAGTTTTCTGTCTTTCACAAGGTGGCATGCGTCGCAACACGTTTTGTTTTGGTAAGTGTTTGCACATGTCAGTGAAAGTCCTTCCTCAGCACACGCACATTTTTAATTTTATTTTTCTTACCAGGTCCCGCTTCCTGTCTGACCTCGCTTGCGACCTTTGACCCACCAAAATGGCACATCGAACATATATTTTTCAGGGTTTTTTTTCTTATCAAACACCTTTAATCCCGCTGACCTCCGCATTCCCAGAATTCCACAGGGCAAGAAAAATCCCGCGGGCTGTGAGCGCTCACCTGTCTGACTGTGTTACCATGGTTACGACATCTTTCGGTTTTCAAGTGTACAAGAGTAGACATAATAATCAGATATTGACGAGGTCGTTCCGGCAAGTTTTTTAAGGCTAGCCGTGTATTAACTCTAGGGTGGGTAAGCTACGGCCAGTGGGGCCAGATACGACCCATCAGGTGTTATAATACGGCCAGCCAAGCGAATGTACGGGATTAATTCATTTCCAGATCGAGCCCATAACTACAATTTCTCTTATCTCAAAACTGTTTTCCTTATAATTTGTCCCTGGCCTCCCAAAATCCTGAAAGTTAACCCTAAATAGCAATAAAATACATCTTATCTTACTGATTACTAAAAATCCATTCACATAGTAAATGAACATGAAAATACAGTAATCAGATAAATTAGATGATATCAATGCAGGGATGAGAAAACTACCGCCTGGAGCCCACATACGAAGTGTCAGATGTTTCAATCCAGCCCGCCATACGAAAATGGTCAAAATATAATCCTCTCTTATATACAGTGGCCTCTCTACATACAAGAGTAATTCATTCCTGGATCGAGGCTTCGTATCAAGCATTTCTCATATCTCGGACAAATTTTCCCCATAAAATATAACAGAAAACCAATTAATCCGTTCCTGAACTCCCAAAATCGTACAAGTTAACCCTAAATAGCTATAAAACACATCTTTCTGATGACTAAAACCACTTTTAAACAGTGAATGAACATAAAAATACAGTAAAAAAATAAATGAAATTGATGCAGGGGTGGCCAAACTATGACCCGTGGGCCACATAAGTCCCGTCAGGTTTAATAACCTGGCCCACCAAACAAAAATTGTCAAAATATAATCCAAAGACATATACAAGAGGCCTTCCTACATACGATATTAATTACTTCTCAGATAAAGCTTGATTCCTGAATTTCACGCATTTATTAAGAATTATCCACATAAGAAATAACAGAAAACCAATGAATCCGTTCTTGGCCTCCCAAAATCATCCATCAATTTAACCCGATGTAGCTATGACTTCCTGATCACTATAAAACACATTCAAAGGGTGAATGAACATATTATATACAATAATAGGATCATATTATTGCAGGGGTGGGCAGACTAGTCAAGTCAACTCATGTTTATTTGTATAAATCACAAAGAGTCTCAAATGGCTGCACGGATGAAAGACTATTGCAAACTCCAGACTATTATGACACCATCCCCTCATATAAAACCTGTGGGCCACATGCAGCCCGTCAGGCTTATTAATTCCGCCTGCAAAACAAGAATACTGAAAATATACATTCAATTGTAAATAAAGTACTACTAAAAAGAATTTGTTGTCGTTTCCGAGCCACTTTTGTCCCCAGTGTCACTTCATTTTTCCTCATCTGTTGGGCAGGTATCAGATTTGAGACTCTGTATTGGCATATACAAAACAATCAAATCAATCAATAATTTCTTGGTCTTGGCCATAGTTTTAACCCAATGTGACAGTGACTCGAGAGGTTTGTCCAGTTAGCTTTTTAGTATCAACAGCAGCCTTTTTTAAAAATTGATACAATCACTAGTGACAATAATTTATTAATTAATTGGAAATTGCATAATTGGTTGCGGCTGACCATTTATCTGTATTTTTGTTGGTGAAATTGCTAAGAAGACCAAAAAATTCCCATGAAAGAGAATACCTGAATTACGTGGTTGAACGATTGTGAAAAATCGTAAAAGGTCGACCTTTGTCGATTGAAAACTCTTTGTAAGACATTTAAAGATTTTCTTTGGCTTTTTAGGGGGTTTTTTAAAGGGCTAGTGTGTAATATTTGATCACTAGATGTTGCTGTATTGTGTAGTGCAACTGAAAATTAATGCTAGATAGCACCAGTACGGAGACTCAAAGTAACCAAACCATAATATTTTCTTCTTTTTTTTCCCGCATGGCCCTTTTGCAAAGAAAGAAAAGGAAAAATAAAAATAAAAAAGTAATAAAACAGAAAGAAAAAGGGAAACATTTGGGAAAAAGAAAGGAAAAAAATGTCAAGAAAAATAGAAAATGTATAAACAAGAAAAAAATGGACTGCATTTGTATAGCGCTTTTTAGGTCAATGAAGGCCTCCCAACGTGCTTCACATTGATCATCACAGTTAGGAAAGAGGAAAAAAAGAAAAGTAACAGGAGGGAAAAAAGAAAAAAAAGCTACAAAAAAGGAAGGAGAAATAAAAGGTAAAAAAAATAATGGATGAAAATAATACACAATACATGATTTAGGGGGCGGTCGTCAAGTCAAGTCAAATTTATTTATATAGCCCTTAATCACAAAAATGTCTGAAAGGACTGCACAGGATTACAGTTACAAAATTACACAATTACCTGATCTTAAACCAGCCGTAGCAGCAAGATGGCGAACAATCATGTCAGGTGAGCCTTGTGTTATGTCAAAATAAATCCAAATTTCCTTACCTACAGATATTTTTAAGAATGCTCATTTATCTGACAGTTTATCTATTTGACCTAGCATTGAAATGTCATGTCATGTTTATTTGTATAGCCCTTAATCACAAAGAGTCTAAACAGGCTGCACAGATCAAAGACTAACTGCAAACTACAGACTATTACCAATCAAAATCTGTTTTGAATGAATGAAGTGAATGAGGTGAATGAAGGTTTTTTTGCCTTTAGGAGGCACACACACACACTGTCCCTTTCAGGACATTCGAAGGGGAGTTTTAGTTTTACACAATCGAGGTTACGTCACAAAAATCCCTCTTTTCAGATATAAAGTAAATAAAACAAATCGAGCCTTATAAGAGCTAGGTCACGGTGAGCCAGTGACACGCACGAGCACGCGCAAGTGACCACGTCGGCCAGGTGTGTTCACGCTCACCTTTCCGGTCGGTGGGCGTGGCCCCCAAAGCGGCGACGAGAAAAAAAAGAAAAATAATAATCCCAACCGGGACCCGGAGCCCCGAACTCCCCGCGCCTCTGCTCATCTCGGCGTGGACGCGCGCGCCTCTGATAAAATCCACGCGTGGACGTCCACCATCAACGTGGATTTGGTCCGAAGTGGAGCAGCCGGGAACAAGTTCTCGTCTGACAGCAACTAACCTGCTCCTTCGCGCACACGCGCGAAAATTACACACAAACGCGCGCGTGTGCGTGCACACACGCCCGTCCTCTCTTACTCATTTTCTCACAGTCCGTGACTGACAGCTGGCTCACTGCCAGAAAGGAGAAAGCGATTAAAGCATTTCTGAGCCAATGCTATTTACGGTAAATGTTAATCGTAACAAAGTCGCGATGTGATCACGTGCAAAACAAAATTGTTAACGAGGATGGAAGTCAAGTTTTTGATGTCTTTGAAAGATAAATTCTTTTGTGCGTGTAAAAAAAAACAAATCTGAACAGAACCTGAAAGGAAGGCAATAAGGATTTAGAGGAACACTAACTAACTCGAAATGAACACAAACAAAAACAAGAAAGACAACACATAATAAACTGGGACACTAACTAGCTGTAACTACACAAACTATGAAAGAAAGGCGACACGTGGTCTGTTTGAACACTAGCTAACTCAAACTCAACAAAAAATAATAAAACAAAGACAATGTAGAATATTTTGGGATACTTGCTAGCTCTAACCAAACAAGACATGAAAAGAGGAAAGGATATGTTAGGAGACTAGCTATGACTGAACAAAACGTGAAAATGAAATGACGCAGAATATACTGAGACACTAACTAGCTCTAACTGAAGAAAACGCTTGTTAGCTGTAACTGAACAAAACGTGAAAATGAGACATCGCAGAATATGTTGGAACACTAGCCCGACTAAAACACAAAAGAAAGGACGCAGGAAAACTCCAACTGAACACGAAAAAACAAGAGAGGAAGAAAACGCAGAATAAGTTGGGACAAAAACGAGCTCTAATTGAACAAAACATGAACGAAAGATAGCGTGTTATGGGTTGGAGCATTAAATGACTCGAACGGAATACACAAAAAACAATACAGAAAGCTCACGCAAGATATGTTGGGACATAAAATATCTCTAACCGACTATCCATGAAATGAGGAAAAATATATGTTGGGAGACACAATAGCCAAAACTGAACAAAATATGAAGAAGATAAAATGCACAATACTGTATGTTGGGACACTAACTAGGTCTAACTGATAAAAACGTTTGAGGAAGGTAACACACAATATGATGGAACACTCATTAGCTCTAACTGAACAAAACAGGAAAGGTAGACAATGCAGAATATGTTGGGACACTAATTAGCCATGACAAAACAAATAATGAAAGGAGATCCCATGAAATAGGTTTGAACACAAACTAGTTCTAGCTGAAAAAAACACAAAAGAGGACAACAATGGATATGTTGGGAAATAAGCCAGCTCTAACCGAACAAAACATGAAAGGGGGGAAAACATGTTGCGAGGCGCATTGGCCATAACTGAACATAACATGAACATGATATGGCGCTGGGAGACACTTTATTGGATATTTTAAACTTTTTTTAACAAATAAAAAATGAAAAAGTGGGTATACAAAATTATTCAGCCCCAAAAATGTAATACTTTGTAGCACCACCTTTTGCTGCGATTACAGCTGCAAGTCGCTTGGGGTATGTCTGTATCACTTTTGAACATCGAGAAACTGATGTTTTTGCCCATTCCTCCTTGCAAAACCGCTCGAGCTCAGTGAAGTTGGATGGAAAGCGTTTGTGAACAACAGTTTTCAGTTCTTTCCACAGATTCTCAATTGGATTGAGGTCTAGACTTTGACTTGGCCATTCTAACACCTTGATATGTTTTTGGTGAACCATTCCATTGTAGCTTTTGCTTTATGTTTTGGATCATTGTCTTTTTGGAAGACAAATCTCCGTCCCAGTCTCAGGTCTTTTGCGGACTCCATCAGGTTTTCTTCCAGAATGGTCCTGTATTTGGCTCCATCCATCTTCCCATCAATTTTAACCATCTTCCCTGTCCCTGCTGAAGCAAAGCAGGCCCAAAAAGCAGACAATGATGCTACCACCACCATGTTTGATTGTGGGGATGGTGTGTTGAGGGTGATGAGCTGTGCAGCTTTTACGCCAAACATAACGTCTTGCATTGTTTCCACAAAGTTCGATTTTGGTCTCATCTGACCAGAGCACCTTCTTCCACATGTTTGGTGGGTCTCCCAGGTGGCTTGTTACAAGGTTTAAACGACACTTTTTATGGATATCTTTAAGAAATGGCTTCCTTCTTTCCACTCTTCCATGAAGGCCAGATTTGTGCAGTATAAGACTCATTGTTGTCCTATGGACAGATTCTACCACCTCAGCTGTAGACCTCTGCAGTTCATCCAGAGTGATCATGGGCCTCTTGGCTGCATCTCTGATCAGTTTTGCAGTGGTCTGATACTCCTTCCATTTCTATATTATTGCTTGCAGAGTTCTCCTTGGGATGTTTAAATCTTGGGGAATCTTTTTGTATCCAAATCCAGCTTCTCCACAACAGTATCTCAGACCTGCCTTGTGTGTTCTTCGTTCTTCATGATGCTTTCAGCGCTTTAAACAGACCTCTGAGAATATCACAGTGCAGGTGTATCTATACAGAGACTTGATTACACACAGATGGATTCCATTTATCATCATTAGTCATTTAGATCAACATTGAGTTCAGAGAGGCTCACTGAACTTCTGGACAGAGTTCACTGCACTGAAAGTAAAAGGGGCTGAATAATTTTGCACACGTCAAGTCATGTGTATTTGTACAGCCCTTTGACTCACAAAGAGTCTCAAAGGGCTGCACAGATCAAAGACTATTGCAAACTACAGACTATTATGACACCATCCCCTGATATTGTCAACACAAAATATAGGTTATTCATATGCTATAGAATAGAAGTGTGTTTTAAGCTTAGATTTAAACATTTCCACTGAGGTTGCAGATCGAATCTCAGGGGGAAGAGCGGATCTTCTCTTCACACCCACTTTTTCGTTTTTTATTTGTTAAAAAAGTTTGAAATATCCAATAAAGTGTGTTCTACTTCATAATGGTGTCCCACTTATTGTTGATTCTTCACAAGAAATTACAGTTTTATATCTTGATGTTTGAAGTCTGAGATGTGGCAAAAGGTCAAGGGGGCCAAATAGTTTCGCAAGCCACTGTATATATATATATATATATATATATGTGTGTGTATATATATATATATATGTGTGTGTATATATATATATATATATATATATATATATATATATACATAGAGAGAGAGAGAGAGAGAGAGAGAGAGAGAGAGAGAGAGAGAGAGAGAGAGAGAGAGAGAGAGATCATTAGAATGTTAAATAGAACATCACTGAAGAAACATCACTTTGATTGTGAAAAGAAGTACGTTAACAAAGAAAATGGCTTATTGGAAAGATATTCTCTGGTCTGATGAGACAAAGATGAATTGATTTGGCTCAGATGTTGTGAAGCATGTTTGGCGGCAACCAGGGGAGTAGCAAAAACATGTTTGTGTCATGCCTAAAGTCGAACATGGTGTTGGTATTGTCATGGTTTGGACCTGCATGAGTGCAACTGGAATTGAAGAGTTGCATTTCATTGAGGAAAACATGAACTCAAGCATGCACTGTGAAATACTGGATCAGAGAATGATCCCCTCCTTCCAAAAACTGGGTCGCAGGGCAATGTCCCAACCTAAAAATGACCCTGAATAAGATGACCAAGGCTTTTCTAAAGGGGCTAAGGGTAAAGATCATGGACTGGCCAAGCATTTATCCAGATCTAGATCCCAAAAACCCATCTTTTGGGCATCCTCAAGTGGAAGGTGGAGAAGAACAACATCTTGAATATTCCCCAGCTCAGTCATGTTGTCATGGGGGAGTGACCACCCAGTCTCAGACCAGGGACCTTTCGGGTATTAGGCGAATGTTTTTACTGTTCATATTGAATTTATATGTTGTTAAACCGACATCCTCCCTTTTCTTATTTTATTTACCTAATCAGTTGTTTTAATTTTCTGAATGGTGTGAATGCGTGGTTGAGTGTATTGTTTAGGTTGTAAAGATTTACACATTATTTTTCATTGCAGACCTCGCAGTATGTTTACAACATCTTTGATGTAAGTCCTCGGTCTCCCTCAATGTTCTGTCCCACCAGGAAAAGAGAAATGTAAATAAAAATGTAGGATCGACCAAAATGTTTTTTTTTTCAGGGCCGATAGCAATAGCGATTATTAGTATTAAGAGGTAGCCGATAACTGATATTTAGAGTCAATAGTCTTTTGATATAAGGGTCGGTACCGGGAATCAAACAGGAACCAGGACAGGATAGTCAGGGTCGAAAGGGCTTGCCTAGCGTGGCTGAGGTTCGTAGACGAACTGACCACGGGTGACTGGAAGACGGGGGTTTAAAAAGATATAAGCAGCCAATCAGCGTCCGAGGCAGCTGGGGCCAAAGGGGCAGACTCAGGTCCCTTGCATCAGTAATCATGACAGAAATAAAATTAGGCTTAACAGCAACTTGAAGAAAAGTACACACAAATTGCTTCAACTTCAACTTTTTACTGTAAATTAGAATTTCAACACAGCAAACATGACAAATCTTTCACTTAAACCAAAAACCTGGCTTGGCAGCAACTCGTATAAAGGTACATACAAACTTCTATACCCGCCTGACTTTTTTTTAACAAATACAAAAAAATGTCAATACAACCGTCAGGAACAGACCAGAAACAGGACCCAATTGCGTTATATTTCTCGCACTTTTATTGGAAGAAAGGAAAGGGTTGCACCAACTATCCGGTGATCGCTGGGCGCGGGAATCAGGTCGCTCTGAACGCGGAAGTGGGACTTCCGTGGTGAGCAATGGCGGTGTTGGGGACGGAAAAACAGGTTGATAGCCGGGACTGGAGAGCAAAAACGTGTTCGGGTCAGAAACGGGTCGTAAGCCAGGACGGGAGAGCAGACGTGGTTGGGATCGAAAACGGGTCATTAATCGGGATGGGAGAGCAAACATGGTCAAGATCGACACGGGTCGTAGCCAGAGACAGACGGGAGCAAAAATGTCAGGGTCAGAGTCAGGGTCGAAAAGGCTTGCCTAGTATTCACTGAGGTTTGCAAACGGACTGACAACAAGTGACAGAAAGGAGTGGGTTTAAATAGGTATAGGGACCCAATCAGAGTCCGAGGAAGTTGGCGCCAAAGGAGCGGGCACAGGTAATTCACATCACTAATCATGATACCAACATGTCTTCAATTAACTTGAAACAGAAAGTGCATAGAAATTTCAATAGAGCTCGTGAATACAAAAGTGTGGGCACTCCTGTTATAGAGACAGATTGAAAAACTAATGTTATGGTAACAGTTAATCGTTCAGCCTTTCACTTTAGCGCACTTTTTATGCTCCTTTAATCACCAGCACACATGCAATCACACACATTGACTTGATTGACGAACTAATGTTATGATATTAGCTAATAAATGAGTCTCAGCATGAACGTGCTTCCCTAAAACAAGTTAACTACCCTTTTTACGCTATCGCTTAATCCCACATACAAAATACACATATAAAATCTTAATATTATTAGCGGTCTTGATTCACGGGCATGTCAAAACTTAGCTGAGCTGCCGTTGTTTACTCCAATTTAACGAGATTCTTCCTGCTTCAGTGTCTCTACCCCTGGTCGCTTTTCCTATCCAAAGGCGCAGGGTGCGTAGCTTGTGAGACATAAGTCAGGAGAGAGGCAGAGAGAGGCTCGGCTACATCTGAGCCTAAATCCCCGGCCCATTGAAAAAATACAATTCCTGATATTTGTCAAATTCCCAAATATCAGTTTCTCTAAAGAAAATATTTAACGGAAAGTAATACATCACAGAATATGTTGGAACACAAACTTTAATTGTACAGAACATGAAAGGAGACAATGCAGGATATGTTACAACAGTAACTTTTTTTTTTATTCCAAAAGACAAATACTATTCACTGTGTTAACACTAAAAAATCAACGAGGGACTTGCCTAATGAGCCTCGCTGTCTAATCCTGCTTGCAATTTGGCAATTTTGATCATCTTCACGCTCAATTGCTTTTGTGTTTGCGTGTGTGCACGAGGTCGCTAATCAATAATGAAGAGCAATGGATTGTGGGAAATGCGAGACGCCCTAAGGCCTTTTTTATGTTTTGTGTGTGAAAAGTGCTCATTTAAGGGCAAGGGATCAATCAAGATTCATAGCAAATCCGCAAATCTTTTTCTGGCATAGAGATAAATAAATAAAATACTCACGAGCAAAAACATTAAATGTTACTTTTATTTTGGGAAAGATTTTTGGGTAAAAAAAATAAGCAAAATTTAATAATAATAACTATTACTAATCACCCATTAGGCTTTTTCATCCAGCCCGCCAAATGAAATTGTCAAAATAAAATGACAATATGAATAATAGTACTCGTAATAAAAACACTTTTTTTGTCTCCCAAAGCTGGCCCTCTTAGCCAGGGAGGAGGAATTGGAATGAATGAAACAACAGCGAGCTCTTGTAATGCTGCTGCTGGACCTCAGTGCTGCTTTTGACACTGTGGACCATAATATCTTATTCGTTTTACCTGTGGCGTTCCGCAGGGTCTCAGTATTTAGTCTCCTTCTTTTCAGCATTTGGTGATATTATTTGAAAGTATAATATCATTTTCCATTGTGACTGCAGAAATCTAAATGCAGATATACTACAAAAATGCTAAAAAAATACGACAGTAACACTACTACTACTTACTTATTGCTCCAGCGAAGGTCGGGGGGTCCCGTCCCTGTGCGTTGAGCCGACCAGATGAACCAGGTTTTTCCAATGCTGGCGGTCTTGTGCCAGCTGTTCTGCATCCTCTACGGCAACTCCGTGTTGTTGGAGGTCGCCCGCAACGACGTCGAGCCATCGAGTGCGGGGTTTCCCTCGTGGTCGTCTCCAGCCTGCGGCCTTTGGGTCAAACTGGAGAATGGCTCGTGTCGGATGGTCTGGTGGTAGACGAAGGACATGGCCAAACCAGCGGGTGCGGCGTTGTGCGACCAAGGAAGATGCTTGGGGCTGGCACGTGCGGGCTCTGAGCTCTTTATTGGAGACTCGCTGGGGCCACCTGATGTTCTCGATGGTTCTGAGAGCCCTGCTATCAAAACCATCGATTCTTGTGGCCAGGGTGTCGTTCAGGGGCCATGTTTCTGAGCCATAAAGCAGGATAGGGAGTACGGCGAGGTTGTAAATGCGGAGCTTCGTCTTGCGTGCGATGGTCTGGTGCCGCCAGAGTGGTTTCCAGAGAGACTGCAGAGCAGATGCTGCCAGGGCTCTTCTGCGGAGAATCTCTGGTTTTAGGTCCCCATTGTCTGTCACCATGGACCCCAGATATACAAAGTAACACTACAAAACCAAATATCAAATGTAGTGCTTAAAACAGGGACTGAATATATTGTGTTGCTTTAATTGTGAGCATTTCAAAACCAATTTGATGAAACTTATTTATTGAAAAACACATACGAAGAAATAAAACATGTTGATGTATACATGTATAATTATTCATAAATGTAAAAGAGGCAATAGGTCTCGAGGATTGTCCCCGTGGCCCAATTGTTAAACCCAAAGTGGACCCCGACTCCAAGTAGTTGCCCGCCTTTGACTTATAGTTAGTCCGTACCTTACTATTCATCCATTATCTGCACCGCTTATCCTCAGTTGGGTCACAGAGGTGCTGGAGCCCATCCCAGTCATCTTCAGGCAGTGGGCAGAGGAAACCTTCTCAGGCACGAGGAGAACATGCAAACTCCACACAGGGAGGCTGCGTAGCTGGACTTGAACCCTGAGGCTGCGCGCTACGCACCCAGCCGCCCTGTACCTTACTATCTATCCATTATCTGCACCACTTATCTTCAGTAGGGTCACAAGGTGCTGGAGCCCATCCCAGCTATCTTCGGGCAGTGGGCAGGAGACACCCTGAACCGGTTGCCAGCAAGTAGCAGGGCACACAGAGACACACAACTCACTCGCTCATTCACACCTAGAGACAATTTGGACCGGCCAATTATCCTGACATGCATGTTTTTTGGAATGTGGGAGGAAACCGGAGTGCCCGGGGGAAACCCACGCAGCCACGCGGAGAACATGCAAACTCCGCACATGAAGGCTGGTTGCTGGACTTGATCTCATGACCTCAGAACTCGCTCAGACAACTCACTCGCTCATTCACACCTAGGGACAATTTGGACCGGCCAATTACATGCATGTTTTTGGACTGTGGAAGCAAACTGGAGTGCCCGGAGAAAACCCATGTAAACACGGGGAGAAAATGACCACTGCGCTGCAGTGCTGCTGTACCTTACTAGTGTGTATTTATTTATCATTTTTTCAATTGTTATCATTATCATGTGTTTATGTCTTTAATTTACGTCGTTTTTAAAAAAAAAAAACTTTATTTCAGGTTTAGGTTTAGTGCAAGATGCGTTTTAGCTCCTCAACTGTTCTTCTTTTACTAATTACGAATGAAGAGCATAATTCATGTAAAATTTAATCCAGTGGGCGAGTGCCCTCCGCAGGACAACTAAATCATTACACGCCCCAGTCAGATTTGTATCCTTTTGTTTACGTCGTTTTAAAGGGATAGTGTGTCATATTATATGCATTTTCGTACAACGAAAAGCTTTAAATCTGTAAACAAAAAACCTTGATTTGAACATTAGGCAAAAATACATGAACTATCATACGAATGTTCAAATATTACACAATGTACCTTTAAAGGAACACTCTGTAGTATTCGACCAATGGAAGTTAGTGTAGTAAAACCGAAAACGAGTGCTACAAACCATTTTTATTTTTTTATTTTTTTGCTTTTGCCAAGCTTCTTGTCTTTTTGGGGTATCCGTAGCAGCAAGATGGCTTATTATTCAATTAATATTATTAGTTTTTAATGAATGAAGTTTGTTTTTTTACCACTAAGAGGCACTAATAATCACACACTGTCCCTTTAGTGGTTCTGGAACACAAATTATTGAAATAACAAGAAATAAATAAGAAATAAGAAATAACAAACAGCAAATGACAATAAATCATTTTAAACATTCAAATAAAACCTCTGAGGTGGGATACTTAATTGGGCGTTAGTTTATCTGGACGAATACATTTTCAATAAATAAATATCTGAATACATACATTTAAAAAAGATACAATATAGAATGTGCATTTTAGTATGCAAATACATCGCACAGTTGAGTAGTTTATAAAAAGGTATTCCCATCATACAATTTATTTATTAAAGTTATGTGCAACTTAAGATTTTTTTGCTCCTAAAGTTTTTTTCTTTTATCAATCACAAATTACGCTCTAATTAAAGTTGAATTTCGTGAGCGAGCGCTATCTGCGGGACAACTAAATCATAACACGCACCAGTCAGATTTTACTATTTCATTCACGAGCTTTTACATTGCGAAAATATTTTTATACGGTTGATTGATTTATAAAGAACTTTTTAGGGAGTAAAAATTAATTTTACATGGACTCTAACTTCCTTAAACACGACTTCTCCCTTATAAGCTTGATAAAAACGAACTCCCACGATACTTTCTCATTTGAAGACTAGGACAATATTACTTTTTCTGTCCGCTGTATTTCTGCACGATCTGTTCCCTTAAAAATATATATAACTTTGTAGTGTTTGACTAGTTTTGTAAGGATGATTTTTTTTTTAGCAAAGAATCATTATTTATTTTATTTTGTTTTATTATTTAATATCGTGCGTCGTAAAAAGCTACTTGACGTGACGTCATTCTAGGACGCTGGAGAACGGGAACGTAATGACGTCCGTCCATCTCTTTCTCCGGGACTAATAGGCGGGGTCTATGCCGGTCACGTGATGTAGCCGGCCCCTTTGTTGATGAGCTAAGTGGCTGGAGGAAGAAGACGGCCGTGGAAAAACGTCAAAATAGGGAAACAGGAAAACGGAAACGATACTAAAAAAACGATCGGAGGAGCAAAGGAAGGCGGAAAAGACGAAGCTCGTCCTGACGAACATCCCCCGTTTGGAGGTTTGGCCTTGTGGGGGATGGAGGCGCTTTCGTGGCTGTGAGGGGGTCGCCGTGTTTGTGCGTGGGGGTCGCCGCCAGCCACCTCCGGGTTTGCTTTGTGTTCTCCTTCCTTCTTTTGCCCCTCCACGGCGAAATGAAGAGTTAGAGGCTATTTTTGACCCCCTCCCCTTTCCCTGATTTTGTTGCGCTCGTGACGTCACTTGGTGCTCCTCCATCATGGCCTCCTCCACTGCTTCTTCATCTTCCCTCTTGCTCCTCATGCTGCTCTTTCTTCCCCACCCCACGAGTGGAACTCCTCGAGGAGGCGCCGCCCTCGAGTGTGGACCGGGGAAAAACGCCGAGTGCCCAGGTGAACCCACTTACACCCGCAAAAACCGCAAAACACTTCTATTTACAGTGGTTTATCTTCATACGAGCTTTCCAGGATTATGCTCGTTAGCCCGATTTGTAATCATTTAAAACTAAGTGATCCGTTCCTGGCCTCCCAAAGCATCAAAGTTAACCCTTAATACCTATAAAACACATCTTACTGATCAGTAAAAACACATTCAAATGGTAGTCAAACATTAAAAAAATACAATAATAAGATAAATATGATAAAATTAATGAAACAAAACGCAAGTTTATTATGAGGGAGACGCTGTTATCAGAGGTAAGGTCGGGCCTAGAAACCTCATCTGACCCAGGTCCATGGATATTAAAACCTGACCCAGCAGAACCCAACCAAATAACTTGATTTACAGGACAGAGCCTGAAGCAAACCCTAAATTTTATATTTTATTTTTGAGCTCTCGGGAAGAGGAGAGGTGATTTATAATAAGGAATTAAAGTCCCTCTTTGGTAAGGAAATCAAAGTTAAACAGGACTGTATAAACAGTTCGATATATTTTATATTCCTGTGTCTACAGAGGTTACTTAAACTGATTTTTCCATCATCGACGGATTTTTCTTTTTTAAGAATTAACAGGAAAATGTCAAGGCCGCCTTTCATTTTGAAAGTTTGAAAATTGGGCTATTAACCACAGCAGCAGAACGTCCTTGAGAATCTAGCTCAGCACTTTAAGAGAAAGAGGCAGAGAGACAAAAAAGAAAAATGACAGGTGGATAAAAAGTTGCTAGAAAGCAGCCCAACTCAGATGTAATGCTTGACATTTCAGGCCCGGACCGAATGTCTGGTCAGGGTTGGGCTTAAGATCTCACGTTTGGTAAAGATGATACGTAAGCACTTACTGTACACTTAGAATTAAAGTTACTGTAAAATGGTAAACGGACTGCATTTCTACAGCGCTTTTGATCAGTCACGAAAGACGTCCAAAGCATTTTACAATACATTCAAACATATCCATTCACACACACACTCACACACCGATAGCGGAGTCAGCCATGCAGGTTACCTACCTGCCTATCGGGGGCATTATGGACTCAGTCTCTTGCCCAAAGACACCTTGACATTTAACCCGGAGGGGCCGGGAATCAAACCTGGGATCTCTTGGTTCCAAGACAAACACTGTTAATTCATAACATACTTCTGCCCTTTTATATAAACTCACAACACTTTCACCTAACCTAGGAGATTTGTCTCAGTCTCTCCTTCAAAGTATTACAGAAATGTGTAAGGCTAGTCTCATTGGTTAGAACATTCGCTCAATGCGCTAAAGGTACCTGGTTCAAACAGGGTTGGAATCGTATTTTGGCCTGGAGAGGGATGGGCGCCACCAGGCTGTACTTGGCCAAGACACACTACAGGAAATTGTGCCCATATAACCTTAGTGGTTAGGGATCCAACCAACCAGTCTCATTAAAGAGAGCTATAGCAGTCTCTAGTGGTAACATCTGGGAATGCCTGTGACCATATGTGGAGCACCGTTTTTCCTCCAATTAAGACTTGTATGGCAGCACGGCGGCGCAGGGGTTAGCGCATGTGCGGCACAGTTCTTTGTTCATGAGATCAAACCTTCCTGTGTGAAGTTTGCATGTTCTCCCAGTGCTTGCGTGGGTTTCCTCCGGGAACTCCGATTTCCTCCCACATTCCAAAAACATACATTTCAGGTTAATTGGCCAGTCCAAATTGTCCCAAGGTGTGAATGAGCGAGTGAGTTGTCTATCTCTGTGTGCCCTGCGATTGGCTGGCAACCGGTTCAGGGTGTCCCCTGCTCACTGCTCGACGATAGCTAGGATGAGCTCCAGCACCCCCGTGACCCCACTGAGGATAAGCGGTGCGGATAATGAATGAATTAAGTCTTGTATTGTTGTGGAATGTGGATAGTAACTAATGATATGTATGTAGGCATCTGGCGAAGCTCGTGGCATGACGTTGCCAGGGCGGACTACACCCACGTTGGGCACCACTTATTTTGGAGAGAGTGACGTTGGGCGTCGCCCCAAAAAATACGCAGAGAGGAGATATGGCGAAAAGGGAACGTGCTTTATTGCATTTGGGACACGTTCAAAGTTCCAGACGTTCAACATTGGCTTTTATAGTGTTCTCAAATAATGTTAATATATCTCGTGAAGCTCGTCCTCCCTAGCAACAACGTCATCCCACGACCTTCACCAGATGCCTCCATACTTATCATTAGTTATTATCCACATTCCACAACAGTATATCAAAATGTGTTTAGAGATGCTCGTATAGAGAGGTATGACTAAAAAAAATTTCCACGCAAACTTAGCCACGCGTGAAAACACGCAAGGGACATATTGGAGTGTGTTGCCATGGCGAGTGAAATGATTGAAGGTCAGCCATGTTTTGAAGTGGTTGCTATTTTGGAGATAATTACAAGCCGTACATGCAGGGCGTGGCTGCGCATGGCCGCCTGTTTGCGTGGACACATGAAAGTGTACGTGAGTGGAGATGTTGCAAGGGGAGTTCAAGCGATGCTCATCTCAAATTCATATATGTGAAATACACCTTTTAACATTAAGACATCCTGAAAATGAGAAAAGTGTTGGGTGGCAATGATGCAAAGGAGGGATACTCACTTGCTGTTTAGCTTTTGGGCGATTCCGATGTGTCAGGTAACGTATTGCCGTATTTGGTCACCGTAAAGGTCACAACCCTTGAAATTACACGCTAAAATAACACTTAAAAAAGACAGATTTGAGGGCTGTTTGTAAAACAAAACTATAATAAAAAAGGACACATTTTTGAGGAATTATTCATTACAACAACACAATTTTTAGGTTGTCACGACAAAGTGATTTTGGATTGTTTTCAACAAAATGATACATTTGATAAGGGTTATGTTGTACACAAACCAAAGTTTTTGTTGTTTATTTTTACAATTTTACACTACAAATTTTTAAAAGAGTTCAAAACAGAATGACCCATTTGTTGTTGTTGTTAGGTTTTTTTTTAACATATGTTAGTGTTTAAGTCAAACTAACAGCATTTTTAAAACCAAATGAACCCAAGAAGTCTATCAGTTTTATATTGATATTTTCTTGCACAAAAGGACGTAATTTTATGAAATTATAAAATAATTAAATTGCCAGTTT
The DNA here is from genome assembly GCF_059441175.1 of Urocampus carinirostris. Taxonomy (NCBI): domain Eukaryota; kingdom Metazoa; phylum Chordata; class Actinopteri; order Syngnathiformes; family Syngnathidae; genus Urocampus; species Urocampus carinirostris. The sequence continues at coordinate 6,131,852 of NC_142366.1, forward strand.
TTAATATTCTATTTGATTTGTCATGATGTATATGGGATGTGATGAAAAATATTTTTTCACTATCCAATTCAGTGCTTAAAAGGGCACAACACATTACTTTTTAATTATGAGTGCAATTTGATGAAATGGTCTCAAGTAGTAATAACCAAATATAAAGCTATATATAATGTACAATTTAATGTCTGCATGTATATTTATTTGAAAATACATTTTTTTAACTGTGAATGAATTGACATTCATTTGGTTATATATATAAATGTTGTATTGGAAATTCAAATCTTTAAAGGCACAGCGTGTATTATTTAGAGCCTTCTGTAGGGAAAAAAAAATTCAAAAAACAAGTTTGATTTAAATAATAAGCTATATTACAGAAACTGTCCATCCATCCATTATCCGCAACGCTTATCCTCAGTAGGGCCACGGGGGTGCTGGAGCCCATCACAGCTATCCTCGGGCAGTGGGCAGGGGACACCCTGAAATAGTTTCCAGCCAGTCAGAGACACACAGAGACAGACAACTCACTCGCTTATTCACGCGTAGGGACAATTTGGATCGGCCAAATAACCTGACATACATGTTTTTGGATTGTGGGAGGAAACCCACACAAGCACGTGTAGAACATGCAAACTCCACACAGGAAGGTTCGATCTCATGACCTCAGAACAGTGCCGTACACGCGCTAACAACTGCGCTGCCGTGCTCTACATAAACTATCATTTGAGAAAATTGCATTTATTTTACATAACACGAGGCTAACATGAGGCTCATGGAGAGGGAGCCTTTATATTTGTCCACCATTTTGCTGCTACGAGAAGTAATTCGGTGAGTTTTGGTTATTTTGAGTCTCCGTAGTTTGTTTTCTTCGTTGTACGTTTTAGCACTCAATTTTTGTTGCATTGCAGGACATCTATGGGTCAAATAACACACCGTTTTTGAGCCTAGATCGGTAATTCATCCAGCGTCACGCCCCAACCATACAGTGCTGGTAGCTTAGCGAAGAGAGAAAGAAACGAGAGAAGGCGGGTGGCACAAGAGGCAGGAGTGTAGGTCTTGACCATTATTTTAGATCTGATGAATTGTCTGGAGAAGAATAATCATGGGTTCAGGGTCCTTTTGGCTTCAATCTTGACACAATGCACAAAGATGACAGCAGAAAGGAAGAACTCATGGAACTCATTCAGAATCCATTTGTTGAAGGAACAATTTGAGAACAAGTCAAACAGCACCTTTTGGTGCAAGGGGTTGGAACTGTTCCCAAAACTCGCCAAATCAGCCGTGCAATACTATGTTGCCTTCGTTATAACGCACGAGTGTGAGGCAGGGTTTTCAACTCTTATTGGATGTAAAGACAAAATACAAAATCATCTGGAAGGTATCGTGATTTTGATGATGAGATGAGAGTTGCCCTTTCCAAGTCAAGTCATGTTTATTTGTATTGCCCTTAATCACAAAGAGTCTCAAAGGGCTGCACAGACCACAGATTATTGCAAACCACAGACTCATTACGCCATCCCCTGATCTAAAACCTACATGAGGGCAAGGAAAAACTCAAAAACTTTAACATGAGGAAAATGAAGAAACCCTGGGGGTTAAGGCCGAGGTTGAGTTTGGGAACCTCTGCTTTAATGCGATTTCTCATTTTTGGATGAAAAAGTAGGTATCTAGAGAACTTGGAGTGTCAGTATTTGTATTGGTCCAGGTTTTTTTTATTTTTTATGCAGGAACAATTTTGATGATCTCTTTTATTTTTTTTTCTCACAGACGCAACAGTGAAAAAGAGCGACTTACGGGTGTGCGATGCGGGCACTTGCCGTTTTGGCGGGACGTGCCGGGAGAATGGCGCTGACATCAAATGCGTATGCCACTTTCACGTGAGTGCCCTTCCCCCCCCGAGTCGCCATTTTTTTTGTTGAGCGTATTTGGCGTTTTCTAGTGTCCCAAAAAGTTCCTTCCGGTGTGCGCCTCCAATGGCGACACCTACCAAAATGAGTGTTTCCTGCGGAGGGCTTCCTGCAAGAAGCAGCGCGCCATCAGTGTGGTGTCCGAGGGAGCTTGTTACCACGGTAACGCATACACAAATAACACACATACTACCATACCACTTTCTCGTTTATGAAATTACATATTGTTTTTTGCTTCCGTCCAACCGGCAGATGGATCTTCGGGATCTGGCGATGGAGGTACACAAATGCATAACAAGAAGCGCCCTCACTTCAGACATACAACAACTATACTACAAATTCAGATTTAATATACATTTCATGCTGTATATATATATATATATATATATATATATATATATATATATATATATATATATATATATATATATATATATAGTATAAAATTCGTATTGTATCTGGATATTACATGTTATTCGTGTGAATTAAAAATAATTACATTTACAAGTATTGAATAGTTACTTATTAAAATAAATAAAATCAGAATAAAACAAAATAAATGTGTATCATGTCTGGATACACTATTTGATACCACAAGGAGGAAAATAACAAATGTAAAACTATTAAATATTAATGCATTTAAAAGGAATAGAACATTTATTTTACAACAAAAAATCAGGACCATGGATAAATATTTTAATACACCATATGGAACTACAGGGATATAAGGGGAAAAGGGTATACAAGGTTTATTTATTTAATTAGAAATAAAAATAGATTTTAAATGAATTTAAGACATATTTTGATATATCTTTAGTATAAATGCTATACTATAGATAAAAAATCTATTGATACTAGTTTTATTTGTATTTTTATAAGAAAAGATCAAAATATCATTGTGAGTACTGAATCATTTGCAATATTTTTTAAGTATTTCAGGTACTCTGGTTGTGTAGATAACGATGACAATTATTTATACCATTACCACGGCATTTGATACTCAATATTTGCAATGTAAATATCTTATTATCTATTCCTGATATCACTACTTGAACCTTCCAATTCAAATTTCAAACTCAAGACTATATGTTGTACACCGGTCAAGTTGATCATACTAAGTACTGATTCCATCACTTCTCCATTTGATACTGAACATTTACAAACAAAATATCTAGATATCGATTCCTAGTAGTACTCGTGCCTTCCTAATTAAATTTCAAACTCAGACTATACAGAGTACCGAGCTCAAGTAGATAATGATACCAGTTACCAATACCATCAGTACTACATTTGATACTCTTGATATTGTTGCAGTAAAATCTTTAATTATCTATCCTATTCCACCTTAAAATTGCATGAAATCACTCCAACTTTTGGATCCTAGTATTTTTTCATTGCTGATCATTTAAAGATTCACTGCCATTAACATCCATATCTTTGACAGCCATGAACGTAAATGGCAGTGAACAAGTAACACAGCCTCAAGAGTATCATTTGCCAACGCGAGTAACCTTAACATAAAGGTGGTGTAATTAACTTCAAAAATATTGTGTATTTGCTAACGCCATCTACTGGCTGAAATTTTCATTGCAGCTCCTTTTGTTGCGTGTGCAAGAATGTAAATTTCTTAGATGCGCTTGAATAAATTTCCTTTTAATCTTTTTTGGGGGTTTAGGTTTGCATTTATACTGTATTTGCAACAGTCCTTTTCTTACTTTCACAATTTTCATCCTGCAACTAAAGAGAACCATGACCATGATTTCACCCTGCCCCCCCTAACTTTCTTACTTCAGCGTAATGCACTTTGTGGCTGGAACACAAATGATAAAAGCGGATAGGCGTAGTTTCTCAGTTGGGAATTGTTAACACATACTTAATGGAGAAAGTCTATAATTTTAAACATTTTAATGACACCTCAAACTATGCACCTCACCTTTAAATTAAGGGTTGGTATCAGGCCTGCCTTGGACTTGTATGTTCCTATTTAAATGTCCACACATGTTAAAGAAGCTGATTGAATTGTATGTGTGTTTGTAGACGACGAAGGTTCTGGCGGCGGCCGCGGCAAAAAAACATCTAAATGCGGAAACTGCAAATTCGGCGCAGAGTGTGACGAAGACTCTGAAGACACGCTGTGAGTTGAAACAACGCCGACAACACACAAGTGCGAGTGTGTGACTTACGATTGTTTGTGCGTGTAGCTGCATGTGCAACATCGTGTGCAGCGGGCACAACGACAACCCGGTGTGCGGCGGCGACGGCGTTACGTACGAGACGCCGTGTCACGTGCGCGAGGCTTCCTGCCTCAAACAGATGAAGATCGACATCCGACACGTGGGACGTTGCCAAGGTAACCACATCACTCCCACTCGCATCTTTCCGTTTGCCTTCATCGTCTACTTCTCCTCCAGATAAAAGCAGGAAGGACGACGGCGCTAAGACGAAGACGAACATGTTTGGTAGCGAGACATCCTACTGTCACTCTTTCTTTCCATTTTACTATATCTTTATTTCACAGGCGAGGGGGACGGTCTGACAGAAGGTTTTTCTCCTTGCCCGCCGGACCACGACCTCTACTGCGTACACGGCCAGTGCGAGATGAGGAGCGAAAAGGCTACGTGCAGGTGAGGCGGATCCCATGAATATGGACACTAAACAAGATTTTACAAAAAGCTTTATTAACAGAACGGGAATCAGTAAAGATTATTGTACACAAACGTAACAAAAAAGTTTACTCGGATCTTCAGAATTCAAAGACAAATCTATTCCAGCATAGGTGAATGTTGAAACAGATCTAAATGAACTGAACATGAAAAAAGAGGAAGAAGGATGTGTAGGAACACAAACTAATAAAACAAACAATGAAAGTAAGACAAGGCAGGAGGCAGAACACTGAATAGCTTTAACTGAATAAAACACAAAAGTCACTAACCAACCCTATATGAACAATATTCGAAAGACAACTCTAGAAATGTGACAACAGGAACTAACTGAAAAAAGTAAGACAACACAGGATGTGTTCGAGCACTAACTTTACCTAAACAAAACAAGAAAGACCATTTGATGGGACAGTGACTAACTGTAACATAAAACTGTGAAGACATCTCAGGATATGTTGGAAATCATTACTGAACAAACAAAGATATCTCAGAATATGGCGGGACTCCAGCTCTAACTAAACAAAATATGAAAGTAACACACTTTAGGATATGTTGGAACACTAACTGAACATAAACATTAAAAAAGGAGATCTTGAAACTTATTGAAACTAACTGAACAAATACATGAAACTCTGGATATGTTGGGACAATAACTAACTGAACCAACCATGAATGAGGATAACTCACGGACTACCTGAAAAAAAAAGTAAGGTAACTCAGGATACATTGGAACAATAGCCAACTGAACATAACATGAAACAAAGACAACCTAGGATATTTTGTTGTACTAACAGAATAAAAAAAGAATGACCATGCATGTTATATTCAAACACGAACAGAACCAAAACTAAAAAAGACAATGCCGAATATGTTGGGACAGTAACTAACTCTTAACTGAACAAAATGGGAAAGACATATCACATGATGTTAAAACACTAACACAATCAAACTGAACAAGACATGAAAGGAAGCCAACACAGAAAAAGTTGCAACACAAACTAGCTCTAATTCAACAAAAACAAGAAATACAACACAAAATATTTTGGGACAAAATTTCGAATTGAACAAAAACATGAAAACAACGCAGGACTTATACCCAAACGTTGATAGAACAATAATGAGAGTGCCATGATAGCGAGACGTCACAACTTTAAGTAAAATTCCATTGAAAGCATCAAAACAGAAAATACCGGACATGAAAGTTCGGTAATTAGCACACAAGCTAACACGGCATGTTTCAGGTGCTCGGCGTCGTATGGCGGCCCCCGCTGTGAGCAGCTGGTGGACTTCAACATCCTCTACGTTGTCCCTAGTGGCCAAAAGCTGCATTACGTCCTGATCGCCGGCATCATCGGCGCGGTCCAGATCGCCATCATTGTCGCCTTAGTTATGTGCTTCACCAGGTGAGGCTGTAATACTTAGCAATGACCACTAGGTGGCGTCAGCGTGATGCAAATGTTCTTGTTCCAGGAGGTGCAACAAGGCAAAGCGAGGCAGAAGACAGAAACAACATTTGGGTCACTTTCCGTCCGGAACCTCGTCCCGGATGATGTAGCCCCGCACTCTCCTTTTTCTCCTCCACTTGAACCACTTTTTTCCACGGACACTTTTGATAAACTCCACTTTTGGTGCCTCTTTTGTTTGTCAAATACTCCTTAAGGGGCCTTACTTTATTTGTATCATCAGTTGTTTTCTTACCATGTTTTTCAAGAGGCGAGCGCACTGGAATGCGCATGCGAACTTATTCTTTGTGGCACATTTTTTACATTTGAAACTAGGTCACGGTGTGAACATTTTTGAAACTTTCTTCCACTCGTTTGTATTCCCAACTCCCGAAATGGGCCCTGAACGCACCGTGCGATGTTGCTGATGTGCTGCAGGGAGCACTCTCTTCTCAACTTTATTGGCACGTCACATGACAAACTTTTTTTTTCTACTGTTTCCGGTCTTCGGGTCCAAAGCACACTAGGAAAATATTGTACTAAATTTTTTTTGATAATAATTTAAAGATTTGTCGATGTCGGTACCAAGTGTTGCTAGTTTTCATGTGTTAGTGGCTCTGTAGCTGTTGCATGCTGCTGTGACATGTGGTTAGAATGTTGTAGAATTAAATCACCATGGTAACAAATACACATGGCTGAAATGATGAGTATGACAGGGTCCAAGTGGGATTAGGCAGGGGGGGGTGTATGGGGGTTGGGGTATAATTTTAGGTGGCAGCTGGTGCAGGAAGTCCCCCTCAGCATTCTCCTAATAGTCATCACTCTCTTGGCATTCCTCTTTTATATTCTTTTTCTTGGTCTCGTCTTGAGTGGTTGGGAGGACGTCCATGAGGGAAGTCTTCCAGGACATTCTCATTCACTGGCAAAGGCAAAATTACATGTAGGGGTCAGGGGGATTAGCAGGGTAAAGGTGGCGCTGATCGATGGTCAGGGGCTTTCCAAAAGAGGGGGGTTGGCAGTATCTGTGTATTTTTCCGTCTCAATTAATGGTTGCTTGATTTGGCAAAATCTAAAGGGAAATTTAGAAGCAAAATATTGTAAAGAAATGTATAAAATAATACATTTAAAACTGAGCTTAGGTCCTTTACAATTCTGCAAATAAGAAAATTGTTTTCCAGGTTCACCTTGTAAAGCAGGGGTTTGGAAAATCTTTGACCCAAAGAGCCATAAAAGCAAAATAATTCATTTTTTTTTTTTTTTTAGCTTAAGAAAACATTCGGAGAACATTAAAAAAAAAAAAAACGCAAAACCTGATTTCCTGAAAAAAGCTCATATCTTAGGACTTGTTTTCACTGAGATTTGACAAAATCTATGAAATAATAATGCAAGAGCCTGTGTCCCACATCAACAAATATGCTACTTTAAACTTGACTCCCGCATGGGTTCCCGACCCTTGTTGTAAAGCCATGCCTAAAGTTAAGTTTCAGTGTGGGCGAGGCAAGGAAATAAATTAAGTGGTGCCTTGACTCTGCGCAAAAGCCATCAAGAATTACCTTATTTACTGTACGTCTACCCAAGTGATTTGGATATTGTTACTAAAAAGACCGTAGGTGTCTTGTGGGTCCATGTACAAAATAATGCCCATTATTTGGTAATTGCGTTTTCATACTTCTAGTAGAGATGAAGAATAAATTTATTTTCTTGAAAATCAAGTTGCCATTAATCGGTTCAGTCTATAAAGAAAGAATAAATCATTAAACAATACACTGTTTAAATGTGTCTACATTTTTCAAGACAATCTGTATAGTTTAAAAAAGAAATTGTGAGCACTGAAAAAAAATCTTCAATACGTCATGCATTTTCTTTTGGAGGCCAATAGTCAAGACACCCCATATGTCATTTGCAGTTCTTTCTTTAGCCATACAGAAATCCCCCCACCCCCGCCACTTGACCATCTCGGGTGGACTCCAACTACAGAAGCAAGCCTACCCCCCTGTGTCGCCCTCCTTTCAGTTCGGCGCTTCCAGCAAGCGGAGGCGGCATGGCGGACAGCTCGATGTACGGCGGCGCTGGGGAGGATACGGCGGGCGTGGCTGCCCTGCTGGAACGCGTGGCCGGCCTGATGGAGGGCGTTCAGGCAGCACAGCAGCGAATGGAGGAGCGACAGCTGGAGCTGGAGAGCTCCGTGCGCTCCATCCAGGCCAATGTGGCCAAACTGGCCACCGAGCAAGCTGGAGGTGCCGCCAGCCTGGAAAAACTCCTGGAGAAAACGCGTAAAGTCAGCCGCCACGTCAAGGACGTGCGCGTGCGGGTGGAGAACCAGAACCTGCGCGTCAAAAAGGTGGAGGCCACACAGGGGGATCTCCTGGCCAAGAACAAGTTCCGGGTGGTCATCTACCAGGTATGCCGGGCCGGCACGGAAGGCGCTAATTACCGTATTGTCCGGACTGTAAGGCGCACCCAAAAACCGTAAATTGCCCAGAAATTTGAAAGTGTGCCATATAACACAGAGCACCTCGTATACACCGCAGAAAACGGTGGATAGGATTGGAAATACAAACAGTATACACAAGTTTTTTCCAGTGAATCATGACCGTCAGAGCACCATCACTACACCACCAGTGGTACAGATGGCATACAAAAATGCATTAAAGTTTATCTTATTATCACACAATTTTTACTCCGTGCCAGAAATGGGAGAAAAAAAGGTTTCTACAAAATACTGCATAAGCTATTTTACACACGTATACATATTAAACCACAAAGTTATTGACGCACAGGTGAAGAAGAGAAAATGGGTCAGCAACAAGCGTCTTTAGGGCAGTCTACTCCTTGGTGGCTCCCTGGCGCTTTTTCAAAATGTTTGATTTCAGAAAATTATATGGTATCTGTAGGAGAACATGACACAAACATTCTTAATGTTTCCCAGTTATATGTAACAATAATATGTATATTTATATATATGTATACACACACACACACACACACAGTATGTTACCGTTCCTAATAAGACATGTATATAAATTAATTTTTGGAACTCTACACATATGAGTCTCTTTCTTGGTCCAATAGGGCTCATTCAACATTTTGGGTTGCCAACCCCAGAATGTCAAGTCATGTTTATTTGTATAGCCCTTAATCACAAATAGTCTCAAAGGGCTGCACAGACAACAGATTATTGCAAATTACAGAATATTTTTACACCATCCCCTGATCTGAAACCTACATGAGGGCAGGGAAAAACTCAAAAACCTCAACATGAGGAAAATTAAGAAAACATGAGACGGGAGGCACTATGCAAATCAGTGTTTCAGGTTCTGTGACTGAAAATATTGTGATAACGAGATGAAATGTAATGCCTTATTGAATTGAATTGAATTTACTTTTATTGTCATTCTTTGTAACCATGCACACAGAACAAAATGTGGATACACCTGACCCGTACAGTTAAACTGTAGCGAGCCGATGCAGCCGCAGCCAAACAGGGCGCTGCCATTTTAGACCCAACTGCTGTGTTGGGAGTCATTAGGTGACCAAACCCCCAATTCCAACCCTTAATGCAGAGCGCCAGGCCTTTTTAATGTCATTTCTATTACGAGTTTAATGCACCTCAGGTATGTGAAATATATGACATAAGACTATATTTTGGGAGTGTGGCTTATAATTCGGGGCGCCATATAGTGGAGAAAACACGATGGATCGAATGAATGAATGAAGGTTTAATAAAATATTGTGGGCATCTTATTAGGCCTACTTACCTTTGACCTCTCACCAAAGCTAGACCCTAGCCTTTGGAAATTCGGGTTTGTTTGCAAGCGAGTGCACTGTTGCATTGGCTGGAAAGAAACTCGATCACCGCAGCGTGATAAGTTTAGCTTTCTGACGACAGCTGCTGTCAGTTATTTAGGGAGGCGGGATCAGGAAGGCGCGCGGGGACACCTGACACGCGCCGGCATTCTAATAAAAAATGCACAAAAATGAAAGTAAAATGACTCATCTGTTTTTACAAAATGAACAAAAAACGATGTGGTGAATTTGTTCTTTATGACGTAATGAGTTTCTATAAATGCAAATTAACTGTTGATAGTCAAACAGGTAGCAAACTTACATTTAATTTATAGACCTTAAATGTGCAAAAATATTCAGCAATGTGCACGTTTTAAAGTAGTTTTACCTTGCTTTACTATATTTGATATTTTAAGTAAGTAAGTAAGTATTTTATCTAATCCTCAGCTACAGCTACCTCATGATCTGGTCACAGATATTTTTTGGTGCGTCATCCTGCTCTACAGGGATAAGCCGGATCTTGGCATCGATCCATGAAAAGTGAATCTATTTGAAATTTAATTTGTAATATATCTCAAACAAAATTTAAGAGCAGAATATTTATACTTTTATTTGGAAAAAAATACTTAATAAATAGTGGGCATTATTTTCTTTTTACTTTATTACGATATTTTTAACTTGATTTTAACATTTAAAGAGTAAAACCCCAAGTGAACAATGTAGCCAGACAAAGAAAATGTAATTATTTTTTGAATAAAATAATAATAAATAGTACTTGCAAAAAACTTTAAATTGTACCGGTACTTTAATTGATATAATTATGTGCATTCCCCCTATATAATTACAATTTCTACTACTACTGAATGACATGAAAATCCTTAAACTCGGTGTATTGTATTATCTAGTGCCTCCTAGTGGTAAAATAACTCATTCATTACTAAACAATTTTGATTTGAACAAGGAAAAATATATGAACACATAGGGGCAGCACAGCGGTGCAGTGGTTAGCGTAGGTGTGGCAAGAGTTCTGAGTTCATGAGATCGAACCACCTGTGTGGAGTTTGCATGTTCTCCCCGTGCTTGCGTGGGTTTCCTCCGGGCACTCCGGTTTCCTTCCACATTCCAAAAAAATGCAAGTCAGGTTAATTGACTAGTCCAAATTGTCCCTAGGTGTGAATGAGCGAGCTAATTGTCTGTCCCTGTGTGCCCTGCGACTGGCTGGCAAACAGTTCAGGGTGTCCCCTGCCCACTGCCCGAAGATAGCTGGGATGGGCTTCAGCACCCCCGCGACCCTACTGAGGATAAGCAGTCCAGATAATGGATGGATGATATGAACACATAAACGTAAATTTCCTAAAAAAGTCAGTAAAGAAATTTGTATTTTACATAAAAATGAGGCTCACCTAGAGGGAGCTATCATCATTGTTTACCATCTGGCTGCTAAGGGTATCTCCAAAATCCAAATAAAAAAAAAAAGAAAAATGGTGCTGTTTAGTCACTTTTAAGAGTCTCTGTAGTTTGTATTCTTTCCTGTGTTTTGCAGAAGTTGCTTACAGTTGCATGACATCTAGTGGTCAAATACAACACAATGTCCCTTAAACAACATTGCTTATTGAATACCGTATTTATGGATGTATAAAAAAACTTTTTTTTACCTAAAATAAAACTCAGTTTGGGTGCACGTTATACAAAGGGTTTGACGGAAGTATGTAACGGTATTTGCACAATGATTAACGAATAGAAAAATATCGTTGACCACAATGGCAATACATTGGATGCAATGGGAATTGATGCTGGGTAGCAACGGTTATAGCGCCAAATTCTAACCACATGACCGCTAGTGTAATAGATGACATACAAAAAGGCATTCGATTTTATCTCACTATTTTTATTCAAGGTACCAGTGAAGAATGGTAGAGAATGGAGAAAATACAAAGTCGTCCTGAAAGATATAAATGCAAGAACGCACGACAAAATGATGAATCAGACTTTGAAGGATATTAAACAAATACATTGTAAATTTTATGTTGGTTACATGTTCATTTTATTTATGCCAACGCCTGTATCGACCAGCCCGCAGAGATGGGAAGCTGCGTCGTTGTCATGGAATTTTTGGACAAATTTTAAAGTGCCTATTGCTCTCTTTTTTTATTGATGTTCACTAAGTTTTGTGTACTGTTATCCAATGCTAAATCTAATGCACCCTGCTCATCCTGGAAGGGGGATTACCACTTGTGAGGCCACTTCAGAGGTTTCTTATTTTCCTTGGTTTTGAGTTTTTCCTTGTTGTATTAAGATCAGGAGATGGTGTCATTGTAACCTGTGCAGTCCTTTGAGACATTTAATGATTAAGGGCAAATAAATGTGACTTGACTACTCACGATACCATGTTCTACAATGTTCTTCTGGTTTAACTCTTTCCCATAATGCTCCAATGTTGTAAGTCTGGCACCGTGATCAAAAATAGTGTGGTTATGAGATAAAATCAAATGCCTTTTTTCAGTGTCATCCACTTTATTAGTGGTCTAGTAATTGGTGTTCCGCACTTTCACCACCGCAATTCAGATTTGATTCCCTTTGCATCCAATCTTGAGCAAATATGGTCAGCAGTAATATACTACTGTAAACCTTTCATTTAAACTTTGAGGGTTTTTTGGGTTAAAAAAATTGTATACACTGATAAATACCGTATGAGCAATTAATAATAAAACTTTTTTGTGTGTGGCCCGGTACCGGTCCCGTGGTTTAGAAAACCCTGAAGTTTTATTGTTTGTGGTCAATCAGGGCGACCAGGAAGTGCGAGCGATGACGCCAGGCAACCTAGCTGAAAGCGAGTGCCAAGGAGAGGGCGAGGAGTCAGAAAAGTTGGACCTCCCCCCTGACTCGGACGAGGAGTACATGGTGGTGGAAGAGGCCGACTCTGTGACTGCTCCTCCTAAGAAGAAGACTGGCCTGACGCGCATTGAGAGCCTGAAAGCCACCTTTTCGCGGGAGAACATAAGCCGCACACGTGAGAGCCTGGGCACCAAAGTCAACAAACTGGGCGAGCGCATCGTGACGGCCGAGCGGCGCCAGAAGATTCGCCAGTCGGGCGAGCGCCTCAAGGAGAGCCTGGCCAAAAACGTCCTGAAGAAGGAGAGGACTGTTGCCGAGGGCCAGGAAGGGGCCGACCACGGAGCCGAAGCGGGGGCTGCCGCACCCGTTCCGCCACCCAAGGGCAGACGGGCCCCGTCTGAAGAGCCCCGGCCGGAAGGCGAGGTGCAAGTGTACGACATGAAGCAACTGTCGTAGTAGCTGGGGCCAGGGGGAAAATTTGCCAGAAACTCGACGGAACGGTTGAGGTCCTGTGACTTGCTGGACAGTCTTTAGCTCGTGTAGTGGCAATGACGAGAACTCTTAACTTTGTGGGAACAAGATGCTGGTGGCGCTTTGTGTGGTGGCTTGAGTTGAGTAAGAAGGTGATTTTGAAGAATAAATTGGAAGTGAGCAACTTGTTTTGGAGTTTCATTCATCTCTCATCAAGACGTGTTTTCTGGAGTAGACGGTGCACCTAAAAAACCCAATTTGGCCCAAAATTTGAAAGTGCACCTTAAATACTGCAAAATACGGTGGATCAGATTGAAAATGAACATGCCTAGTCCTGCAGGACCTGGTATGCGTTGTCTGACAAGTTTTTCCATTAAAGATTTTACACGTGTGGCACAAAAACAAATTGTACCTATTTAAAGGGTTCGGTCCAGTATATATGGGACACAATTTTGACTACAATTTAAGGTCAAGGTGTCAAACCAACAGACCCTATTTCAGCTGTATACCCGCTAAATAATTCTGTATATGGAAGTTCACTAAACGATCGATGTTCATTGTTGAAGCACTTTACGACGAAAAGCCACAGAACTAACTTTAAACACTCAAAAGCTTAAGCAAAGCACCTAGAACAATTTGATTGGGTAAGCGGTACAAATGATGGGGCTTTACACTCCTTCTCACTTTGCTCCCATCCTTATTTTGAAACCATTATTTAGGATAGAAATGACGGTCAAATGAGCCTCAACCATCTTGGGGAACTGAAAGAGAGAGACAAATTCTAAGTGGTATATTTATATTAATATGCGACACAGGCTCTGGCATTGTTACAAACTAATAGATTTTATCAAATCATTAAACATCAAACAATGAAATATAATGTGCTAAAGAATTAGCTTTTGTCTGGTGAGTGGGTTACGTGGTTTTGTTGAATTTTGTCTTAAGTTATACGGTTTGGCTCTCTCTCCACCAAAAAAAAAATCTAAATATTTTTGATTATACACGAATACTGTAATCTCGATTTCATGCGCCTTGACTATGAGCCTTATGTATAAAAACATTTATGAAAACAGAATATGTTGCGGATGTGAGCCTTATAACACCAGTTTGCCTTATAGTGGTTACATACGTCAAATGTGGAGCATGTTGCTCAAGCTAGGCCCAAATTCAACAATAACAGAAGGGGAAAAAAATCTTTCCTCATTGGCAGATGCTTTTCCCCTAGTTAGGTTTTGTTTTATTATATTCTTACCTTTCTTAACGAGAAAAAGCTAGCAAAAGCAATTTTCTCAATATTGTCCATACTGTATTACAAAACATATGCAGGAGCATTAATGGACTCCAGCAATGGCCTGAAAGAACATGTGCGACATTTCAACTTTTCACGTCCAACACATGTATGGCTTTGAATCCCAACTCGTTAACGGGTCAGTCTTGACTAATTTTGTCTTAGTCTCTGGCTGCAGCATCTAGGCAACAGCAGGTATGAAGTACTGCAACGACACGTCTTCGTGGAGAAGGATCAGGTGAAGCACCCTCTGGTGGACGATGTCTGTAATGACATATGAAAATGAAACTATTAGAAATGTTGGGTGTTTCTTCACAGATGATTAAAAATGTACTCCAAAGAGTTTTGTACTTATGGACTTATGGTGTTCCATCAACATTACTTTGAAAATAGGTATTGTTTCACTATATTCTCCTTCTTCTTCTATAGTTTAGAAAAAAAAAGACACAAAAGGTGCATACTACGACAAGCTATAAAAATGTTTGCAATATACTTTTAGGCTGTTTGAGAATTGCATACCTGTTATGTATGCATTTTTAATTCCAAATTGGGTAATGCATTTAAAAATTACATTTATCTAAAAAAATATTTTTGATTAAATGCACATTTCCTATCTAATCTCTAATATGCGTCATACAATTGAACAAAACTAAATTTACTGTGACTATGAAAATAACTAAGAAAGATGCTGAATGAATTATGGTGTTTTTTGGTAAGTAAAATAAACTTGTTTGCAGAGGTTATCTTTGTTCTGATTCTCAATAATCTGTCTTGCTATGACTAAATAGATAGATAGATACTTTATTCATCCCTGTAGGGAAATTCACACTTCCAGCAGTATCCTTTTGTTTATTTATCAAAAGATTAACAGGATGGCCTCGGGGTGCTGTGTTGTAGTTTAGCAACAGCGGAGTGGGTGACGTCACACGCTAGTCCTAAAGTTCGACGTCCCTGCAGCAGATGGAAATCTTTGTGCCCAGGGTTACACCACCTCGTGTTCACGAAAATAGCGAGTCCACCTCCTTTTTGCTTCCCACAGGCTTTTGTGTATCTGTCTAACAGCACTGAAGCCGGGTAGCTCCAGATAGCTCCGGGTAGCTCCACATTAGCGTCTGGGATGCTAGACGTGAGCCACGTTTCCGTAAAACACAGCAAACTGCACTCCCTGTACGCTTTGATGGTTTTCACCAGCACAGCCAGTTCGTCGGACTTATTTGGTAGAGAGTTCACATTTACCATGATTACGGACGGTACCGAAGACTTATAACGCCGCTAGCCGTTTAGCCTTAGCTCCGGCTCTGCATCAACGATAGTGTAGTTGTCAAACGGGACGAAAAACACCGAAAGTAGAAGCGGATTAGTGGATTTACATTCAAAGCTACTCACAGAACAAATTAAATGCGTTAGTAGAGGTACCACTGAACTTGCTTGTAAACCCTTATAATAACTTCATCCTAACCTCAATCTCAGCTAAAAACTACAAACAACTGATGATGATAGCCAAAATTTAAAAAAAAAAAAAAAAAAAAAAAAAAGATGACACTGGTTGAACTTACTGCACATAGCCTTGCTGGGGTTGACCTGCTGACCCACCAGGAACTGCTGCAGCTTCCTGATGTCCACACGGGCTTGCGCCATGGCCTCCGAGTCACGAGACCACCCCGAACCGCCATCTTGGGAAGTGCGGTCAGCTGCGGGGTCGAAAGAAATCCATGAAGTATAACCTCAGACTGATTTCAACGAACAGTCTCACCCCATCGGGGATTCCCCAGATCTTTAAAGTGAGTGGTGATGGACACGAGGTCTGTCTCGATTTTTAAGGTCATCTCGCCGCTCAGATTGGCCTCCACCACCTGAAGAGAACATGCAGACAGGTCAGTGGTGTCCTTCAACAGAGCCAAAGTAGAGAGCATACTGGCATACGGCCTAACAGTGTTTTGCTGTGTTCACGGCAGCAGATAGAAAAACCTTATAGAGTAGTGCTTCTCAACTTTTTTGAGCAAAGGCCAAAATCTTGAGGCAAACAGTCTGTTGGAAATGATTCAAAATTAATTCCTAGCACGGGTATCATGTTTTATTTGTTCTATTTAAAATTATAATGTTGACTAAATTGACAGTACAGTATGACGTTTTGTCTATGGTTTGTGGCTCAGGAAGTAAAAAAGGAAATTCCATTTTTTATAATATTACTGTTACTTTAAATTTTAATATATTATTAATCTGTTTTTCTCAAAATTTACTATATTTTATTGTTTTTCTAGATTTTTTATTTTTAAATATTTAAATTTGGCAAAAATTATCTATCCGCTGAACAAATAATTTATTATAACATGTTTTCTTTTTTTGCAAAGAAAAAAACATTCAGCAAAATTATGTACCATATTTGTACTTTGTTTTATTTCATTTTTTATTTTTGCAGTACAATCTGCAACATCATCATTAAACAAAATAAATGACTTATGAAATTTCCCCGTACTACCTAATAAGCCAATAATTAGTTCATAAATAGAAAAAAAATATGAATCAACTGACACCAACTAATATGGATAAATGATAGTTACTTGGCTGATTACTGTAAGAAAGCAATTAAACTGAACAATGGAATGCTTTTTTTGCAACGCTAAAATTGGACAATTTACGAGACAAGGCCAAATGGTTGAAAAACAATGTTATGAAGTCCTCAACATAGCCAAAAAAATGATGGACTACTCTCTGCTCAATCTGGAGGAAATTGCTGGCTCACACTAGCGCTATATTCCAGCCCAGTGTACAAGTAATACATTGTAAACATCCTAATTTTCTCTTTTTGATCTCATGTTTCTCTGTTAAAGTATTCTATTGCATTTTTATCATGGAGGGCCACATCTAATATCGGCGTAAACAATGTACACTGCGTTGTAATCAATGACCATATATACTGGACTGTCTCAGAAAATTAGAATATTGTGATAAAGTTCTTTATTTTCTGTAATGCAATTAAAAAAACAAAAATGTCATACATTCTGGATTCATTACACATCAACTGAACTATTTCAAGCCTTTTATTATTTGAATATTGCTGAATTTGGCTTACAGCTTAAGAAAACTCACAAACCCTATCTCAAAAAATTAGAATATCATGAAAAAGTATACAAGTAGGCTATTCAACTAATCACCTGAATCATCTAATTAACTCGAAACACCTTGCGAGGGTTTCCTGAGCCTTAAAAACACTCAGCTTGGTTCAGTAAACTAAATCACAAGTATGGGGAAGACTGCTGATCTGTCTGCTGTCCAGAGGACCATCATTGATACCCTCCTGATGGAGGGTAAGACACAAAAAGAAATTTCTCAAAGAGCAGGCTGTTCACAGAGTGCAGTTTCAAAGCATATCCACAAAAAGTCTGTTGGAAGGGAAAAATGTGGCCGGAAACGCTGCACAACCAAGAGAGATGACCGCAGCCTTAACAAAATTGTGAAGAAGAGCCGCTTCCAGAATTTGGGGGAGCTTCAAAGACAGTGGGATGAAGCTGGAGTCCAGGTATCAAAAGCCACAGTTCACAGACGTGTCCGGGAAATGGGCTACAATAGCCGTATTCCCATGGTCAAGCCACTTCTGAACTCAAGACAACGGAAGAAGCGTCTGACTTGGGCTATGGAGAAGAAGCACTGGACAGTTGCAGAGTGGTCCAAAGTCCTCTTTTCAGACGAAAGCAAGTTTTGCATTTCATTTGGAAGTCAAGGCGCCAGAGTCTGGAGAAAGGCTGGAGAGGAGCAAAATCCAAGTTGCTTGAAATCCAGTGTGAAGTTCCCACAGTCAGCAATGGTTTGGGGAGCCATGTCAGCTGCTGGTGTTGGTCCACTGTGTTTCATCAAGTCCAGAGTAAATGCAACTGTGTACCAAGAGATTTTAGAGCACTACATGCTTCCATCTGCTGAAAAGCTCTATGGAGATGAGGATTTCATTTTCCAGCATGATCTGGCACCTACCCACAGTGCCAAAACCACCAGTAACTAGTGCACTGACCATGGCATCACTGTCCTTGATTGGCCTGCTAATTCCCCTGACCTGAACCCCATTGAGAATTTGTGGGGTATAGTTAAGAAGAAGATGAAAGACACCAGACGTACAAATGCAAATGAGCTGAAGGCCGCTATCGAAGCATCCTGGGCATCAATAACACCTCAGCAATGCCACAGGCTGATTGCCTCCATGCCACGCCGGATTGATGCAGTAATCCGTGCAAAAGGATTCCCAACCAAGTACTGAGTGGACATTTTCAAATGTTTGATTTAGTTTTGCTGTTATAAAATTATTTTTTTACTTGGTCTGAGGAAGTATTCAAATATTTTGAGATGGGATTTTTGAGTTTTTTTCAGCTGTAAGCCAAAATCAGCAATATTCAAATAATAAAAGGCTTGAAATAGTTCAGTTGATGTGTAATGAATCCAGAATGTATGACATTTTTGTTTTTTTAATTGCATTACAGAAAATAAAGAACTTTATCACAATATTCTAATTTTCTGAGACAGTCCAGTACAATTTTAATCCTCATTCTAGATAGGCTGCTTGTTCCTGCCCAGATATACCAGAAAGTTGGAGAGGTTCTTCATCCTGTCCACGACATTCTTCATGGTCTTCAGAGGCGGCAGGTAGATACTCACCTGTCAAACACACACAATATTGAACAGAACTCCGATGGCACGTATATCTGAGAGGCGGTACCGCACACTCACGTCAAAATCGGGCAGGTCGGGCTCTTTGAACTCGTGCCACAGTCGTCGAGGGATGACGTCCACGGGGACGTCGTGTGTCACCACCCGGCTGATGCTGGATAAGGTGGGCTGTGAGGAAAATAAAATGAGATTTTTTTTTTCTTGTTTTATCTGGTATTGTGCTCATTCACATTATGACTGACCAGCTCGGCGGCAACAGTGAGGCAGGGGCAGTGCTTCTTAGTCAGCTTGACTTTGACGCTTTTGGCGTTGTGGACAGTCCTCAGGGCACGGAAGACATTCTCAGGCGTGACTTCCAGACAAATCTCGTTGTCCTGGGAGCTCACACCTTCCATCTGGTACTCATCAAAGATGTTAGCCTGAGTGAAGGATGGAGTTCAGGTGAATACAAAACCGGCGGCAGCATAGGCTAAGTTTGCAGGGGTGGGCTACCTGGGCCAGCTCACACCACATGGCCACACCTCCGGTGGCCACTTTGCCGCATATTACAAAGAAAAGATGGTCCGGGGTCAGACGCAGCACGCAGGTTTTAGTCAGCTTGGAGATCGTGCTCACCACTCCTGCAACGTCAGTCGGTTTTATTTTGATTGTTTTTTACTTTTCATTGGTACGTTTACATGCAGGCAATAACCCGCTATCTGCCCAGTTTGGAGGACGTGGCCAGCTTGCACTATCTTGTAAGAATGCTCATCCATCAAAAAATTATTTTTCTCTTTTAAAGGATTTCATTATGTTTATTCTGGAGTGTTACATTTAATCTCGTTGTAAACAATGTACACAATCTTATAACCAATGACAATAAAGACAATTCTCTTATATTATTTTTACAATTCATTGTATCCATGAGCCATCGTCAACAATATGTGGTACACCACAAATATGTTCAATTAATCGAGTTCAATGAAAGCAAATAATTTAAAAGGTCAAACATGTTATACATACCTACTCAAACAACTATATTGTAAATGAAATTACAGAAGCGTTATTTGGATGTCAAGTACACACGTCAACACGGGAGTCTCGTAAACTAACGAAGGACAATATATTAGTTCCAATAAAATGTTCTTACGAGTGAAATTGTTGAGACAAGCCACGTCGACAATCTTTCCCCGAAATTTCATGACAAGCTTAAAAATTGTTCATTAAGTTGAATAAAACGGGAGAAAAATGATCTTTGAGGAACGCATTTAAGAGATTTGAGTCGGCCGCCGTTTTGGTCCGTCTCTATCAACGTTCCGCTGGAAAGTGAAATAGTAACCTGGTGTCACACCTAAACATATCCGATACAATAAAATTAAATCAAATCGTATTGTTTTCGCTTTATACGGCCATCAATTTGCGTTTTTTAATTTCATTTATTTAGAGTCTCTTAGTTTTTTGTTGTTGTATTTTTAAGTGATGTAACTTTGAAATAAAATACTGGAAAATCGTCAGGGTAGTTTACAAGGGATTCACAAAGTAAAATAAAATGTGGTATCATTTCAAGAGTTTTGGTTAACTCGTTTATTCAAGGGTTACAAATAAAAATGTGTGCTACAAACAGTCAAGTAAACACACAACCCCTTCAAAATGTACCCCAAAAATAAATTGTCCTGACGTCGTGTGGTTCCAGACACTATCCACAAGAGGTCACTGCACACTTCCTCTGTGAAGTTTCAGATTTACAACAGGCTCTTACTCATATATTATAAGAACAAGATCATTACCATTCGTATTTCTTATCAGAAGTGACACAAATCCCTTTTGAACTTTAAAAGCAATGAAGCAGAAGGTGCCTGAAGACTTCAAAGTGCTTGAAGGCTAAAGGTTGACTTCCTGGAATGTAACCCTATGATCACATGATATCATCGCCATGGATACCCTCGCCTGGGACCCTACTTACACCGATTTCAAAATATATTTGCAGTTTACAAAGTTGCATTATTGACACGTATTTGTTCTTTAGAAGTTCTTCTCCACATTTTTTTTTCACTTCGGTCGACTTTCATCCTTCGTTTGAAGTTTGTCCCTCGTGAAGAAGGCGAGTCAGGATATCAAGAAGCCGCCTGCGAATTTTCAGGCCTTGTCTGTGTTTGTCCACGCCGCCCAACTCAATGCATTCCTGCACTGCTTGCTGGAGCTCCACCTGCTCCAACACGGAAGATACCGTCAAGAAAACCCTACAGATTAATCAACACAGCCCAGAAAATCATGGGCTTCTCTCTACCCAGTTGGGAGGACATTGCTGATAGCGTTATTGTAGACTCCACTCACCCCTGTTTCTACCTCTTTGACCTGCTGCCCTTGGACAGACACTACGGTTCCCTTGAAGGGGCAGTGTTTATTATTTTGAGCCTCGTAATGGTTAAATAAACTTTAACTCATAACATTTTTTTTAAATTTAAATAATAAGCAAAAACACACAAACGATCACACAAAGGTAATTTTTAAAAAAAATACTTGTGAGCGGACAAATGGGATTTATATTACATATTATGAGCCTTACATAAAAGGAGGTGACATAATTGTCCTCGATTTTGCTGCAATGGAACAAAAAAAATACCTTGTGAAAAGCTGGGGGAAAATTAAAATACAAAATGTGACCTGCAGTCACTTAGAGTCTCTGTAGAATTTATTTTTCTTTGTGCTTATAGAACTCGTTTTTGGTTGCATTACACAGTACAGCAATATCTAGTGAACAAATAATACACACTGTCATTTAAAACAAGAACTAACAGGCTAAGAGACGTTTTTTTCCCCCTTGGGCCATCACTACCCTAAACAAGCACAACGTCTAAAAAAATAAAACAAAATAAAAAGTTGATTTGATTATTATTTCGATTTTTAAATCTCTTCATGGAGTCTTCTATTAACCGACAGACATGTTCTACAGAGAGTCGTCAAAATATAATAAGCTGCTCTGTCCCCAGTCTGGAGGGCATTGCCAGCTCTTACTACAACAGCATTACCTTTTCAGTCTTTGATTACATGTTTATCAAGGAATGCTATGTCTAATCCTGTAGTTGTCAATTACAATAAAGACATTCCTAATTATGACGGATAAATGAAGGGAAGCGGCCCACCGACCTGTAGGGGTAGCCCCGCCTTGGCACCTAGCAGCGTGGGGGAAAACCAGGGCCTGAAGATCTTCTCGCAAATCACCTAATGCACGGCAAAATCAAGAAGAGATTGAAGATCATCAAACTGAAGCTTCAACAAACGATGAGTGGTCAACCTGTAGGTTTGTGTTGGCGCGCTGTCGGCAGCACCGTCGCGTGCCGAGGTCACACGACGACACGCAATCGAAGAAGTTGCAGTCTTCGTCGGTGTTGCACTTCTGGTCCAGGATCATCTCCATCTTGGGCTGGAAGAATGCCATGTCCACATCAATGGCTACCACCTGAAGAAGAAAAAGAAGATAAATGAAAAAAAAAAAGGGTGGGGAAAATAACACTAATGCTAACAGTGAGATCCTTCCTGACGGCAAAGTTCTCAGGTTTGACGTCACACAGATGAACTTTGTGCCTGAAGTCGCAGTCGAAGTGGCGAACCATCTCCAGGAAGCTGAGCGCGATGCGGTGAACGTTCTGACGGGCCCTTTGGCGACCTGACCCGCTGATCCTCTGCACCCCTAGGTCCTCATCCAGGGAGAAGATATTCTGGTCCCACGCGTGGCCTGCTGACAGCGACTCCACAGCATAGAAGTGTCCACAAGAGCCGAGAACCTTCGACACATGCACGCTCAGGTCCTGCAGGACTCTAGGCAAGAAGAAAGACCGGAAAGGTGAAAAAGTGGTCACCGGTTGACTGAGATTCCAAGTTGAGAACCTGAGGAAGGTGTACTCGTCCTGCTGCAGAAGCGACCACATGGACATCATCTCAGCTCTTGAGTAGACCTTGTCGGAGGATTGCAGCTTGAGCATAAGACTCGCTCCTTCCTCCTTTTGGTTCTCCTCCTCGGCCAGGCCCAGCCAACGACGCACCTGAGCATATCATCAACTTCCTGGATCGGATCTGAAGGTTTGTGTTTTGGTCCTCCTACCTCCAGTGTGGCGGAGAGAAGAACATCTAGAGGAGACAAGTCCTCTGCTGCCCCCTGTTGCCAGGATACACCAAACCAATAAATTACTATTCTTGGATATATCTTTTTTTTTTCAAAGCCCTACCCGGTAATCGAGGACTCCGAGTGGTTTATATGAGGACAGGTTCTCCAGCTTGGATTTAAGGATGACCGGTCGTCCACTCCAACGGACTTCCATGACTTTCTTGCCACTGCGGTAGTAGAGGCAGCGCTTGTATTCCACCAGGCCACGAACGCAGAGGTCGGCGCACATGTCACCCGCTGCCGAGCCCTCTGAAAAGTCTCTGCACTGACCCGCAAAAAAAAATGGTTAAAAGACAAGCACATCTATTGTAACAGTATTAGCAATAGTAATAAAAATTTAAATGGTTAAAGGCTTATCTTTGATAAGATGATCATTTTATGTTTTTGGAAATCAGTGTTATGCTTGCAATAAGAAGCGCTCTTAATGCTAAAGTTGTTCTATTTGTGGTTTGCACACTGTTTGCATGATTGTTATTGGTCTCCACCCATGATCGTGCAGGGAGGCCAATAATGTTTGTTCTTTGACACCCACACCCAATAGCTTTGATCTACTTTTTCTAACTCAATCAAAGGAGATCCTTAATCAAAAGAAAGGGGTGGACCTAAACAGGACAGGAACAGGCTGGATATCTATACAGCTTGACAGTTTGCTGTAATACTTCCTGTGCTCCTTGCAAAATCCAAATCCACCCCTGATGTCTTTTATCCTTATTCTAAGTTGTTAAACTATGAATTTCACAATCATGAATTCATAAAATGGAATAGAATAGAATTGTCTTTATTTTTCTTGGTTACAACATAGTGTATATTGTTTACAACAAAATTAGACGTAGCAATTCAGGATAAACATCTAATAAAAACTTAAACGGCTCAGTTGTAGTAGCAAAAGCCCAACGTCCTCTAGATTTGGCAGAAAGCAGCCAATGATTTTCTGGGCTGTGTTGATGACTCTGTGTAAATCTTGTTTGTTAGTGAGTAAAAGGCAGATTAGATTTGGCACTTTAGGATAAACATATAATTAATACTTTTATTGCTCTGCTGTTGTAGCAAGAGCTGCCAATGTCCCCCATACTGGGCAGAGAGCAGCCCATGATTTTCTGGGCTGTGTTGATGCTTCCCTGTAAATCTAGTCCGTCCGTTAATAGACTACAGAGAACATTTAAGGATTGGATGTTTTCAGAGTTCTACCTATTGACTTGTACGCTGTAGTTGACAAGGTTCAAAAAGTAAAGGGGTTTTAAATTCTAAATAATAAGCGTGTTCATTTTTATGGAAAGGTTTAGAAATATGCAAGGTTTCGGCCAAAATTTAGGCTAGGGTGACAAGCCTGGTGGACCGCCAAGCCTATGAAACCCTGAGTAGAAATTTAAAGCTACAAAGCAGTCAAATACAGACCGAGAAGGTAAAACTGGGCCACAATTTGGCGTTGGGTTCTCCCCCAGCAATGGGCTAATGAGTTTTCCGTTTGAGTGGAAGCATCTGTGACAGGGAATTTGCTTTCTGGACCTTGATCTTCTCGAAATGTTTTTCTAGCTTCACAAACTAGAGGACGTGATGGACTACATTTCTATATAAGGTCCCACCGTCAGGCTGCAATGAAATCAAGCAATTTCCGCTTCGATGATCCATCAATGGAAAAATTTGGAAAGCCCCAGTAGGTAGAGAATAGACGGCTTGGTGCAGTTCCAGCATGTCTACGGCGACGACTGATGGATGCCGATCCCTTCTCAGTGGTCCCGGTGGGGTCGGCCCCAATCCATCAAGAGAAGGCATGAAGATGGGAGCCTTTAAAAGCGCAGCGTGCGCCATAAATAGTCTCGAATGTTGGAGAAGGTGCAAGGACACAGATGCAGCTACTGCTATTAAACCTTAAACAGACCTTTTGATGAATCAAAAGCAAAAAATTATTACTTACTTCTCCACCGATACGTCTGATGTTATTCTTAATATAGACACTAAGCAATCAGGATGGAAAATTGAATGATTGGGTAAATTTGTACTGCACAAACAGCTCAAATTTGCTTGTTTTTTTTCCAAACAACTCTGAAAGATGGCCTCAAGGCCCCCGCACCTGCACAAATGGGTCGGTTAAATGAGAGAATTGGGACATTTTGTTTAAAAAAAAAAAAAAAAAAAAGTTATGTCATTTGCAGAAAAAAAAATGAAATTGCAAATGTGTACAAATAAGAAAATAGATGTTTTTGTTTTATCCCCTACCCGACAATAGGTTATTTATTCTCCAAGAAATTCTCATTTGAAATAAAAACTCCCCAAATTATGATTTCTTTTAGACAAAAATGTTAATGTGAGAGAAAAAAAACTTATCGAAACCAAACCATAAAATATTATGTCTTTTGCTCACAACAAACCCGGATAAAATGTGTAAAACAAAATTGGTTGATTTATTCTAATAAGCCCAAAACTGATTGTTTATTAGAAAAACACCAACTTCCAAAAATGGCACATTTTCTTTTGTTTGTGTCATGAACCAGAGCAGAGTCTCGTATCCAATAGCGTTAGTTTCAGAATAGGTTTTATTTGCAAGAGTGGTTAGAGCTGGCTTGGAACGTCGGCGCTTGTTGGTCGTCAGCCTCTTCGGTCGGAATGGCAGCTCCGTGACCGATAGACGGAACGTGCAGCTTAGCGGGTAAGTCGTTGGCCGGGGTGGGAGAGTAGGTCGCAAAACGTGGAACGGAAACAGGTCAAAAACGGGAGGCAGGCATGAATCAGGCAAGAGAAGTCGTGGGTACCTTGTAGTCTGGAGAAAAACTCAGGGATACGAACAGTACACTCGAACGTCCATCTCTGGACGCAGGCCGCTTAAGTAGAGAACGTCAGCCAATCAGGAAGTGCGCTCCAGCGCGCCAAACGATTGCCCCAGGTGACTTCACTAAGGCACTCACGACAGTTTGTTCAAACAATAAAAAAACTAAATTTGGTAATTTACCGGTAGTTTTGATAACGCAAAAAGGTGTTATTTATGAGGAAAAAAAGGGTATTTCGTTAAAAAGCAAATAAACTTAAAAAAATCATGTAGTTTGTTCATAACAACTTAGGAGAATGCTGTGTAAGGAAAGCGAAATTGGTTCATTTCTTTTGATAACCCCAAAACTGTTTATGAGAAAAAAAAAACTAAAATCATATAGTTTGTTCATAACAACCTAAAGTATGTTGTATAGTTAATAAATAAAATAAATAAATAAATAAATAATAACAAAACATGTTTTCTTTTGATAACCCCAAAATTAGTTGTTTACGAGAAAACAAATTCCATAAAATTACACTTTCTCAAAAAAATACATAAATAAAAGAAATCATGTAGTTTGTCCATAACAACCTAAAAAAATGTTGTGTAAAAAATAAACTCGGTTAATTTCTTTTGATAACCCCAGCATTGGTCATTTAAGAGAACAAATT
This sequence comes from Urocampus carinirostris, assembly GCF_059441175.1. Lineage (NCBI taxonomy): Eukaryota > Metazoa > Chordata > Actinopteri > Syngnathiformes > Syngnathidae > Urocampus > Urocampus carinirostris. Next base: position 6,158,452 of record NC_142366.1, read on the forward strand.
CCAAAATTCCAAATATTGGACATTTTCTTAAAACTAGATAATGTAGTTAGTTCATAATAACCTAAAACTAAATATGTACAAAAACAAAATCTGTTATTTTATTTAAATGAACCCAAAATTGGTTGTTTGAGAAAAAAAAATCACGTTCTTCAGAAAATAATTCAAAAATAATGTACTGTAGTTTGTTCACAACACCCTAGAAAAACTGTGTATATAGTATGTGCTGTAGTAAAAAGTCAAACGGCTCAAAATTGCTTGTATTTTTTAATCAAACAACTCATAAAATGTCGTCGTCTTGTATAACTTTTTTTAAACGGATAATTTCATACCCAAGCCCAAATGGTTAAGAATAGTGTCATTTTGTTTCAAACAACCCAAAATATTCATTGTCAATGGAAAAAAACACAGAAACTTGTATCAAATTGATATGGTAGCACATTGGTAAAAATGTCGCCCATTTCTGACATTTTTGACCTGATTACTTTTAGTATGAACTAAAGATCTTGTCTTAATTAGTTTACTCGGACAGTGTGTGATATTTAGTGCATTCCAGCGGTACAAAAAATGGCATTTAGTAAAAAAAAAGGACTGGAAGGTCGATGGTCATACCTAAGAACTACTACATTGGTACCCATTGCCTCCTTGCATGGCGCTCGGCATTAGGGGTTGGTTTGGGGGATTTGGTCACCTAATGACTCCCAACGACAGGAGTTGAGACACATCGGTTTGGTTGAGGGGCCTAGAACCCGCTCCTATGTCTCAATCTCCCGGAAAGAGTCAAAGAATGTGAGTGTGTTCTTGACTCTAGCCACCTCCCACTAGGGTGATAGGGCTCCGGTACATCCATCTGGATGATCCATCCATCCATCCATCCATCCATATAATACCAACAAAAAAAATGTGATTTGAATTCTAGTCAAAAATACATGAACTGTCATACACATTTTATTTTTTAGGGAAAAAAGTTGGGGAATTTGAATTCCTTTTACTCCATGGAATCACCACTTAAGTCGGCGCCATGTTTGTCCAGCATCCTGCCACCATGCTCTGCCGTGGATCACTGGCCCTCGCTTGCACCAGACAACACAGTGCCATCCACTGGTCAAATATTACATATTGAGGCTTTAAAACAACTCGAAAAATGTACCCCCAAAACCCTGTTGAAATAGGCCAAAATGTAGTAATTTAGTTTCAAACAACATAAAATATTGGGTCATTCTTTACAAAATAACACAAAAACTTCAAATTAATCTACTTACGGATATGTGAATATTCTAAAAAAATGTAGGTTACTTTTGACCTTATTATTTTCAATATATAGGGAAAAAACTCAATATGATGGGCAACCTGGAAAGTTCAAAGGCAGACAAAAAAAAGGAAGCAAGGATGAGTAGCGCTGAGTGAAGCCTTGTCTGTGTTGTTTTTGGACCTGGCCGTTAATCCTTTGTTTCTTTAAGATTTCCGACAGCGTGTAGGAAATTTCGTTGGCGGACTCTTCGTTTATCTTTCTATTTTAAATGTTTTTTTTATCCAACACTGCTTCATTAAAAATGAAATTGGAATAAAACAATCAAAAAACAATATAAATTCAACCATTTTCAATGATATAGAAAGTGCTACAGATATACAGACAAAAAACTGAAAGTACATTATGTTGATAAAGTAAAAAGAAAAATTAAAATTATGACGTTTACTTCAATACATGGGGTAGATTCTTAAGCAGATTAGAGTGGGCCAAATGAGTAATTAGTCAACCACTAATTGTGCAAGTTCTCCTACTTTAATATATTAGAGGGGCCTGTAATTGTCAATATGGGTAAACCTCAACCATGAGAGACAGAATAGGGAAAACAGAATATCACATTGTTTGATTTTTAAATAGTTTATTTCCAAATCATGGTTGAAAATAAGTATTAGGTCAATACCAAAGGTTAATCTCGGTACTTTGTTATATACCCTTTGTGGGCGATCACAGAGGCCAAAAGTTTTCTGTAACTCATCACAAGCTTTTCACACACGGTTGCTGGTATTTTGGCCCATTCCTCCATGCAGATTTCCTCTCGAGCAGTGATGTTTTGGGGCTGGTGTTGGGCAACATGGACTCTTAACTTCCTCCACAGGTTTTCTATGTGGTTGAGATCTGGAGACTGATCTGATTTGAGTCCCTGGCGGTGCATTGTGTTACTGATAGTAGCCTTTGTTACTGTGGTCCAAGCTCTCACTAAACTCATCCCACTCATCACTAGGTCCCCCTATATGGTTCTGGGATTTTTGCTCACCATTCTTGTTATGGCTTTCATGCCATTGGGTGAGATCTTGCATGGAGCCCCAAGGAGAGGGAGCTCATAAGCGGTCTGTTATGTCTTTCATTTTTTAATAATTGCTCCTACAGTTGATTTCTTTACACCAAGCAGATTTAGTCTTCCCAGCCTGGTGAAGTTCTAAAATGTTATCACTGGTGTCTTTCGACAGCTCTTTGGTCTTGGCCACAGTGGAGTCTGGAATATAAGTTACTGAAGTTGTGGACATGTGCCTTTTATTCTGATATTGAGTTAAAATTGTTAATCAAGGCAATGAGTGGAGCCTTGTTAGGCCTTGTTATAATATATGCTGTGGCTCTTTCCCAAAATAAAGTTAGACTTATTTGACAGCCAAAAATCTTGCTTGTTTGTAGGTGACCAAATACTTAATTTCCACTGTAATTTAAACAACAATTGCTTTAAAAAAATAAAACAATGTCATTTTCTAGGGTTTTTTTCACATTCTGTCTCCCATGATTGAGGTAAACCCGTGTTGACAATTACAGGGCTCTTTAAACTTTTCAAGTGGGACAACTTGCACAATTGATGCTTGACTAAATACTCTTTTGCCCCACTGCATTTATTAATTGCACATTTGAATTGTTCATCATATGTAAATATTTCACCCCCCAAAAAAATTGTTGAAAACATTTTGAAAAGTGTGCTTGCATTTTTTTTCTATTTTTTGTGGTTTAAAAAAAAACAAGATTTTTTTTTTCATCATTCTTTTTTGTATAAGTCAAAAATTATTGCTATCTCTGGAGAAAGTAATAGGAAATGTCAAGATGATAGGAGTGACCCGGATTTTTTATGAATGCTGCAAAAAAGCCCACGATATCTTCAATTTAAGAGTGTTTCTTTAACGGCTATAGGTCATTTTAAATACATTGTTCTCAATCTATTTATCACAGTGTCGTCAAGTTTATTATAAAGTACATTTTGTTATGTTTCTCAGGAATTGTGATATTTGTTAATGATTGTCTTCTGAAATTATTATTTTATTTGCTGTCCAGAATTGACATTCCCTATAAAAGACGTGGGAGCTAATTTCTTGGAATGTCAACATTTCACTTGTTACAGAGAATAACTGCTTTAGAATGGCATTTACCAATTAGTTAAAATCAAATTTGGACTCATCGGCGGACTCACCAGCCGACGCAGGATCTCCTTGCTGGCGGCGTCCGTGCAAACGTCAGACAGGAAGTTTGTGTGCAACAGGAAGAGGAGACCCCCAAGCAGCAGCCATGACACCGAACCGGCTAGCAAAAGCACTAGCGTCGCGCGCCTGCACCGAAACCGGGCCCTCAACATGATCACCATCCTTAGCAATCTCAGTATGAAGTCAGAAAAAAAGAGCATTTTTATCAATATTGAGGAGATGATGAACTATGTTTTGATAAGAGGAGGAGTTCCATTTTATCAACAGTTCTTTGACACTATCTGGTGACATCTAAACCATTGGGAAGAAGTTGGAGTTAGTTGAGGAACTCCTTGTAGTCTTTTGCTACTATTTAGTGGCATTTATGAGTATTTAAAGCTTTTTCTGTAATTCATATTTAGGCTTGGATTGTTCAGGGAATGTCTGACGTCCTCTCTGTGAACTGGTAACCTCCCTGAAGGCTTCTAAAAGGATACTGAGATCACCAATATTCCCAAAATGTTCTCCAAATCCTACTTGTCGTTATAAGGCAGAAAAAGTCAAGAAATTTGGAAGTATTCCGTCTCCAGCTTCCAGAGATGCGAAGTCATTTCCTCCTGGTGGGGATTGTCTCTTTCTGGCTTGTGATCCTTCATGAGAAATGTGCAGCAGCAGCTTCCTGTCCAATATTCCCGGAGAACATTTGATGAATACCGCCCATTGCTTCTGCACCCCCCACCCCTTTTTTGTTCTCAACCAAAACAATGTTTCAGCGAGTCTGAAGATGCTCCCACAGGTTGGCCATTACTTTTCGCCCTCAGTGCGGACTGTCAGGCGCCAGTGGAATGCTGTGGGCCAACTTTCCTGTACGCCTGCTCCGACACGCCTCATCCTGCCTTCCTGCCTGCTTCCACTTTGTTTATCTTCTTGGTTGCTCTGCAAAGCCCCCACCCACAAGTATTTAAACGTCGGTGGTCTTAAGGAAGACAAAAATCTCCCATGATGCTACTGTACCTCCCCCATTTTCACTCACCCCTGCTATAGATTTTCCTAGGTTTCGGAATCCCCTTGCCAGATTCTAAACCCCACTCTCTTTGTTTTTGAAAAAAAAAGCCAATTTTTTGGGGACTTCTGCAATTGAACTCCGAGTTATCTTTCCCTCCTCTGACACACCTAAAGAAAATTGTCACATTAGAGAGTATCATGGCATATAGCATCATAGTATGGTATGCTGGGAGCACAGCTGCCGATGGGAGAATCTTACAGTCATCACCATAGCCCAGAAAATAATGAGATACTCTCAAACCATTCTGGAGGACACTTCCAAAACTATTGATCTTGTGGACTTGCAACTAAGGCCCTACTTTGTAAATATTCTACATTTTTTGGTATCATTTCTTTTATATATAGACAGAATCTTGGCACTAATGAAGCCCTATAGTTGGAGACTGGACTTGAGATCCCACAATAAGTTGGAAAACAAATTGTAAATCTTTTTTGTGTCATCTCTCCCTATTTTGAGCCAACAAAAACAAGAAGGAAAGAATGTGTGTTGGCGTGTTTGGCTCACTAGTGGCCATCCGCAATCAGGACAAGGAACTTGATCTCGATCTGTGTTGTTAAGTATCTGGACGGCAGTAAAAAAAGAAAAGAAAAAAAGACATAGACATTTTAAGTAAATCATGAAGGAATGTAGACAAGGTGGTGCTCCAAAAATAAGCCATGGTCATGAAGAAGCAGGCTCTGAGTTTTCTTTTCTAATTGGGTTTTAAGACTGTTGGTCAAAAAAAGGCTGGAGAAATGAGCAATTCCTTAGAGGATTTTCTTTACCCAATGTTCCAGGCTCAGATTAGCTACTTGAACAATGACAGTGAACAATGAACATTGTACAAATTCACAAGAGCGACGAGGCAAAATGGCTTGCTAGCATTCTTATACCAAAAGGCCGGTCCATAAACTTAAACAATACATAAACCCTTTAAAATGGTGGACATTTCCACTGCACAACACACATTTTGTTTAAACTGGTTGTCCATCAATTATCTGCACGGCTTATCCTCAGTAGGGTCGCGGGGGTGCTGGAGTCCATCTTAGCTATCTTCGGGCAGTGGGCAGGTAATACCCTGAACTGGTCGCCAGCCAGTTGCATAAACTGGTTATAACAAGTTTTATATGATATTGTTAAAGGCCACTTTTGGCTAAGACATAAAACACAACTGAAATAATGACTCAATAAATGAAGAAGTTAAGTTATTTAAACTCAATGAAGAATTAATGAATGACTGAAATGATCAACTTAATCAAATCAAGAAATCATAGGATTGTGACTATATATAGGCAGTGACACAATTCAATAATACAACAGTCATTCGATAAGAACCAAAGTTCCTTTAATGTAAAGGTCGACCGATAATCGGCACAGATATTTGAGAATTTGACAGATATCGTATCGTTATTTTTATCTATTCGATGGGCCGATTAAATATATGCAAAACTGGGTAATTTAGGCTCAGATGCAGCTAAGCCTCTCTCGCCCTCTCTTCCCCTGCCATCACAGAAACTACCCACCCTTTCTGATTGGATACGCAACGAGGGGCAGAGCCACTGAAACAGGAGGAAGAACGTTAGAGCAGAGTAAACAGCGGCAGCTCTGCTAACTCCTGAGTCCCGACATTTTTACATCAAGAGTACTGATGATATGAAGATTTTTAAAAGTCTGCGGCAGAAAAGCATCTATGTCAGGGGTCGGGAACCTATGGCTCGCGAGCCATATATGGCTCTTTCTATGAGTATCTGTGGCTCAGAGACAAATTTGATTGCATGCAAAAATTTCTCCATCTTGTTCAAAACTTGAGTATTCTATCTTATTCAGGCACACGCAAAGCCAAACCAAAGCTAAATAACATGATATTACTTCGCAGTATATATAGGGCACGTTTTTCACTACAATTTACAGTCAAGGTGTCACACAAAGAAAGGGGGAAAAAAACTCGTTTTGGCTGTACAACGCTAAAGAATCCTTTATATAAAAGTTCACTATATAATCTGTGTTCAGTGTTCAGATACCTTATGATGAATCCACAGAACTGTAAATACGCCAAAACACCGGAAGAGAACTTAGTCATTTGATTGGGTGAGTGGGAGAGATGGGTGGAGCTATGCAAAAAGTGCAAGCACTCCCTCCCATCTCTCGCCCTACGCCGTCTGCGCCAAAAGTGAGCTCATCAGGCTCCCTATTTGCAGAATGTTGTGACGTTTTTACACAATAACTGCTTGCATCTGGTTTTGAAACCAATATGTATGAAAAAAAGGGTCAAAAGGAGTTTAACCGATCTTGAGTAATTGCAAGAAAGAGACAAGTTTAAAGTGGTATGTTTGTTGATTTTGGGACAGGGGCTCTGGCATTATTCTCTTTTCATAATTTTTATCAAATCATCAAAAATAAATGTGCTGAAGACTAAGCTTTTGTCTGGGGCGCGGGTTTAGCAATTTAGTAAATTTGTCTCATAATATATGCTGTGGCTCTTTCCCAAAATAAAATTAATATTTTTTGCTTTTATGGCTCTTTGAGTCAAAAAGGTTCCCGACCCCTGATCTATGTAATTAATAGCATAAAACGTGTAGTTAACTTGTTTTAGGGAAGCACGTTCAGTTGGAGAATGATATATTAGTTGGTCGATCAAGCTTGTGATTGAGAGAGAACATAAAAAGCACGCTAAAGTGGAAGGCTGGGTGATTAGCTGTTACGATAACTAGATTCTCATTCTGGCTCTAAAACCGGAGTGCTTACACACTTCAATTTGCGAGCTCTGTTGAAATTTTGATCCACTTTTGTTTTGTTTTATGTTTGTTGTATTTGATTTTAATTTGTTTATTGTAAAAAAACCATCAGGTAGCTATTTACGTTTTTATGTGTCTTAATACAGGTTGCTGTTAAACCTAATTTTATTTCATGCACTGTTAGTTCTTGGTTTCGGTGAAAGATTATTCACGTTAGTTTTGTTGAATTTGTAATTTATTTAATGTAAAAGGTTTCAGAAAGATATTAAAGTTTTATTTGAATTTATGAAAAATGTTTTTTGTTTCTTATTCCATTATTAAAAATTCCTTACAACAATTTTTCAGCTTTTACAACAAATATTGGCTCCAATTATCAGTTTTTGGCCTCCACTTAATACTAATAATTGGTATCTGCCCAGAAAAACACATAACAGTCTATCCTTACTTTAATGACATAACATTTTTATGGTGCCATGAAAAGGTAAAAAAATATGTTTAAAAACTCCTCAAATGAACAATACTACATAACAATAGAATGGAATGAATGAATCTGTATTGTCATACATAACAACGAAGTGTACAATGTTTACAACTAGATTAACCCTCGTGCCATGCATTTGTTTTTGTTACACAAAGCTACCAGTGTACATTATGAGGACGTGAATTTGAAGTGTAATACATCAGCCATTTATCAATATTTTTTATTTCCAATCCCTCAAAATTTTCAGTAGCCTCAGACCTATCCATACACATATAGTTTTTAATTTATGTTTTTCTCACCCCACCCCTTAGGATAGTACATATCCTAAAAGTGACTGTCATATAAACGGAACTGTATGTACATCTACATATACATATACATGAAATTTATAGGTGAATATTTTATATGACACAATTACAGCTTTGTATTAGTCAAAAAATTGTGACATTTTTTTCAATATATGCCTTCTTTTACAATAGCAGTTTCCCTAAAAACATCACACTGTCATGATTTGGCAATTGCCCTCACCTGCGCTCACTCATTCAACACCAGCTGCCACTCGTTCCCTAATTATTTCTGCTCTTATTTAAACACGTCATTCTCACATGGGTCATAGGGGCACCATTTCCTGAGGTGTGTCTTGGGCAAGTACAGCCTTGTGGCATGCACACCGGTAATTAAATCTACATAATATTTTTTGTGAGTGAGTAATGATTATTATTATACACTATAAAATAAACATTAATCTACAATAAAATAATATTATCTTAAGAGAGAGTAGTTTCCTCTAGCTTCTCTGCTCTAGAGCTGGCTCAGATTTCTTACAATGAAAGATTTTTTATTTTATTTAATCGACTATAAGGGATTTAATATAATACAAATTACATTTTGCTGAATGCAGTGGGGATTTTCCCAGGGAATGCTTAGGGTCAGTGTGGCCTGGACAAGAATTATGTTTGGTAAAAACGAAAACGAGGACAAGGAGTGACGCAGAAAAAGGAGACCAGGTTTCTAATAAGCTTTCTTGTTGTGAGTCCTCTAGACGTGGCGGCGTCTTCGGGCGAGGAGGAGGTGACTTTGCCACCTGGCCCGCCCCAGGGGAGGAGTCAGCACGCCCCATGGGATGGGGCCGACGCCCCGACGTGTCAAAAGGACGTAACACGGAAGACGGAGAGAGACAAGACAGACAGACAGGAGCAGAGACGAAAAGATGGGGGGCTCGACAACACTAATTAGACTAATTCGACAATAATTTGGCTAAATTTGATGGAATTCACTTAATAATACTTTAAGAAAATAAATCTGCCCCCGAGTGAAAAAGCCTCACTCTTGTCAATATTTTTCCCTAATATCAAGAAAAATGCACGCATTGTTGGGATAATAAAGTTTGTGTTTGGTTAATGGAGTCAGATAACTAATTCGAACAATTCGGTAAACGCTTATTTTGTAATATAGTTTTTCCCCTAACACAATGATGTCACGAATAACAAATTAACCCCACTGGAAATAAAGTTTCTGAGAAGTCGAAGTGTTAAGGGACAATTATAGAGGACTATAAAAGTCATGTGTTTGGATTGTGGTCTTTAATTTAGATTATTTTTCCTCTCTATGTTTTTACATCACAAGCTTTTGCACATTTCACATGTTTTTTTTAGATGTATGTTCGTTCAACTTTATATTTGATTATAAATCAGATGCAGTGTCTGAAACTCATGACAAAAAGTTACAGGACACCAGGGCAGACAACTCTGAAAAATTGCCTGCCCAGCCATAAAGTTGCCTGCCTCAACTTGAAAAACAATAAGTCAACTAACCGCAAAAAAAATAAAAAAAAAATAAATAAAACATTGCTGCAAAACGAGGATTGATAATCAGAATATATAACAGAACAATACTTTAAACTTCAATTTGTTATAAATCTACTAATAACATTCATTGCATGTATATGACATCGCTGTCTTCCATCTGCCATCAGTATGTATCTGTATTTACTCATCTTCATTCATGCAATGTTTGCGTTGCGTCGTCTGCTACAAGCCACGTGAACTCCTCTTTCCACGATGCTTTTAATGTACGCTTACGTTTTGTAGCGTCATAAAATATTGTTAGCTTCTTTTGAATATTTCTTCTGGGGCTGAAGTTTTGGCTTGATTTCTAACCTCTTCTCCATTTTTCTTGTGTTCTCTGTGCGTCTACTTTCGAAAATGATATGCAAATGCACGACCTTATAACGCTCGGGAGAGCCTGGAAGCACAAAGTAATTCGATGCATGTTTCTGATTGGCTGCCGAGTATGTAAATTGCCAAACAAACCGAAATTTCTAAACCAAACGAAGATTTTGAAATCGTAATAAAGCAAACGTTTGATTTGGAAAAAAAAAAAAACGAGAGATTTTTTTGGGGGAAAAAGTTGTCGGCCACCCGGGCAGAGACGTTTTGTAAGTTGTACGCCCGACGTAAAAGATGCACGACCCGGTCGTCCGGGCAGACGTTATTTCAGACACTGTCAGATGTGTTACCTTGTTCTGGGTACCTCTGTACTTTTGCATAATTATCTTAGTATTTGTTTGATCCTTTTTAAAGTAATTTGATTTAAAATTGTCTGTTTTTGTAATTTGTTGTTGCAGTTTATCTAAAAAATTGTTTATGTTACCTTGTTTCAGGTACCTCTGTAAATTTATATATTTATTCAAATATTTGTTTAAGTTAAAATTCATTAGATTCGTAAATTTGTTATTGTAGTTAATTTACGACATGAAAAAAAACAAATCAGATTGTGTTTGCAGTAAATAATTGTATTGTTTTGTTACTTTTAGATGGCATAGAGGACTTACAGTATCCCAGTTTGTACTATACCACTTTGAATATTTGGTATAAATAACCCCAGGCTTTTCCTGTAGTTTAATTTTGTACTATTTAAGGTTATAAACCATGGGTAAAACATGCGTGGCTTTTTTTTTTAAATATAGTTCTATTTATTAATCCCAATGTGGCCAGAAGGGCAGGTTGCTAGCTTTGCCAAAAATTGATATGAAAGATTGTTTTCAGCAAAATAACAAATCTGATGTTTGCTTCTGCGGCCTGTTGCCGGACCTTAGTGCTGCCTTTGACACTGTAGTCCATAATATCTTACTAGAACAGTTGTAAAAATGGATTGCTCTCTCAGGAACCATCCTCTTATGGTTCATATCCTACATCTCAGATAGGACGCACTGTGTTAAATATGGGGAAATTACATCTGAGCCCTTTAGTGTTACCTGTGGTGTTCCGCAAGGTTCAGTACTTGCCCCCCTTTCTTTTCAGCATTTACATGCTTCTATTAGGTGATATTATTCGCAAGTATAATATCAGTTTCCATTGCTACGCAGATGACACTCAACTATATCTTCCGATGGAGGAATCTGCCACAATAAACTGTGGAAATTTGGAGACCTGCCTCACTGAGATAAAAGAATGGATGTTGTCACTCAACTTCTTGTGCCTTAACTCTGAAAAGACCGAAATGTTAGTTATTGGTCCATCTAAATGCCGTGACTTGTTCTCAAAAACTGCACTGAACAACACTGACAAATGTAATATCACCCAGAGTGACTCAATCAAAAATTTAGGCTTCATATTTGACCCCAATCTGTCCTTTCAAACACACGTTAAGAATATTACTAGAACAGCTTTTTTCCATCTTCGCAACATTGCTAAAATTAGCCCTATGCTGTCTCAGTCGGATGCGGAGATAATTCATGCGTTTGTTACCTCCCGTCTTGATTACTGTAATGGGCTACTCTCCGGTTTACAGAAGTCCAAAATCAAGAGCCTTCAGCTGGTACAAAATGCTGCAGCGGGGCTTTTAACGAAGACAAGAAAGTTGAATCACCTTACACCGAATTTAGCTAACCTGCATTGGCTGTCACGGGGATTACCAGAACAGAGCAGGAGACCCCAGAGCGTTCGTACAATTCTTTATTTGGGGAAGCGTAAGGGTTAGCGGGAGACGTGATCAATCGTAGCGTGGGACGAAGGCAGGTCGAGTTTACCAGGACTGAAGAGAAGATCGTAGCGTGGGACGAAAGCAGGTCGGATCGAAGGCAGACAGGCAGAATCAAGTAAACAACAAGGCAGGTAATCGGGAGTGTTTTACGAATACAGGAGTAATCCTCAGACACCCATGTCTCGGTGTAGAATGCTTAAATAGCGAACATAACCCAATCAGAAGGCGCATTCCAGCGCGCCAGATGATTACCCCAGGTGGCTCCACTTAGGTAATCATGACATTAGCTCCCTGTTAGCTTAAGATGTGATTTTAAGGTTCTGTTGGTAGTATACAAAATCATGCATGGACTTGCTCCCTCATATCTTTCAGATTTAGTTTCGCCCTATGTTCCGGTCCAGAGCCTTCACTCTGAAAATGCTGGTCTACTAGTGAGCCAAGAAGAGATCTGCAGGTCCGAGAGCGTTCTCCATTCGGGCTCCGGTGCTGTGGAATGCTCTTCCCCCTGAGATTCAATCTGCAACCTCAGTGGAACTCTTTAAATCTGATCTTAAAACACACTTCTATTCATAAGCATATGAATAACCTATATTTTATGTTGACAATAGCTGTGTATTATTTGCTATTGCAAAATCCATTGCACCCTGGTCATCCTGGAAGGGGGATTATAGATAGATAGATAGATAGATAGATAGATAGATACTTTATTCATCCCCGAAGGGAAATTCACTTTTCCAGCAGCATCCCTAGGCTGAGAACAATCGAAAATAACTGAGAACAATCGAAAATAACACGGGAGCTGCTGGAGTGGCTGCCATTCGTGACGGCGCCGGAGAAACGATTCAATTTGAATCATGTACAAACAAACAAACAATTGAATCATGTACAAGAAACGATTCAATCTGAATCATGTACAAACAAACAAACAATTGAATCATGTACAACAAACAAACAAAATATTTGCCCTCATGTAGGTTTTAAATCAGGGGATGGTGTAATAATAGTCTGTGGTTTGCAATAATCTGTGATCTGTGCAGCCCTTTGAGACTCTTTGTGATTAAGGACTATACAAATAAACATTACTAGACTTATTCACTGTGCATTACAATCTGACTACAACAGAAACATCTCACATCTGGAATTTTAAGTGTATTCGTAATGACAGAGGAGAACATGGAATGCGTTAAAAGAGGTATCCAAATGATCAAGTAATAGGGAGCCCCCAAATTTGATTTTGCTTAGTACCCCATTTAGGCTTGGGCCAGCCCTGAAAAAGCTATATGAAAAAAAACTATCGTTATTAAGATTAAAAAGACAAAAAACAACTTTAATGAGTGACGGATCAGTTCTCCCTTCTCATTCTTAATCAGCACTTGATGTAAATGCTCTTAATAATGTTCAAAGTGAAGGATTAAACAAAAAAAAGAAAAAGTTCTGGACTTTTAAAGTCGTCTCTGCAGACGAACCTTCACCTCGTCCAGCGCCAAGCACAAAATGATTGGCAGAGCAATCGTCCAATCACAAAGCTGATGGCGTAATTTCACCCGTAAGGAATACAGGAAGTCCAGCAAGGGGCGGTGCTGAAACAGAAGAGTAAAGTTTAGAAGGGTTGTGAAGTTACCTAAGGAGATAAGGACTCACCGAATGTTGTTTTTCAAAATTAAACCATCTTCTTTGCGTTTGGGGGAATTTTAATTTGTTTTGAAAGCGTATGGGAAATGCATAGTGGGTTGAGTTTGAGTGTTGAGGTAAATCGTTTGTGAGTAGAAAGTTAGGTTCAATGTCGCCGTTTGGGAGCAGTTAAACATCCACAAAGTCAAAGTTTTGGACTTACTTTAGACTTTAAAAAGAAGAAAAATGACGAAAGAAGAGTTAAAATATTTTACGCTCGACGACATCGCGAAACACAACTCTGTAAAGTCATCTTGGATCGTCATACATCATAAGGTTTATGACGTCACCGGATTTCTCGAAGAGGTGAGCGGACACCAACAGAATTATTGTTCGCGCAACACAAACGCAACTTTGATCGACGACAAAAAACACAACTCTATGACTACAAAAACACAAAGAGATCAGCACAATGCTCACAACGATTACAAAAACCAAACTCGCAGAATCCCGAAAAATCAAATTAAAACAAACCATGCAAACAACCCGAAGAAGCGTATATTCATATTTCTTTCCTCTTATATTTTACAAAATGTCACATTATGCAAAACAAGTTTTGCACTATGGTTCCGATGCAATAATGCTTCTCATTGCACTATTATAACTTAGTCCAGTATCTGAGCACTACGTTGCAATCATTTTGCCCATTTATCCTGAGTCTTTTATCCTATGCTCTTCTAAGTCTTCTTTGCATGATTTACCCTGAAGTGCTATGTCTAATCTCGTTGCATACAATGCTTTATAACGTTGATATAAAAGACAATATTGGACTATTTGCTGATACACTTAAAACTACCAGGTCATTCTATGTATTCCTTTTTAACTGTTTTCCCCTTTAAAGTATTTTATGACATATTTATCCTGGAGTGCCATGTCTAATGTTGTTACAAACAAAATTTACTACATTGTTATTGACGACAAATCTAATCATCGAATTCAGCAAAACGGCATTAGGGCTATCTTGATGGGACAGATTTTAATATGTAGTGCCTTCTAGTGGTGCAAAACAAATTTGATTCAGCAAAAAAAAAAAATGGAATATCAGGAAAAAATACTTGATCTATTTTACCAATGTTACTTTTTATAAACATTCATGGGTGGAGAAATGTGTTTCACTTTTACGTAGCGGAGTCCATACCTGAGGTTGCAGCCATGTTTGTCTGATGTCTTGCTGCTTGCTGCGGAACCGGTTTTTGTTTGCATTATCCAACAATGTTATCTAGTGGTCTTATATTCCGGGTTCATGCTTGAAATCTTTGAAACTGCTTGAATGTTAATGTTGTGTTTTCATGGTTTGAAAAGTGCTTGTAAATGCTTGAAATTGTTGTAGTGTTTCTTAGGAATGGTGTTGGGGCTAGGGTTAGGAGCTAGGGTTTGGGCTTTGAATAAAAGTCTTAAATATATTTTATTGGTCCAAAATAGGGTTAAGGTTGAGTTTAGAAACTGAGGTTTAGGCCCTTTTTTGGGCAGAAAATTGAATTAGGGGAAGTGAAATAGGGTTTGGGTTAGGGATACAACTAGAGGTAGGTGTAGGGTTAGCGTTTGGAACTAGAGTTTGAGCTCTATATTACGGTTGTAAACTAAATGTAGGGTTCCACGATAGGTTTAGAGCGATGTTTACAGTTTGAAACGGTACAGCATAGGATTTGGGTGAGCAGTTGGAGTTTGGTCTGCAAGTTAGGGTTTCAAAATGATTTTAGGGTAAACGGTCTGCATTTATATAGCGCTTTTCAAGTCACTGAAGACATCTCAAAGCGCTTTACAATGTGTTTCACACTTACCCATTCACACAGACACTCACACACCGATAGCAGCACAAGTCGGAACCACAGAAACAAAACAAGGGTTCCAAAATAAGGTTGAGGCTAGAGTTAGTGCTTGAAACTACGGCTTGGGCTCCCGTTTCCTTGATCGACGCTGGATTTCTTCTTTTAATGGTACTGTAGACGTTATAAAATTGGCAACGAATGTCCTTAACAGTGCTTGAATTTGGCAGTGAAAATGGCGTACGACCAGGGTTGGGTAGGGTTACTTTAACTTGATTACTTTCAAGTACTTTTGGAATACTCCAATACCAAATATGCTAATAAAAGACAAAAGAAACTAAATATGAATACAATTATGACTCACAACACGTGGTAAGCTTTCTCTCCTGGCTTTGATCTCTTTGATCTCCGGCTAAACTAACATAAAATGCGACAGAAACAAAATGAAAATAAATCCAAACAGCTTGCCAACATCATTTTTGCCGTTCCATGTATTCTGTTACTCCCCAAGCCTGCGCAAAATTTAGTAATTTTATTCATATTTAGTTTCTTTTGGCTTTTATTAGCATATTTGGTATTGGAGTAATCCAAAAGTAATTGAAAGTAATCAAGTTAAAGTAACCCTACCCAACCCTGCGTACGACCTCTCTATATATTTAATGTTTATTTACAGCACTTTGGTCAACCCAGGTCATGGCAGCGAGGGTCATCCATTTTGGCGTTTGTGTTTTGATAAGCGTTATCGTAGAAGTTTTTTCTCTTTTACGAGGCGTTCAAGGTCCACTTGTGTGTGTCGGCAGCACCCGGGAGGCGAGGAGGTCCTTCGGGAGCACGCCGGCGGCGACGCAACCGAGAGCTTCGAGGACATTGGACATTCCAGTGATGCTCGCGCTATGGCCGAGCAGATGCTCGTCGGAGAATTGCACCCGGTAACATAACGTCTCGGACTGAAAATGTGCACACTCGTGACTTGACTTTTTGTGTTTGCAGGACGACAGAGAGAAATTGGCTAAGCCTTCAGTAAGTTTACCGAATTGACAGTGTTATCTGCTGCTATCTGGTGGCGTTTTTAAAGAACTACTACAGTACTGTTTGTAGGTTAGTTGGATCCCTTATGGAGCACCATTTCCTGTGGTGTGTCTTGGGCAAGTACAGCCTGGTGGCGCCCATCCCTCCCCAGGCCAACACTCTGTCTTGAACTGGGGACCTTTCACATGTTAGGCAAATGTGCTAACCACTACACCACAGAAACATTCAGTAGAACTTGACAATTATTCATTAGGGATTGCATACAGTGCCACTTCCCAAATGTTTATTCCATTTTTAGGGTAAAAAAATAATATTATCAAAATATACCTGGCCCTATGTGAAAAAGGAATTGCCTCCTGGTCCTAATAGCGAGTTGGGCCACCTTTGGCAGCGATGACATAGATCAAATGTTTGCGTGAATTGGTACTCTTTCACAACGCTGTGGCCCACTCTTTACAAATGTAAATTGTTATGAATCTGCCATGTTGAAGGGTTTTCTAGCATGAAATGCCTATATAAGGTCACACCACAGCGTCGCAACTGAATTTAAATCTGGACTTTGACTTGGCCATTCCACAACCTCCAGTGATGTCATGAATACTGACCTTAACCGAGGCCAGAGAGATCTGCAGTTCCTTGGACGTTTTCTGAGGTTCTTTTGGAAACTCCTGGATGAGTTGTCGTTGCACTTTTGGAGTCATATTAGTTGGTCCACCACTCCTAGGAAGGTTTGCCACTGTTGACAGGTTTATCCCTTTTGTGCGTAATGGCTCTGACAATGGTTTGCTGGAGCCCTACAGCCTTGGAAATGGCGTTGTGACCACTTAATGGCTCAAATGAAAAAAAAGAAGGTTCTGGAATGGCGAAGTCAAATTGCTTGATTTAAATGTATTTGAGATACTGTGGTTGAACTTAAGTGGGTCATTCACGCTATAAAACTCTCCAATAAGGCAGATTTGTACTATTTTGCAAAGAAGAGTGGGCCAAAATTCATTCACAGCATTGTGAAGGACTCATTACCAGGTAACACAAACGTTTGATTGCTGCTATTTCTGCCAAAGGTGGCCCCACTCGCTATTAGGTTCTGAGTTGGAGAAGAGAAATTACCAAGACCTGCGACTCTCAAGGACTGGGTTGGCCAGCAATGACATAAAATTTGGTTTTGATTTTTTTGCCTCAATAAATGGAATCAACATCTGAAAACTGCAATTTGTATTTCTTTGGGTTGTGAGATAATACAATTTATTCGATGACCTGAAAGCCTTGTGAGTGATAAATATGCAAAAACACAGAAATCAGGAAAGGGGTAAATACTTTTTTTATGGAACTGCAGGCAATCCCTAATGGATAATTGTCAAGTACTGAAATGTACAGAACGTAGTGACATAGTACCCAAAAGATTGAGGATTTGTAAGTTTAAACAGATTGCTGCTATCTGGTGGAAACAAGCCGAATTGATTCTGTTTGCCGGCCTGATGCATCTCATGTGCCATATGTTTGACAACGATGGACTACACTATATCAGTGTTTTCTGCTGCCATCTAGCGGTATTTCTAGGCAACCACTTAGTTTGCAATACAGTACTGTTTTGTTTTCCAGGAAAGTCTGGTGACAGCATTGACAGAGGAGCAAAGGTTTGTACACAAAAACGTACAACGAAAACATCAAAAAATGTTTGTACTATACTGGATATTTTTGTTGTCAGCTGGTTGCCCAATTGGTTGATCCCGGTGACGGCGGCCGCCGTTGTCACACTCATGTATCGCATGTACACATCAGAGAGTGAATTGTGACACACAGGAGGCGTGGCTTATTTCCTGACGGACCAAAATGGCCGCTGCCATTTGAAGTTGAAATCACAACAGAATAAATCGTTTAGGCGCACTCATCACTTTAGCCGGTTGTAATGATTTTTCGTTTGAATGTTTTTTTTAGGTTTGTATTTTGAGTTTGACAAAAAAGAAAATTTTAGATGAATAGAAAGCTAGCTTGACCTGATACATTTCAAGGCAACTCATTTATTTTTTGTTTTCCTCTTTCAATAGTTACCCAAAATGAAACTATTTTTACATGTCATATTCATTTTTCAAAATAAAGACATTTTTTCATATTGCCTGTTTTTGTTGCAGTTTTCTTTAGCAAGTCTTGCTGTCGTGATATCGGACCCAAATGCAATACACATGCAGACGTAAAACAAGGGATATGATGAAACCCCAACAGGGGTGCCTTTATTTAACAACACAAATTTTACGAGAGAAAAGGGAGTGTGGGGATAGAACTGCTAAGGAGGGAAACTTGAGGGAGTGTCTTGGAGTAGCAAAAATCTTGAAAGGGAGATTTGGGAGTGGAAGATCTTGGGACAAGGCGGGAACGGAAGAAGACGGTCTGGGAGGAGAAACTTAACATTTTGAAAAGGAGACTATGGAGTACCTTAAAAAAGATGGCTAGAATGGAAGATCTTGGAGTGGATAATCCTGGAACGAGGAGGGAACTAAAGAAGCTTGGTCGTCTAGGCCAGCTAATATCTTCAGGAATCAAAACAAATTAGTAACATGATGTGGGAGCCAGGAGTATAAATGGTGGCTAATTGTCGGATTGGAATCACCTTGGGTGAGTAATAGTGTGCGGGGCTGGGGAATTGTGTAATGCTTTCTTTCATCTCCTTGAGAAGAATAGGGTATTGCGGGCACCAAACTATGATACTTGCTAATCCTGCTTTAATTTTCTTTCAAGCTTTACTGAACAAAATGCATAAACACACATAAACTTCACTGCAATGTTTCATCAACATTGTAACCAAACTGTACAAAGAATCAAAATTACAAGAAAATATAATCAAACAAACATGTCAGGGGGGGAAACAGATACGTTACATAAAAAAAAACCTCACAGTTGTTATTGGCCCTTCTGGTTGTGGGAAAGCTTTATGGACACAATGCATTGTTTGATTTCACATTGAAAGCCAGGGATAGATTTTTGTAACCCTAAATTTTCAACAAATGTTTCTTTTAGGCTTTATTCAAATGTCTCAGTCAGTTTTTTTGTGCCAATAAGGAGGCACTAAATATTACACACTATCCCTTTAAGAAGAACAATGGCTCCATACTGTTAAGTATTTATGAGAACAATCATTTTAAAAACATGTTTTGCAAGCTGAAGATGAAAACGTAGATGTTGCGTCCACAGTTCATTGATCCTTTTAACGGCAGGGTTGTCGGAGCACCACTTCCTGTGGTGTGTCTTGGGCAAGTACAGCCTGGCGGTGCCCATCCCACTACCGGATGTGTTTGTGGATCAAGGTTTACTCCCCCACATGAAACATATAGTACTGTTTTCCATGGTTACCAATGGCAGAATTAGCCTCTTGATCTGACTACGACACAGCACTTTCATCATCTGGTCACTGTTGTTTTTCAGTATAAAGCGTCATCCCACTCTGCAGAGAGGAGACGGACCTCGACATTGTCGGGCTTATGTGACAATACTGATACTAAATCACAGGGGAAAATTTTGCCTCAAAATAGTATACAAAGAAAAAAATAACGTACAAGACATTGCACTGTTGAACTTTTGGACTTACCAGCAGATGGCGCCATTTAATGTCCACGTGGCTGGGAAACAACATGACCGTCATTGTGACGTAACTGTTGACGCAACAGAGGGTTCCTTATGTAATTCAACAGCTAAACGTTTGCGTCAAACTCAACTGATGCCACGGTGACGTCATCAGGCGTGTTTGCATCTATTAAACATGATATGAAGGGTTATTTTGTGTCGAAATAACCTTCATGCAAGCTTTTCTGGTGAATTTTCGTAACTATTAATTAATTTGACATTTTTTCCCATTTAACAATATCAACATTTTTTTTAATGTTTTGAGTTGATCATTACGTTGTGCAATCTCTCAAGACCAGGGGTCCAAACTCAATTTACTTAGGCTTGAGATGAGATTGGCCTGAAATCTAAATTTTTGAAAATTGCTACACAAAAAAAGATCAAGAAAAGAAAAAAATTATCAAGTACTGATATAAAAATAGATCAATCATAGATAAATGAATCCATAATTTGCATGGGCTTCACTTACGTAAAAGAGAAGGTCTTTATTACTTGACCACTATATGTCGTCGTATTGTTTTGAGCAACTGAAAACGAGTGCTAAGAGGCACAAGGAAGATTACAAACTACGGAGACTCAAAGTGAAACAAATTACCATTTTGGCTCTCATTCATTTGCCAATCCTTTCACAAGAAAGAAGAAAGGGGGAAAACGAAAGGAAAATACGAGAGAAAAGAGAAAAAGGAAATAATGAGAAAGGGAGTGTTGAAAAATGGAGTAAAAAACGGGAACAAAAAATGATCAACAAAAATAAAACAGAAAAAGAAGAAAAAAAGAAAAAACAAACATTTTTGAATGTATACATTCTGTACATACATATGTATACAGTACACATACATCCCTGCCCACTGCCCGAAGACAGCTGGGATGGGCTCCAGCACCCCCGCGACCCTACTGAGGATAAGTGGTGCAGATAATGGATGGATGGTATATATGTTAGAGAGAGAGAGAGAGAGAATTCTAATTCAGTGCCATCTAATGGTCAAATATCAAACAATGTATATTTAATGATTATTTTTACCACTAGGATTTGATATGAGAATAACAGACAGTGCCTTTAAACTTTCATATTAGGCGGAGGCCTCGAACTTAAATGCAACTGGCCCCCACGCCGCGAGTTTGACACCCTTGCTTGTGATTTTTTTAAAGCGTTAAAATTTTGCTTAAACTACACTAAATTTCTTCTTTTAATCTTTTAATTTGATAAACTTGAGTGTTTCTGAAAATGACTCCCGGTGAAGAATCAGTTTTCTCTTATCTCTGAATTTTTCACAGGTGTGTTTGGGGGCGTGTTTCCTACCTGTCAACTTATACACTTTCTCTAAAGTTTAATGTTTTTTAATCATTTCAAATTGTGTGAAAACATATACTGCTACGGATAATAGACTACAATAAATTTACAGCAAGTCGAGAAAAAACCAAGACCGATGCTGAAAGTTTTTTTGTGTTATTACTTAAACAACGTGTTTATACAAATCATCTTTGTTTTTATTCTACAAAGTATTTCTTGTTGTGAGTAAATAGGTGCCGCGTTGTGTTTGAAAGGTTCATTATTGCTTGATAAGGGGAATTGAAATCATTACAAGGGGGAAACAGGCTCAGGTTTACAGGTAAGTGGTACTTTGTTTTCAAGTTGTTTCAAATGTTTACACGTTGACATAAAGTGTATATTGTGTCACGTGAGTTTGTTTTTTGTACCTGAACGACTTAAAAGTTGTGCTCTGCTTGATACGTTGCTTACGTGATAGCAGGTGTGCAGTGGGGATGGGTGGGAGGTCATCGGGGGGCGTCCCCTCCCCTATACAAGCAGGCCTCAGGGCGGACTCTGACCGGTAGGCAGCCGCAAGAGTTGCTCTGACTATAGGCCCAGGACCCAGCAGGCTCAAGTCATGTCCCGGTCCAGTTCGGCACTAGATGCCGGGATGGACGGTGAGTGCGACCCGGATCCGGACGACAGACTGGACGACGAGCAGGACGCGCTCCGGCTAGAGCGGCGCATGAGCGACAGACGGCGGGCGCGCTCGTTGCCTGCCTGCCCTGCCTCGCTACTTCTGGCCGCCGTGTCCGGGACCGAGCGGCGCAAGCGGGTCCAGTTCGCCGACTCGCTGGGTCTGAGCTTGGCCAGTGTCAAACACTTCAGCGCGCTGGAGGAACCCCGCGTGCCAATTGCGGGGGGGCGGTACCTGGATCAGGATCCTGTTGTGGCCGCTGGGGGGCGCCTTGTGACCTGCTTTCCGGAGCCGGCTGACCCGGACTCTCGGGTTCGGTTGCTGCGCGTGTGCCTGGAGCGACTGTCAGTCACTCACTTCGACGTGCGCGGCAGCGTGCGCGTGATGAGCGGGAGTGCGCGCGGGGAGGTGGGCGTGCGCTACACCTTCAACGAGTGGCGCTCACACGTGGATGCACAGGCTCTTCTTGTGGACGCGCAGGTGGCGGGCGGCGGGGGCGCGCGCTACGCCTTCACCGTCTACACGCCCCCCGAGATGGAGGCGGGGGCCGCAGTGCACCTGGCGATCTACTTCCGGTCGAACGAGGGCGACTTCTGGGACAACAACGACGGGCGGAACTTCACGCTTCGGTACCGCGCGTCCGGCTCACACGACCGGAAGTGACGTAACGCACGCAGGTCAAGAATATGACCAGAAACCAGTTAAATGCCCTGGTAAAGACACTTTTGATTCGATAGGACTCCACTATCTGAACTCAAAGGGACAGCAAACTGTTGGTTTTTTTTTTGTGCCACACAGAATACGATAAATCCGTAATTCTACCTTTCAATACATTCCAAACTTTTAAAGACTCTTTGGACTCTGTGTTTTTCTTGAGATTCTTTTAAAAGGTGAGGTGTGTTGTTTGAGGCGTTCTTAAAAAGTTGAAAGCTAAACATTTTCTCTATTAAATATGCGTTAATGATGCACAACCAAGGTCAAAGCACCTTGATACTTTATTTTCCATTGCGCCCATCTGCTTGTATCTTACTTTTATCAGAGCTGTTCGCAGCAGGAAACATTAGGTTCAACAAATCGGGGGTGGGGGGAATGCTGGACAATATTCCCTATAAGACGCTCCTGTGCTCAATTGAGCACTGCCCAGACATTCTTAGCGCGCAAAAAAAATCTATTCTGCGCATATAAATCCCTACAAAATTTGGCCAGAATCACAGTGCATGCGGATAAAAAAGACGTGGTTTTACTCTGTGTTTTAAACGCAGTACTTTGAAGTCAATGTCAACACGAGATTGACTAAACGCTAGTAAACGCGCACGTGAGTTGGAGCTGGAGAGAGGAGGGTGGGGTGGGGGCACTGGACAGGTGCGGGCGGGTGTAATGGAGGAGTTCGTCCCTGCTAACAAACTTGTGGATGCACCTCTTGTATGGCATCTTCAGTAAGTTTCTGCCTTTGCTCAGTTTTTGCTTCTGTTGTGTTGTCAAACGTTACTTGACTGTTCACATTTACATTAAAAATATTCTCTTTCTTGGGTTATAGGTTGCGTAAAAATATGGTGTTACATTTAAATAATTTGTAAATACATCAAGTCAATGTTTTTGCCAACAGTACCTCCATTTAAAAAGTGTGATTAAATACAGTTCTGTATAGTGAAAAATCCACAAAATGTTAGTACTGTATTACGTAACAAAAGGTACTTTTTTTAAATAAAACGGAAATCTCATGTAAAAGTTGTTGTAAAAACAGCACGTTTGTGGGTCGTGCAACCTTTCCAATAGTACATAAACCAAAGCATTAATGTGTAAAAAAATAAAATAATTTACCATTGCCTGAAATCCAGCAGAATGTAAATGGTAAACGGCAAATGGTCTGCATTTATATAGCGCTTTTCAAGTCAATGAAGACCTCCCAAAGCGCTTTACATTGTGCTTCACACTTACGCATTCACACACACACTCACACACACACCAATAGCGGCCATGCAGCCAACCTGACCTGCTTATTGGAGGCATTAAGGATTCAGTGTCTTGCCCAAGGACACTTCGACATATAACACGGAGGAGCCGGGAATCGAACCTGTGATCTCCAAGACGGGAGCTCTACTTCCTGAGCTAATGCCGCCCCAAATGAAACATGATTTACTCTTGCGCTTTAGTGATTGCTCAGACCGGTGGAAGCGTAGAGGATTGGTGCTGGAGAGTGACGTCATGCTCGTCCCCACAGGTTTTTACTTTTTTTTTTTATTCGTCCGTTTAGAATGAAAATGTTGAAAGTAAGAAAAGGCCTGCTTCTAGTAAAGTCCAAAAACCCTCCAAAAAATGATAAAAAGGAAATGCAAATTTGTACACGCGATTAGGCTGCAATCATGGCGAAAAGATAGCAGACGATAGTAACAAAGTTCCAAATTTTTTTGATACTTCATTCAACAAATACATAAATAGCATACCTATTGCTTCCCTTATTAATGATTGCAATTCCCCTTATGAAGTGATAATATCCCTCACAAACACAACGCAGCAAGACACACTGTATTCATTATAAAACAAAGATAATGTGTGTAAAAAAGTTTCTTATTTTTTACCAAATAATCTACAAAACCAATTATTTCCGCATTCTTACTAGTTCAATTTAGTGCTGCCTAATATACGTAGAAGTGCAGGATTTAGTGTACTTCATTTGTTCGAGGCACCTTTCTTTGGCAACTTATTTTGCTCAAACTTCCTTCAAAATTGTAACCGTATTTGTTACAGGTTAAAACCATCTGTAAATATATATATATATATATATATATATTTACAGATGGTTTTAACCTGTAACAAATACGGTTACAATTTTTGACAAATTTGCAACCCAAGATGTCAGGGTATCAGTTCCCATTGTCTTCCTATTACTATGTATGTACTTTCTTTACAAGGCTGAAAACGCTTTCATTGATGGCATTAGAATGAGGAAGGCAGATTACTTCGGGTGAAAAATAAATGCTTGATCAAGGATGACGTTTGCTAATTTACCGCAAAAATATTATCAATATACGATGACATTGTCTTCTGCTACCAGTGTGACCAATGCAGAGTGGGGCTGAAAGAGGCAAGACGAGATCAGTCTAACAAAAATTTGGGTTTTTAAAACATTGTTTTTATATACATTTTCCTAAATACAAATATTTAAGTACACAGGTAAGAAAAATATACATAAAAAAAAATTATGGATATCCAAAATCTAAGCAATAACTATTTGCTGCCTCGCACAACAACAAAAATAACACAATTAAACAATTACACCTAATAATGCTTGATAATAAAATTTTGTTCCGAAAACTGCCGTGATGATGAAGCAAAATTGTCTGTGTTTGTGTCAAACACGTTTTGTGTGTGTAGAAGTGTGCCAGTGTCCCCAATACAAAAACACGCTGGTCTATTATTAGCGTCTCTGCTAGCAGAGCGGGGTCAACCTTTGCTCCGCTAACCTGATAGTTAATCCCGCCCACTCACTCTACACCCTCCCCACTCTCAACGATATCCACTCAGAAAGCATCAACTGTAGTTCACATAAAGTGCTTTTTAATTTCATTATCTCCATGAAAACATCCAACAAGTATAGCAATTGTATACTGGCGCACCTCCAAGTTGATTGGCGGACGTGATGACACGTGGCCTTTTTGTTAGCCCACCACAGTCTTCTGTGCCTGGAACATACTCCCCACAGCCACCTGTACACAAAATGATGACATCATTAACAAAATATGACGGTACCTGATATAACTTGGAGAAAATCTCGACAGCCAATATTTATTTTGTGCTTCTTTTACTGGGTTCCTTCAGCCTGAAGCAGTAGTTCTCAACTAGTGGGGTGTGCGACTCCTGGGGGGGCGCGAGGCTCCGTCAAGGGGGACATGGCCGCGTTTGACTTTGGGGAACTTTCATTTTTAACTTTTCAAGAATGAAGTGCAACTTACTTAAAAAAGGCCTCCACACAGGTACGCGTCTCTCTGTCTCTGCTAAGGTGCATTTGTTTTGTCAGTGACCTTGTTTCTTTTAGTTGGGTTAGACAACTAAAAGATTTTGAAATCTTTGTTCGGTTTGGAAATTTTGGTTAGTTTGGCAATTTGCATAATGGGCAGCCGATCAGAAGCCTGCATCAAATAACTTCATGCTTCCGGACTTTCCTGAGCGTTATAATGTCGTGCATTGGCATATCATTTTCAAAAGTAGACGCACAGAGAACACAAGAAAATGGAGAAGTGGTTAGGAATCAAGACAAAACCTCAGCCCCAGATGAAAGATTCAAAAGAAGCTAACAACATTTGACGCTACAAAACGTAAACGTACATTAAAAGCATTGTGGAAAGAGGAGTTCATGTGGCTTGTAGCAGAATACGTAACGCAAACATTGCATGAATGAAGATGAGTAAATACAGGTACATACTGATGGCAGATAGAAAACAGCCATGTCATATGCATGTAATGAATGTTATAAGTAGATTTACAATAAACTTAATTTTAAAGTGTTGTTCTGTTATAAATTCTGATTATCAATTCTTAATATTTTGCAACCATATTTTTTTCTTTTTTTGCGATTAGTTGTCTTTTTGTGTTTCAAGTTGTGAAAAACGGGGCAGGCAACTTTATGGTTGGGCAGGCCACTTTTCAGAGTTGTCTGCCCTGGTGTCCGGTAACTTTTTGTCACGATTTTCAGACATTGCTATATTCATGACCAATTTTGAGTGTAGCATCATAAAAACACTTGCTTGAAAAAAAAACACGTTTTACTACCTGCATTAGGACGATTAATAAATATCACTAAATATTTGTGTTCACATTTGAAAATAGGATTTAAGACATTAAAGCCTTATTTCTAGAATAATTCATTCAAAGCCTTTTAAAGACTTTTCGAAGATCGGTGGGAACGCTGTTTTACTTGAGGTTATGCAATATTCTGTTTGCCGTCTGTGTATGTTCATGCGCCATTGATTTTTTTGTGTGCAAACAAGGTAAAAAGTTGCCTTTCCCAAGCTTCAAATGACCCAGTTTGCAGGAGTGCCTTAGGCTATAAAATGAATCAGATTATTCATAACCAAAAATACCAGTCTAAAAAATGGATTTACACCACTGCAGTTTAAAAACATGAAAAGTTTTATCATAAATTATATAAAAGTGCTTTGCCTAATTTGGGCACAGGTTGACAGTACTTTGCAGATCCAAACAAAACGGGTTAAAAAAATATTCCGCAATTTATTATCACCAATCCCATATTTCTACCAGCGGGGACCAACATAAGGCTTTTTTGTCAGCGGGCGGGCAATTTTGGCCTGCCTTAAATCAAATGCATGGTTGTGGCCGAGATCTATGATCCCCAGTCGATATTGCTGAGGCTAGGTTCCGGCAGAGTACATTTATTTTCCGAAATAGGCCGCTGAAGTGTGCC
Organism: Urocampus carinirostris; assembly: GCF_059441175.1. Taxonomy (NCBI): domain Eukaryota; kingdom Metazoa; phylum Chordata; class Actinopteri; order Syngnathiformes; family Syngnathidae; genus Urocampus; species Urocampus carinirostris. The sequence goes on from NC_142366.1 coordinate 6,185,587, forward strand.
ATTGTTGCCAGCCTAAAATTAACGGCACTCTATTAGCCACGGATCACTTATCCCCAGTTGATTATTGCTTAGTGAGGGGGTTTAAGAGAGCAAATTTGTGTCATGCGTGGCAGATTTTTTAAATTTCTTTCCACCTAAAATTACCAGCACCTGTGTTGCCCTGGTCCATTTTCCCCGGCGACAATCGCTGAGTGCAGGGGTTGTAAGAACAAATTTGTCATGGTTTTTTGGTTTGAACAAATTTATTGACACTAAAAACAGAAAACAATCATGACAATCTCAACAGCAATTAAGCACATTCACAATATTATATTCCAATATTACGTTTTTAACAGCAAACACAAAGTGAGGTTTGAACAAACCTTCTCGAAAATCAAACATATTCACAATTTCATTATATAACATCTTTGTTAGTGTCAATAGATCCGTCCAGGCCAAGCATATATTTTCCGCCCTTTCGGCCTAAAATGAACAGCACCTGTGTGACCCCTGTCCATTATACCCAGTCAACTATTGCTTTAGGCAGGGGTTTAGAGGGAAAATTTGTGTCATGCGTGGAAGATTTTTCTGTAATTTCCGCTTAAAATGAACAGCACCTGTGCAGCCTAGGTCCATTATCCCCGGTCAAGTATTCCTGCGTATTGCAGGGGTTCTGATCCCCATTAACGACAAGAAACGAGGAATTACGTATTGCAACTTGAAGGGAATTGTTCAAATTCTCGGTACTGTGGTCGATTTGGCCACAAGGAGGCAGTATAGTACAACCATGGACAAAAACTAATGTAAGTAAATCCAACCTATCCCTAGATACATCCAAATCGAAATTTCCATTATTTTTCGTTGTAGAATTTCACCATTTATTATTATTACAAGTCCACCACATTTGATCACCACAATTTATTCAAATGAAATTAATATTAAGTTATTTTATGTTGAATCATCATTCCAAAATAAATCATTTATTTTACTTTTACATATTTACCCATGCAAGAATCTTTAAGAAGTATTAGAGTCAAGTCCTTATAGTTTACCCCAGAGTATAAAGGCAACCTAAATGAACGCCAGTGCTCGGATAACCAAATTTCTGAGGGTGAATTTTAGGACTTTTTATGGACTATTCTATTGTATATGGCATCATATCTATACTCGTTGTACATCCAAAAGTCATTGCCTTTCCATGACGTCACACAACATTTTGCACCACTCTCAACTAATTTTTTCTATGAAATGCGGGGATAATACATGCAGCCAACAGGAGGCACCACGCGCAAGGGAAGCTCGGCAATGACGTAATCCACAACCCTGATTGGCTCCTTCGCGCCGTAAAGAGTGTGGTCCTCCTAGCCAATGGGCAGCAAGGGGCGTGGTCTGCATGGAAATTGCTGCGGCGCCTCTGAGGCTTCAGTGTACCACACAAGAAGATGATGATGATGATGTCAATAATGATGAAAATTGCTCGTAAGTCAAAAAGGGGGTTGGTGGGGGTGCGATGGGGAACCCAAAACCCCACAAAAAGTGTTTGTGTTGGTTAGCGTCCATGATATTTTTTGTCTTCACCTAACAATCTCTGGAGTTTTTTGAAATTCCGGATTGTTTAAAAAAAAAAAACAATTTCACAATAAAGTGTCAAAAGAAGTTTTCCGCTTGTTATTTTCGTTTCCCTCAGCATTTTCTAAGGGGTTTCTCCGCCCTTTCTTATTCTCTTTGAAGTGGAAATCTTCATTGAGACGCAATCCCTATCTTAAAAAAAAACAGACATTTTTTTTGGTTAACTTTGATGACTAATTTTAACACAACTAACATGACTAATCTCTCGCTTAAACCAAAAACTAACAGTGCAGTAAATAAAATTAGGCTTCGCAGCAACTTGTATAATGGTACCATAAGAACAAAAAAAAAAATCCCAGATTTTTTAATTTACAATAAATAAACATCTCAATGCAACCAACATCGATTCAATTACCAAAACAAAAATAGTGCAAAAAGCAATGGAAGTTTCAACGGAGAAAGCAAATATAAAAGTGTGGGCACTCCTGTTTTAGAGCCAGATTGAGGAACTAATGTTATGGTAACTGCTAATCACTCAGCCATCCACTTTGGTGTGCTTTATATGCTCTCTTAATCACAAACACACACGCTTGATTGGTCAACTAATGTTATGATAAGAGCTAATAGATCAGTGTCCACATGAACGTGCTTCCCTAAAACAAGCAACTACACTTTCTACGCTATCTCTAAATCACAGGGGTCAAACAGGTGGCCCGCGGGCCAGATCAGGCCCGCTAATGGATTTAATCCAGCCCGCGAGACAACACTCAGAAAAGCGCATGAGAAAAACAAGCTGCAGGTTGAAATATGTCAACATGATGTTGCCAAAGAAAGGTGCCTCGAACAAAGGCACTGTACTTGTATTTCTTTTTCTCTCTCTCTCCCTCTTTTCCACCCCTTTTCTCCCACTCTCTGTCTCTTTCACTCTCTGTGCCTCTCTTTTTCTCTTCCTTTGTTGCTCTTTGTCTCTTTCTCTCTCTGTGTAGTTTTAACTTATTTTGCCTTAACTTCCTTTTTTTCCTTTTCTCTCTTTTCTCTTTCTCTCTTCCTACCCTTTGCGCTTTCTTTTCTCTTTTCTCTCCTTCTGGCTTTCTATTTCTCTTAGGATTTCTTTCTTCCGCTCCCTTTCTTTCCCCCTCACTCACAACTTCTTTTTTTATCTCTCGTTTCTCCCGCTCCTCCCTCTCTCTCTTTCTTTTATTGTCCCGCCCTCTCTCATTTTCCCTCACTCTTTCTCTTATTTCTTTATTTCTCTTTTTATTTCTCTTTAATCTACTAGTCCGGCCCCCAACAGAATGTTTGTTCTATCGTGTGCCCCCCTGAGTTAAAATTAGTTTGACACCCCTGCTTTAAATCATACGCATGCTTCAATACCACAGTATGGACTTTTTAAAATCTCCATTAAATCAGCAGCTTAATTCACACTCAGGCATGTCAGAGAGTTAGAAGAGCTGCCACTGTTTGCAGTTTGTAGTGTGTGAAATCAGAAAAGCTTTTGCTTCTCTATCCGCCCTGGTCACTTATCCAACCAGAAGGTTAAAGGTGGTTAGCGACCGAGACAGAGGGACGGAAGAGATGGAGGGAGAGGTTCGGCTGCATCTGAGCCTAAATAATCAGCCTGTTGAAAAAATAAGAATGCCAAAATCGATATCGGTTGACTTCCAAAATATCAATCCCGATGATTGGCCTGACGAAAAATCAGTCAACCTCTGCTAAAGAGCTGATCATTTGTATTACCTGAACAAAGGAAGAAACGACTGGAATGCCCTGCGTTGTATAAACGTATTTTTAAATTAAGACCAAAAGGGGGTTCATACATAAAATAATAATTTAATATTTATTATAAATATTTGTAAAGCATTAATAACGGTTAAAATGGTTGTGTCAGATTGCTGACCCGAGTTAGAGTAAAATGAAGTTTTGAGGTGGAAAGACAACAATGGCACTTATTTATTTTTAGATATTTTTGAATACTTGAAGCCTGTACATTTGCCAATTCCTCAAAATGTGCAGTATAAGCGAAAGGAGTAGGGCATAGTGGTGTCGCACAGGTAAATAGGGAATTACGGTTATGAATGCGGCATTCGTCATTTCTGACCGAGTACGCGTACATTTGGGGATCCGCATGAAGGGGGGGCTGCGGATTTCCAGTGACGAAGGGAGTGCTAAGGGGAGGGGGCAAGGAGAGTAAAAACGGGGTGGGGGTGCTTCGGTGACGCACTCATGCACACAGGATATCGTCCTACTTTCGCCGCTATATCTTCCATAAAGGTATTCCCAAACAGATTTTTTTTTTAAATTAGCCACAGATCATGAAGTGTTCCTCCCCAAAATTATGCAAATATGAGTATTCTCGAGACGAAATACTCAAGAAATTCAGCCTCAAAGTTCACTGATCTGGCTTGTTTGCTGTAGAGCTGTGACATCATTGAAGGATCACAACACTTTCAAAATGACGAATACCATTAACACAACATGTGAGGCCTGCTCCAAAACAGAAATCGATTGTAGTAAACAGTGATTGCATACTGCAACTTTCTGCCTGGAGGTAGGGCTTCGGGCTTCTCATATGTGTTTCCGCTGCGTGTTTTCCTGTGAGTATAATTTTGTCCAGCTAGCTTCCCATTAGCTACAGGACTGCCATGGGCTTTCCTGTTTTTTGTCTCCCTGGTGGTGCTCAATGGCTGCCCACCGTGTGTTGTTTGACTGGCTAGTCTGATGTTGGCGCTGGTTTTGCCGTGTCAATTGGTTTATTTCCGTCCAACTTCTCATTTATCGCCATAGCTGCTTTTCGTTTTTGGTTCTCAGTTAGCCTCCCTGCTCTCCAGGTGTTTTTTGATCGGCTAGCCTGGTGTTAGAGACGGTTTTGCCACGTTCCTTGGTTTGTTTATTCTTGCGTTTGCCAATTTAGTGTTAGATTAGCCCTCTCAGATATTAGATAGCTGTGACCTTGCTTGTTTGGCGTCTCATTATCTAAAAGCACCCTTCCACGCATTATTTAGTTTGAACTACTTAATACCATTGAGTCTCACAAAGCCACATTGAATAGGCAGCCAAAACCTTATAAGAATAGGCACAATCTTTGATAAGAAACTTCTTCTGTGTCATGCTGAAAAAGGGTCCCCAGCTGTGTTTTCAGTATTTCTGGAATACAGACACTCCCCTACTTACGACCATTCGACTTGCGGAAAACGGTAGACACGGAAAAAAAAATTCGGGATGTCGAAAAATATCCGGACATTGCTTTAAGTTAGATTTTGTCTTCTGCACCTTTTACCGAGTACGGGACAGTACTGTTGTGCTTCTTTCCACTGCTACCGGCGTGTGGCGCTGTGAGACCTTACCCAGCATCCACTGGCTTCCTCTTCTTGTCACAGCCCCAGTTCGTGTGTTAACATACTGTACTGTACCTCCAGCGCGCAAAGAACTTTGACATTCTTATTGTACAATATCTCATGCATCCATTCAATATGGTTGATGAGAAGTGTAAAGAAGAGGCGAGCGTTTCTTTTGAAATGAAAGTGGAATAAGAAAGCTTGATGCGGTTAAGAAAATGATTGGATCTCTTTTTTTCGGCCACTTTCTACCACGGAGGAGGAAGGCGCCTAACTCTTGAAGCTCATCTTCTAAAAGTAAGTTAAACTTCTCTTTATAGAGCATATTATTTTATTAGACGTTTATTTTTCTGTTTTAAAACAATACAGGTCACGTATACAAGCCTTAAACATACTCTTATAAAACTTAAACATACATTCTATACAAAATATAGCAATGAAGCAGCTTCCGAACAAATTCAACTTCCGAACGATCGTCTGGGATCTATCTCGTTCGTAAGTAGGCCAACGTCTGTACAGTTAATCGCTAAACGAGAAAATGCAGTCTCCTGGTTTGGGGTTTTTAAGGGTTATTGTTCTATCTTCGTTATTCATTATCCATTATCCGTTATCGGTCAGTTCATAATACGCTACAAAGCCTAGGAGCCGGGACACTTACTCTCAGCCAAAAGGCCAAGCTAAGGTCCTAGCCCTAAAGCCTTGCTGCGATCATTGCGAATGCACCGTTCCCGGAGGTACTGCAATACTGGGCCGATGCGTGGAGTGGACAGAGCAAGCTCTTATTCCATCTCCGGATTGCAAAAATCAATTACTCTCAAGGCCATGATACGAAGTACACAATCCAAAAACAACCACCTTCACGATCATGGTATCTCCCTGGTTCTTATTTCTAGTGTAACCAGCATTTAAAATAAAATTTCCGTGCTGCGGTTCAGGCGAACCTTTCAGTAGCCGTAGACGCTTTTCATTGTTGGTTCCCGGTTAGCGTCACTGCTCTCCAGGTGATTTTTGAATGGCTAGCCTGGAGTTAGCGGCAGTTATGCCATGTAGCTTAGTTTATTACCGTCCGGCACCGCGTCTATCTCCGGTTATCCGCTGGCAGCGCCTGAGAATGAACCTGGATGCCCTGATGTATTATGGGAACATGCTTGGGTGATTAGCCGGCAGTTGTATGCATGCACGTGCTGGTTTTTGGGACAGTTGGTGAGTCGGTAAACAGGTGCTCATCTGCATACCGCACGACCTGTAGCTACGCAGCCGTGTGCTTTACCTGTCTTTGAATCAGCGCCAGCGACTGTCGGGCCTCCAGTACCATCCTCTCTATCGTTTTTGGGTCTTCCACATTCTTGTTGACCCTGAAGGCGTCACGCACACGACGCACAGCGTACATCCTGGAACACAAGATGAGGACACAACATAGTAAAGTCAGTCACATAAATCATTTGACTTATTCAGTGTTTACCATCAAATTTTGTTATAGTTATGTTGATTAACTTCACATTTATATACATTTAAAGATATTATTGTATCTTTTAATAATACAAGTTTAAATACTCTGGCAGGGACCAATTAGACCCTGGTGGCCCACCAGACCTTTTATGGTAAGGGAAACACTGCTATTAATTTTTCTAATAGATTACAAATGTTTTGCATGCTAACATTTTCATCTTTTTCATGCCTCTTAACAGAGATATCTTGCTGTCTCAAGTAGGTCATGAAGAAAAGAAAGAAAATCTCGTCTTGTGTCTTAATGTTTGTGATTACATGACAAGATCTCTTGTCAGTGGTTGGAAAAGTTAAGGATGCTCCTTCGTGTTATTTAGCACTCTCTAATGTTATTATTATAATGAATGGTTTCAGGTCACAAACCAGATATTTTCCTACAATTTATAATGTCATCAACAGAAAAACAGAGGCAAGAGTATTTAATCACGATTATCATCATTAGCACAACACAGACCACAGAAAAAAACAGCGACCGCAGGACAAAGACTAGAAACCTTCCCGTGGTGTCCTGCGAAGGGCTCTCTCCCGGGGGAGCCTTGCGAATCCAACTCAATCCACTCAGACTCGCTCTCTCTTTCTTTCTTGGTCCTCTCTTCTTCTTTGTCTCTCCTTTTCTCTATTCCCCCTTTACACTCTTGTCTCTCATTTTCTCTGTCCCCCTCTTTCCTACTCTCTCCCCACCTCTCTCACTCTCTCTTCCCCCTTTTTGCGTTTTACTCTGTCTGTCTTTCTCTCTATCTGTCCCTCTTTTTCTCTCCTACTCTCCTCTCTCTGTTCTTCTTAGGGCGGGTGACTTGGAGAGCAACCCTGGCCCCCAGTCCAAGTGCCAGTGGTGCTTTCGAACCATTCGCTGCGACCACACCCCAATCACCTGTACTGCCTGCCAACGGGGCTTCCATAAATCATGCACCGGCCAGTCCGAGCGTACTAAGGACTTCAGAGGCTTCGTATGCTTGGGTCACACCCCGTCAGGCCTGGCGGCACAGGACAGTCGCAGTCCCCTCTCCTTCGGAGAACTACGGAGCCTCCCACGAGCGAGTCTAGCGCTACTAAGGATTACCTTAAGCGCCTTGAGTGTCTCAACAACAACAACAGCGACCAGATGATGAAGATGCTGCATCTAAGTCACCTCAGGATTCACCTACTACAAGTAACCATGGAAACCAGTACTATTTGTTTTATGTGGGAGAGCGAACCCCTACCCCCCCAAAAAAACGCCCTGTAAAGGGATGGTCGCCGCCTGGCTGTACTTGCCGAAGACACACCACATGAAGTGGTCCTCCAACAACTTTTGTGGTTAAGGGATTCATGAACTGTGAGTAGAATCTTTTTTTTCTCTTAACTGTAGAAGAAATATAGAACTACAGTATATAATTTAGTTTTTATTGAATTTAAACCTTCCAGCAGTTTTTTTATTAATACTTAAGGACAATGGGCCCAAACTGTTAGGTACTTCTAAAGAAAACTGGAATGATGAAAATTTAACAAAAATTCACAAAACAGACCAATTTGAAAAAAAAAAAAGTATGTTAATAGTTATCTGAAAAGCTGTGGTTTTGACAAACCTTTGGATTATACAAAAAAATTATGTAATAAAAAAAATTTCACACTAAAATTAAGTACTATTTTATATGTTTTAATATATTTTTAACCTTGTTTTTTCTTTCTTTTTTTTTTACAGAAAAGGTAAATAACCTGCCAGACAATTTTGGAACAAGGCACTTTGTATTCCCCCATCCCACTTGAGCACAGAGGGCAGTGGAATAGAACATGGAAAATCTATTCTGTTATAATATTGGGCACCTGAAAAAGGAGCTCTCATAAAATGCCAGTTTCTTATTTTGACCAATATTGTGCACTGTTGCTAGTTGTTTTGACTATCACGTTGTTGCTGTCTGCCAATCATGTCACGGTTCTTTGATTTCCAGAGCACTTAGGGCTGATCTGCTTTTTGTAACCTTGTAGATTTAATAAAAAGAGAGGGCTCAGGGGAGGCCTTAAAACGGGTGGAAATTCCTTGTGTGAAGGCTTCACTCCTTGTCCTCATTCACGGATTAAGCATCCCTTAACCGCCAGGGCCGTAAGAGCACCACTTCCTGTAGTGTGTCTTGGGCAAGTACAGCCTTGCGGCGCCTATCCCTCTCCATTGTTTTTTTTTTAGGTAGGAGTTTGCTAATCCACATGAAACAAATAGTACTGGTTTCCAAGGTTACCAGTAGCAGGCGAAGACTCCTGAGCTGACTCAGATACAACACGTTGATCATCTGGTTGCCGTTGTTGGATTTGGAACAGATACCAAAAAGGGGGAAAATGCTGAAACTATTCAAAATAACATACCTAACAAAACAATTGCTTGTCATTAGCTGAATCTGGTGAGGTTTCATATCATATAAATTTTTTCAATTAGCTGGACGATTTGGAATGTGAGGCCATGATCACAGTACTCTTATTCTGCCGATAGTAAAATATTAAATAATAAAAACATTTTTAAATGAAAAAAACTATCCGTCAACAATCTAAGAAGAAAGTACTTGGAAAGACTATAGCAAGTTCAAAATCCATTGATATCTTCTTTCTTTTTTGGAGTGACTCCTACAGTTTAAACATATCAAGGATAAAGAAGGTAACTGAGTATAACCATGTCTTCCTAAGTCTCCAAATGTGTCAATTAAATGTCCCCATTAAGATGAACATTTTTTTAGTGGGACAGTAATCATGGCTTTAAGGGTGGGTAATTTTTTTCCTCGACTACCCCTTTGAAAGAAGACAAAAACTCGGCCAAAACTGACAGGCCACAGGTGGAGCCCGTCCGAGTCCAAACAAGTCATCCGTCGGCGTTAATTCGATTTGTGCAGCTGGGAGATTGAAAAAGGCACACACCCGTGCACATGAGGCAGAAATCAATAAAGCGACAGTCTGGCCGTAGAGGGAGTGTACACAATGTCTTGCTTCACTTCCTGTTGACATCCGACGACTCAACATGATGCCTGTGTGTGTATTGTGCACATTATTGTATATCATGGCCTTTCATATTCAATATAGCAACATTTGATTTTCAAGACTGATAAAAAATGCAGATTTAGTAGAATGCTGTCAACGTTTGATGATGGAGACAGGATGCGACAAAGCTGGCAGACGCTGAGTGACCTTGACAACTTATACTTCTTCTTCTATTGCAGTCTCAGCTCATTGAGCATTTAAGGGCGCGCTAGTAAAAGAGTGATGGATGGGATTTATGAGGCGTTGTTAAACATAAGCACGTACAAGGACATGATGGAGGGATGACGAGCCAACGGCTTTTATAATAGACGGCTTTGAAGGGAAGCGAGGAACGCGAGGAACTAAAGAAACTCATAAAAACGACTGCAAAAGTTAAGCCTTCAATTCGAGATATTAGAAAATGGAAATGCGGGAAATGCAGAACCATCATAGAATGATTCTGTACTTCAGTATGTGGTGCAGTGTTAAAGCAGCTGTACAGAACTTGGAAACTTTTTTAGACACTGCCACCATCTCCTGGCGTTGATCATCATTGCAGCCTCTGTTACGTTGATTAAGAAGCGTGCAAGTATGTGCATTTCGTAGACGGGCTACCGAAACCTTTCTTTTTTTCACATATCTTGGGGTTTGGGTCGACATTTGCACTAAACTTGAAGAATACCTTTTATTACTTTCACCATCTTCATGCTACACTTACAAATAGAAGCATAAAAAAACTTTTGGGCACGAGCATGATGTAACTCTAAAACACTCCCCCAACCCCATTCCACCTACCAAATGGTCTACGCCCGGAACAGCTTGGGTAAAAGTAATATAAAAGCAGATATGGGTGGAACAATATGCCTTAATCAAGATTCGATTTACATCACTATTCTCGATAATTGCTGTTCTACAAGTATTGCGATTCGATATAATTGATGATTGCGATTTAATTTTCTTTCAGAATAAACAAGCAACTTAAATCATACACCTAGGTGACAATAAACCATGAATGGTGTTCAGAAAATGCACATCAGTCTATGTGAGTCAATGTATTTCAAATGTATGGGCTCCAGCCAGTGTTCCCTCTAAACTGCGCGCATGCGCAATTGCGCACTGCTCGCACATTCTCAGCGAATGAAAATCTAGCCAGCGCACAAAAATGAAGGTTCAAAATTACTAATAAAGGAGAGACTTAAGTCAAAGTTACAGTGCATTAGGGTAAAAATACACGGGTTCCCCTGACGTTGTGTCCTAAATGCGGTATTTTGAAGTCGCGTCGAAGGACAACGAAGTTGAGTAAAGTTGGTAGAGTTTGTGGGGGAACCGGCTTATTTGGCTCGGCTCACTAAAAGGAACGGGATCTTTCGGGTCCTAAACGGCTCTTCGGGTTGTTTTTGCTTCTTTAATCCCAACATGACCAAATATTATGTAAAATTATGCACAAAATGACTTAAAGGAAGGGGGGATAGAACAAAAAAGAAAAAAATACCAAAATGAAAAAGTAGTGAAAAGCTGAGAAAAAAAACAAAAGGACGAGAAAAAAAGAAGGAAACATTTTAGAAAAAAGTCAGAAAAAAAAGAAAAGAAAGAAATGTAGGAAAAAGGTAAATGGAGAACAAAAAGAAAAAAGTAACAGCTCGGAAAAAATAAACACAATGTGATTTTTTTAAAAGGAATTTTAAAAAAAGTAGGAAAAAAAACAGGGGAAAAAGAAGAAAAAGTTTGTGTTGCATTCAAATAATTTCCAATTATATCAAGTGAATGTTGTTGCCAACTTCCACTAAAAATGTGATTAAGTACAGTTCTGTATCTTACAACCGACTAAATAAGCCCCCAAAAATGTTAAAAGTATGCGACAAAATATATCAGGAAATAAAAAGAAATGGATATCTTGTGAAAGAATTGTAAGAACAAACGACGTTTGCAGGTCGTACAACCTTTGCAATAGTACATGAGTTAATTCATTCAAAAGAGAAAAATAATTTTGCATCACCGGAAACTCAGCAAAATGTAACTTGATGTCAAGTTTTGGACATGTTTGATAATGACTTAGTTGCCACACTTGGGATTATGGTTGCTCACTGTTGTTTCAAGCGCTGCTCACCGACTTTGTGTGAACGCTCAGACCCGAGGGAAATTAGAGGGAACATTGGCTCCAGCCTTAGTTATTGTTGCTCAATTTCTTCCTCAGTTTTCCACTTCCGTTTGCTTTCCCATATCTTTTACATACTGGATATGACGTCACAAAAATCGATCGCAGGGTGAAACATTGATTTTAAAAATCGCCAAAAGAATAATCACGTTACATACATGAACCGAATTTGTTGCCACTTGCTGCCAACCAAAAAAACGACATGATGAAAAAAGTTACATGCTAACACAGGTAAACATTGGTCATTCCTTCAGAATTCAGTAGTTAGCAGAAAAGAGTAAAACATAAATATATAAATAAATGAGTACATACCAGTCTGCGAGAGTTCAGGAATTCAAATGGCGCTTGGTACCGTAAATGCAACATGGACTAAAGTGAAGAAAATTTGTATTTATAAAATTTAAGTTGATATTAAATGATTTTATTATATGTATAAAAATGTACCACACTGGGTTATTATTCTTTTTTTTTCAATACAGACGTTTTGCCCTATTTCTTTCGACTTATTTTGTATGTTTTTTCTCATGTTTACAAATTTTAAAGGGGGACTAATATTCGAATTATACCATCAGTAATGTTTGGAAATTGGTCATAATTCCCTTTGGGCAATAGTCAACTTACTGTTATTGTTTGTTAGACACGACAACATTTCAGCAAAATTGTGTATGTATGTATGTGTGTGTGTATATTTATTGAAATACATAAATAAAAATACATTAACCATATTTGGAATGAAACATTTTACTTCACTTAATCTTAAAACTCTTGGCCATGCTTATCCAAAACATCTTTGCCAGTATTGCGACATATTATTTTCAACAAAATTACCCTTTGAAGCAGTTTATATGCAATTCATATTTTTAAAATCAATACTTGTATTTAGCTTGGCATTGCCTCCACTGTGACGTCTGACGCAAACATTAGCAGATTACACGCCAATGGCGAATACACACTTTAAATTGAATTAAAAAATACGCCCGGGTATCAAAAAGAACGACTTACTTGTAATTATAGGAGGGAAAATTGTAACTTTCTCGTAGGAGCATCCTGTAGAGAGAAATCACTTGCACTCTCGAGGGAGCTGCCATCATGTTGCTAAGCTAACAGCTACAAAACATTGGCCACCAGACACTAGGACCCCGTTCATGCGTTTGTCCAAAAAGTGCCGGTTGCGTTTAAAACAAATTACTGAAGATTTTTAGATATTGTGCCCTCACACCCGCGTGAACGTATCTTAACTTAATTATAATAGTACATTTTGAGATTTTAATTTGATAAATCTACCGAAATGTAGATTGAATTACCACTTTACCACGCGGGCACATTTGTAGCTACTAAACAGGAGGTCGTGTTGTAAGGCGTCTGAAGGTAAGCAACCTCTTCTAACTTTATCCTTCGTAATTATTGAAACAGAAATTTTGTGTTTTACCATCTTGACATGAAGTGGTTGCATTAATGCAACACGCCTAAAATCATATATTTTGATCACTTTACCGCTTTATTTACTCATTAATATGTTTGATGTTGTTGCTTCGAGGGCAACATTAGATTCAAAATCAAGTTTCTTGTTAAACCTACATTAATATTTTATATGCAGATGATTAGGGGCCATAAAAACACATTGGGAAAAAAGGACATGTAATTCCATTTTAATAGGAAGAAACGAGAATACTCGTTGGTTTTTCTATTAAGAAGCCTAGCATTCTTGTTTCAACTTATTTGATTGGTCAAAATAACAACCATGTGTTATTACAGTTGTGCAGCAACAAAATTGTGTTTTCCAATGCGCCTTTTTTTACAAAAAAATGCAAAATAATTGTAGTACTGTGATAAAATAGACCCCGCCTTTTTCTGGACTGCAATTAGATGTTTTTAGGGGACTTTTTTAGGAAATTTCTAACGTGCAAGTGATCTAAAATATACTCAAGAATGTCCCCGCTGGTGTTGAGTTAAACATCTCATCTCATTAGCTGTACCGCTTATCCTCAGTAGGGTCGCGGGGGTGCTGGAGCCCATCCCAGCAATCATCGGGCAGTGGGCAGGGGACACCCTGAACTGGTTGCCAGCCAATCGCAGGGCACACAGGGACAGACAACTCACTCGCTCATTCACACCTAGGGACACTTTGGACCGGCCAATCCACCTGAAATGCATGTCTTTGGAATGTGGGAGGAAACCGGAGTGCCCGGAGGAACCCCACGCAAGCACGGGGAGAACATTCAAACTCCGCTCAGTAAGTCCGGTAGCTGGATTTGAACCCGCACAGGAGGTTCCCAAGACCTTATAACTGTGCCGCACATGCGCTAACCACTGCGCTGCCGTGCTGCCCTTGAGTTAAACATGTCATCTCTGTTTTTCTTTTTACTTTATTTTTAAATCAATTTTATTTTTTCTATGTATTTTTCCAACACTTTTTGTTCCCTTGAAAACTGTTAACGTTGTATTGTTGCATGACTGTTTAGTGCCAATTTGGTTTGTAATGATGAGATGTTCAATTGTTTTTAAAACCAAAAAGTTAAAAATACAGTACATGCGAGTTAGTGCGACAAAATAAAGTAATTTTGGGACTGCATTTATTCGCTATGGGTCCCATTCCTTACAGTGATGCTAAAGGGAGAAGTAAGAAGAGGATAACCATGGAAACAAAACTTGTGGTTATCAAGAAATAGGAAAAAGGCACACAAATTGCTTAGTTGCATGGCCATTACTAATTAACAATCAGGACTATTATTAAAGATAAAGAGGCGATTTAAGCTCTATATATATATTACACATAAGTAGTACTCCCTATATTAGGGCTGCAGGATTGTGGGAAAAAAACTAATTGCAGACCAGTATTGTAATTCCGATACAGTTTTCGATTGTGAAAAAAAGTGCATATTCTGATCTAGTTTTTTTAATATTTATTTTTGTTTGATTTTGGTGAATCGGGCAGCCCTACCCTATAAACAAGTTTTTCATTGTTTTATCTGGGGTGTCAGGTGTTCAGAAGACATTAGATACTTAGCATAGGTTTCTATTCCCCGCTATACAGCAATTTCATTTTGTAATCCCCACCACAGAATGGATTTATGTCATATTCTGGAGTAGGGGTGGGCAAAATATGTGCCGGCAGACTTATTAATCCGGCCCTCCAAATGAAACTGGTCAAAATATCACGACAATGGTAGCTAAAGTACTACTAATTAAAAAAAAAAATGTCGTCCCTTGCCCACTCCCCGAAGATAGCTGGGATAAGCTCCAGTGCTCCCGCGACCGTACTGACGATAAGCGGTGGAGATAATGGATGGTTGTTAGTTTTTTATGGGTGCCAACTTTGTCTGCATTGTCCCTTTGTGTGTCTACAACGAAAATACTACAAAAGAAATACTACAAAATGATTACTAAACTAAGTATAGTATTAAGTCCTTGGAAACAGGAGCTCATATATTATTCTGCTTTCATTCTGTAAAGAAAAAAATTCTATGTACTACAATAATACAACAAACTTCAAACAAAGTGCTTAAAAACAGGGACGTTATATATTATTTTGCTTTAATTGTGATCGATTCAAAACCAAATTGATGAGACAAATCCATTTAAAAATAAACATAACAGTATGCATGTACATATACTCCTAAATAAAACAATTGAGTCTGTCTCCAAGATAGGCTCCTTGGCCAGATTTTTTTAGCCGAATGTGGCCCCTGACTCCAAATAGTTGGCAACCCCTGTTCTAGAGTCCTACTGTTTTTGAAGTCAGGTAACTCATTCCAACTTTTTTCTTTCAGTTATCTGTCCCTGGCTTTTTTAGCGCAGACCTTTCAGTCTCAGCGATTTTACCTGGCACAAGCTAATATGCCGACATTGCACTTTAGAGGGTCCTTCAGCGGACCGGGTGTCATGATCTTCCGGCAGCTGCTGCCACATCTGGCAGGGGCCCGCCGGCACGCTTGCACTCGAGGCCCCACTCTCAGGACGACCGGCAACCAGGAGAGCGTGGAAGTCTTGGGCCATTCTTACCCATGCGACGACTTCACTAACGTCACGCCAAAGATTCTGGGCAAAGTGGGCCGAGACCTCCATAACCAACGGCACCACCCGCTCTGGCTCCTGAAGGAAAGAATCAAAGCTCACTTCTACAGGTGCTGCTGGAAATTTAAAAAATGCTGACATTTCAGTGTTTCCCATAAAACCTTTCAAAACCCTGGTGTGTGGACAATCTAGGCCAGTAATATCGAACTCATTTTAACTCCGGGGCCACTGAGTAGAAAAAACATTCTCACAGCCGGAATAGTAAATTAGAGAGAGAGAAGAATTAAATAAGGAAAGAAAAGAAAGGAAGGAAGACAAAGAACATAAGAGGAAGGAGAAAATAAAAAGGAGAAAAAAGGCAAAGAAAGAATAACAAATAGAAAGAAAAAGAGGGAGAAAAGAAACAATTAGAGGGTGAAAAAAAGAGAGACAGAAGAGAAAGGGTGTAAAAAGCAGGAAAGAGAGAGAAGGGAATAAGAGAGAGAAATAAAGAGTAGGAGTGAGAGGGAAAGAGAGAAGAGAATGAGAGAGAAAAAGAGTAAGAGAGGGAAAGAAAGACAGAAAGTGAAAAGAAAAAAGAGAAGGAAAGAGAAAGGCAACTAAATCTATGATTAATCTGCGCCTTTGTAAACTATTGAATCATAAATACTAAAGTTATGAAAGGGAATGACCCAGCAAACAAGTCACACCCATAAAGCGTGGTAAACAAGTCAGGAGTTTAATGCAAAAGACATTATTAAAATCTGCTCGCCATTTAATTGTCCTGGTGCTGATACTGTACTATTTTAAGAAATCGTGTCGGCGAGTAAACAGACCAAATCACCAGTATGAATAATAAATGTAATTCAATTTAATTACGCACATTTAATATTCATATCGATAAAAAAGTAAATGACAGCATTAAATATCAGCACTGCTGCTTTTGTGATTGCTGCTATGACAGGATGCCGGTTCTTCTTTGATGGTCTTCATGAGTTTATTCTAACGCGCAAGATATGAGCTACAGTTAGGGCTCGTGTCCCCCAAACCGTTTTCCCGCTTCGAGCATTTTATGTAATTGCTTGCAATGGCAGTGACATGTTTGTAAGCTCTGGCAGTAGAACGAGGGGCTGGGCAGGTTTCCTGCTTTACTTTGCATGACACTTTTTTTCTGGGGAGAATGCAATGCTCGTGAATATCACATTTTATCCAGCAGTCTAATCACAATGCAGGCGGAGTGGGACAAACACCGCAACGATCGAGTCAGTTAGGGTGCGCGTTATAGCACCGGGCAGGGGCTGACTGATCAAATATACACCGTGGCGTTTGCTATCATTTATATGAGGATAAATATAAGATGTATTTTACTTAAAGACTCAGTGTGTAATATTAGACCCCTAGATGGTACTGTTTTTTAATGTGAACAAAACCAGTGCTACAGCAAGCAGCAAGTTACAAACATGGCGTCGATCTTATGTATGTTTGGCACCATATAAAAGAAATACAAATATCTAGACACGTGATTTTTTTGATGGATATTAACATTGGCATGATAGTTAATGTATAGTTCATGTATTTTTGCCTAATATTCAAATCATTGTTTTTGTTTTTTTACTGAATAAACTTTTTCTTGTACTGCTAGGAGGCACACTAATAATACACACTGTCCCTTTAAGTTTGCGTTTATATTTATTTAAAATGTATAATCATATATAATAAAAAGTTTAAATAATACAGGTTAATGGCCAGAGTCCCATTAACCTGTATTATTTAAACCAATTATAGACCAGTAGAATCTACTTATGGCATTTAAACACTGTATTTGTTACTCAATTCTGTTTGCTGTATTTTCCTGAACAGCGCTTACACGGGCCGTTCGGGAAACCCGCTTTTCTCAGCCCATGACAACCTGAGCCCTGTGGTCACCCTCGAGCAGAACTTTGACAGGTCATTTGGTTTATTGGTTGATTGATTGATTATTTGACAGCCAGACCCCCATCTAGCTGCTCATTGACTGACTTAATTAATTGACAGCTTGCTGATACCACCCGATCACCCCAGCAGAAAGCGAGGAGAAAACTACTACCTGAACAGGTGAGCCTTTACGCCCTTGTCACGCCCACAAAATATCCACGCCCCTCCCCTCACCTGGCAGGAACACCATGCTGCGTGCCCACACCTCCGCCCACCAGAGAGAGCTGGTGAGCAGCGGGCTGGACGCATTCCTCCTGGCTGGAGACGTCTACAGACGGGACGAAATCGACATTAGCCATTATCCCGTCTTCCACCAGATGGAGGGCGTGCGCCTCTTCACCAACCGGCAGGTAGTGGAACTCATTTAGTCGTGGCAACACAAAAAAAACACTTCAGATATTTTACGTAACTGATAAAATAAAGAATACAGAAGGTTATAATAGCCACTGTGGAGAAAGCATGTAAGCCAGAGGTTGGGAGAGATAATATTTGCTCTTTCAGCGCTTTAAAGATGGGATGGCAATTCCACTTTTCTACCACTATCGGCAGGAGCACTGTAGCGCTTTTATCCTTTTCAGGCTGGTTAGAAGTAATTTCTTTGGAATTTTTTCTGGATTTCTAGGAAATGAGATACATCCACGTTTGACCACTTCCTGGCTATTTTTTTCAAGCTTGTAGCTTGTGCAAATTATGAAAAGATGCCAATGACGTGATTGTGGTTTCAAATATGTTCGCATGTATAAAACAGGATGGAGGATGAATAATGAGCCCTCGATTCCCAAAGTTAGAACTGGGAGCATGTCACATAGAAGAGAATAGAATTCAGATCGCACCTTGTTTTGAAACAATTATTCACAACAAAAATAAACCACAAAGATCTTAAAGGAGTTGTCCGGAATCTTAAAATGTTCTACGTTCTGACGCCATCTATTGGCTTAAATCATCAGTGCAGCCTCTGTCAAGCTTGTGTGGCGCGTACAAGTGCGCAAATTTGTTAGACGCACTCAAATAAAAGCTCCTTTTTCATCTTTTTGGGGATTTGGGTTGGCATTGGGACTGTATTTGAAACAGGACTTTTCTTCCTTTCACAATTTTTATGCTACACTTAAGGAAAACCCCAAGCATTAGATCCCTCTATATCCCCCTTCCCTTTCTCCCCACATTACTGCTTCCTAATGTGTTCCAAACCCAAAACAGCTCTGATAAAAGCGGATAGGCGCGGTGGGAAAAAAATATATAAGTGCTCTTTGAACTCAATTTGGGCATTGTAACACATACCGGTACTTAAAAGAGAAAATATTCTACTTTCAACTTTTTAAGAACAACTCAAATGACGCACCCCCCTTAAAGTAACTGGGATACAAGCTCTGGCATTAATATTATTAATATATTTTCTGAAATCACCAAATGTCGTGAAATTAAATGCCCTGAATCACTATTATTTGTCTGGAGATCGGGTTTGGGGACTTTGTTTAATTATTTCTTAAAATATAAGGTTTGAAAAAAAAAAAAAAAAAGAACATCTTGTTCAATACCTTTTTGTGTCGAAAAGTTTCCCGGCCCCTCCTGTAACCCCTTAAAGCTCTGCCGGGCTATTGATAAACAAAGCAGTGTCTTCACAATGTCACCAGTCCCTGAAATACGTCATGCCACATATCTTTGGAAAGCTTAAACTTTTGTCTTTTAAAATGTACTCATCACAGAAACATCACGATCAGTCTGAAACACGGTACCCAAAAACTATAAAGCCGGTGTAGTTCAACAATTACGTTCCTGGTACCGATCATCAAATGAGATGATAGTCTGCAAACCAGTGAATCCAACAGTGTACAATATTTACTCCAAAACACAATACATCCGACAGATTAAAAAAAATCCACCTAAAAGCAATCCTGCATCGTTTTTCTAATCCTTGTTGTAATCTGCTCGTTTTGCACCACAACTCCCCTTTAAAAATAGACGGACTTGTCAGATGATGTTAGCCTCTGACTTTATGATTGACACCACTCTTGGCCGATTGCAAGCTTTTTTCACGGTCCTAAGCCAGTGACAACCTACGAAGGTCTGTAAAAAACGTCATTAGAACTTCGGATTCAAAAATCTTCAGCCAGTAGTGACCGATTTAAATGATGATTGACACATTGGTTGGCCAATGAAACTCCCAATGTGATCTTATGTGATTTTACGTGGTTCATAGAACTCGGAGCGGAAAATAAACGTGTGTAAATGCAACCTGGGATCCATTTTTAAGCACAATTATCACACGCAAGTGTGCACAATCATGGATTGACTTCTGGAAAGAGAAGTCAAACATTTACAAGTCTCAAATTTAGCCAAAGTAAAATACACAGTTGCAAAGATTTTAGTGCTGTGAACTCGTCATCTCCAAATGGCCACTTTTGGAAACGCTTTGTCCTTCCCTCGGAAAAATGTGTAAAACACAATGTTTGTTTTATCAGACCGTTACCAAATTTGACCTGGGACCAGGTAAGGGTTCATGCTGTTTTCCTAGGTGTTTTTTCCAACTTAAATGCCTATGCTACACTCTTTTACAGGCATGTGATAGCAAAAATAATTCAGGCGAGAATATAAACCTTCTATTTCTGCGTGTTCCAACTTGGATGACTCAATGTTTGTTGCAAATGCAGTGATTTTTTTTCAGTTTGGGACAAAACGTCACAGTCTTACCTTTCAAAAGAGACCAAAATCGTCCATATTCTTCAAATGGTTCAAGAACAGCATTCAATTTACTTTGGGTACGTCTTGGATTGGGATTTTAGGCTAAATTTACGGGAACATTAAGGGGTTAAGGATTTCCTGAGGGTTTTTTTGGCGCATTCTCAGGACTGGTTTTATGGAAAATCTGGCAAAATTGATTAAGTTTTAAAGAAAGTGGCATTTTTTTGTGCCTTAGCTTTCTTGCAACCTGTGTAACGGCTAAACTGTCATTTTTTGGGGGGTGCTTTAGCTCTTTAGCGACGTGGCTAAAAACTAAACTAATTTTATGTGCTGCAGCTCTTTTGCGATGTGGCTAATGGCGACGAGCTGGACATGTTTGAGGCCTTGGGGGGACGCAGGACTGCCCACAAACAGGAAGTCCACAGCCTGGAGGCCGTCAAACTTCTCGAGTTCAACCTCAAACAAACACTCAGCGCGATGGTCAGGCGCCTATTTGGACAAGGTTCGAATTTAGGTGAGCCCGCTAGTTCCGCCCACTCTTCACCTCATCTCTCTTGGCAGACTTGGAGGTGCGATGGGTGGACTGCTACTTTCCTTTTACTCATCCCTCTTTTGAGATGGAGGTACGTTTCCGTGGCGAATGGATGGAGGTTCTTGGTTGTGGAATCATGGAGCAGCAGCTGCTTAACTCCGGTAGGAACACATGTGAAAAAACAAAATATAATTGTTTCCCATTCATTTCTGTAATACCCTAGTGGCTAGACAGTCTAGGGGGGTCGTAGGGCATGCTCCCCCAAAAGAATATTCTGTACATTTGAAATTGTATACGATTTAATCATAAGCCCCGACCCCTTACTTACTCAGACAGACATTGAACTTCCTATGAAGAGTGCTTTGGCAAGTGTCACAGTAGGAGACATTTCACAGAAGGCAATTGATGCTTTTAGGGCCCACAAAGGTCACATAACATCTTAAAGTCACCAAAAGGGCCTGAACTATGCATTGGAGGGTTATATTCATAATTTTATTGTTGAGAAGGTCCATGAAAAGCTTCGGGCAAAATTATACAGGTCACAATGCAAATGTGATAAACTTCATCTCGTTGTCATCACCATCTTTAACAACCAGTTGAAGGACATGCATTGTTCATGTACTGCAAAGTGAGAAATGTGATTTACCTTCAACTAATTAACCCAACTTGACGTGAATTTTAAAGCTTTGTTGATGTTACTAGCTTTTATTAATCTAAACCTAGTTTAAAGATTCTTGTTAGCCCAGCTAAAAATTCAGCAAAAGCAGAGTTTAAAGATATACTAGGCATTTGTAAATGTCTGGTCCTTTACACTAACAATGTTGATGTAATTGATCTGACACATCATTGGAAATAAATCCATAGGGAACTGGGTTACTGCTCCCATATAACAGACGCTGCCCAACTTACAAACGTTCCGGACGATCGTTCGTAAGTTGAATTTGTTAGTAAGTTACTTCAGTGCTATATTTTGTATGTTTAAGGTTTATATAAGTATGTTTATGGCTTGTATAAGTAACTTGTATTGTTTTGTACTAAATAATAAACATTTCATAAAGTACTATGCTCTATAAAGATAAATAAAGTTGAGTATAACTGACTTTTGGGAGATAAGCTTCAAGAGGTCCTCCTCCGTGTTCGAGTGGCCCAAAAAAAGCAATCCAACCGTTTTCTCAACCGCATCAAGTTTTCTTATTCCACTTTCATTTCAAAAGAAACGACTCGCCTCTTTACACTTTACACCAACAGTATTGAATGGATGCACAAGATATTAAACAATAAAAATGTCAAAGTTCTTTGCGCACTGGAGATAGTATAGACTTAGTAAAGACAGTACTGTATATAAGTAACCAGTATCTTTTTGTACTAAAAAAGAAACATTTCATAAAATAATATGCTCTTTCAAGATAAATAAAGTTGGGTTTAACTTACTTGTGGAAGATGCGCTTCAAGAGGTCCTCCTCCGTGGTAAAAAGTGGCAGACAAAAAGCGTTCCCACCATTTCCTCAACCGCGTCAATCTTTCTTATTACACTTCATTAGACTTAATTTCAAAAGAAAAGGCTCGCCTCGTCTTTACACTTTACACCAACCATATTAAATGGATACACAAGATATTAAGGAATAGAAATGTCAAAGTATAGACTTAAACAGTAAAGAATGTTTACCCACGAACTAGGAAGAGGAAGCAGATTTTGTTTCTTCCGGGTGGATGCTGGGTGACCTCTCACAGCGCCAAACGCCGGTGGCAGCGGAAAAAAGCACTACAGTAATTTCCGGTATTGCAAAAAGGTGCACACAATACAAAATCTAACTTACAGCAATGTGCAGATATTTTTCGACATCCCGACAAAATGTTTGTATTTACCCTTTTACGTGAGTCGGATGTCCGTAAGTAGGGGAGCGTCTGTAATGGTCTCTTCCATTATGTGGACACACTGCGGGGGAAGCGAGGCAAAGGTTAAAAAGTTAACGTTACTATGACTCGACTAAAGTACAAAAGCTAGCACACAAGATGCCACTTCCAGTAAACAAAGTTAGCAAAGATGTTCAGGGGAGAACAGATTAGGTAGGAGGGATGGGGGGAGTCCTGTAGAGTGACTTCATGCTCGTCACTGTGTTTTGTTTGTATTTATCAATATAGCATGAAAATTGTGAAATTAGGAAATAGGCTCTGTCAAACACTAAGAAAGATGCACACCAAGAATGAGCTTACTGAAGCTGCAGTGATGACACAAGCCAGGAGATGGTGGCAGCAAGAAAAAAATGTTCAAAATCCGTACAGCTCCTTTAATGCAAATAATAATAATAATAATAATAATAGCAACAACCCATTGAGAGTGAACATTTTAGCACGGAAGGTCTGACTGACTGAGATACGTAGCACAAAAACACACCATGTCGTTTGATATCATTCACATTTTGAGAAATCTAAAGTTATTATTTTTGATTTCACATTTATATATATTTTGGAAAGTATTCAGTGCCAGAGGTTTCTCACTAATGGAAAATGCCATTTTGCCATTTCGACTCATTTTTAAGGATCTATAGAAAACTTTTATTTCAGTGCTTTTTTTTTAAACAATGCTTTCCATAAATACAAGGGAACTTTGCTTGAAAAATAACATTTTATTGAAAGAACACTGAACTAATGCTTGAATGATGCATGAACTATTTCCGATGATTGATCAAACTGTTTCGCTCACACACTCCATTGCAAAAGCCCCTCGTCGTGTGGACAAAGATCAACGCCATCCTGCCATCTTGTGGTGATTTATCATAATGAAATCATTCCCAGAGGCTTGAT
The DNA here is from genome assembly GCF_059441175.1 of Urocampus carinirostris. Classification (NCBI taxonomy): domain Eukaryota; kingdom Metazoa; phylum Chordata; class Actinopteri; order Syngnathiformes; family Syngnathidae; genus Urocampus; species Urocampus carinirostris. Next base: position 6,209,093 of record NC_142366.1, read on the forward strand.
ATTGACTGATCGCCAGTGCCAAAATCTTTAGAATATTTGTTAAAATGTTTTGGCATCAGTTCAAATCCAGCTCCAGACTTCCTGTGCGGAGTTTGTATGTTCTCCCTGTGCTTGCGTGGATTTCCTCCGGGCACTCCGGTTTCCTCCCACATTCCAAAGACATGCATTTCAGGTGGATTGGCCGGTCCAAAGTGTCCCTAGGTGTGAATGAGCGAGTGAATTGTCTGTCCCTGTGTGCCCTGCGATTGGCTGGCAACCAGTTCAGGGTGTCCCCTGCCCACTGCCCGATGATTGCTGGGATGGGCTCCAGCCCCCCCGCGACCCTAATGAGGATAAGCAGTACGGCTAATGAGATGAGATGTTTTGGCATTCAAAAAAAGGATAATGCTTCTGGAAACGCATTTATACGTTATGGCACTAACTGAGTTAATAATACAAGTTTATGAGACCCTGGCAGGACTATTAAAACCCTGGCGACCCACCAGATTCTTCCTATGGTATGAAAAACACCGGGATAATGCTTATTTTTTTCTTTACATTAAAATAGTCCTTCTACTACATGACAGCTCTTAGTCCCACCCACGAAAATGCTCACTTTTAGCAAACATCCTGCCAAATAGGGAGCCACTCGCCCGTGAACCGACTTCCCAGCCACGGCTGCTTGTTCACATTAATTATTGATGCCTTCAAGACATGGAGCAAACGTGCCCGTCACGTTCACCGCCACTGCTTTTGACCTGCCGCTGCTACACGGTGCCGACCGACTATCGCACCGAGGACAAAAATAGTTCAAAGACGTTTTGGCACGCGTCTCTACTGCGGCAATGTGGCCGGTTGCTGTGGCAACGGACCACATTCAACACCTCTCCCTTCCTCGCATCGCCCCGATATTTCTGGAGACAATAGAGAGCCCATAAAGCCAGTGAGGACGCCAATGACTGCGGTAGAGCAAATGTGGGTTGGGAGGGTGGAGGGAAGAAGTGGCAACAGGGGACACCGGTTGGCGTGTCTCTTATTTAATAGTGTGACCGCCATATGTGACGCCCCAGGCCGAGTGTGTGTGAACTGGTGCTTCTCTTGTGGGATTGAAGGGGGGGGGGGGCTTAAGGACAAAAGGAGAGCTTGAAAGAGGAAGTCCGAAAGACGAGAATAAAAGGAAGGGGGTGATAAAATGATGAAGGAGAAATTAAAAGGACAGTGTATTATTTTGCCTTGCTTACCTAGCTATGTTTAATGCAGTTGTTCTCTAGTGGTCCGAGTTGAGGAGCCACCATTCCATCCTAATAAGAAGCTGCGACCTAGATCAGTAAAAAAATAATCACTTTTATGAGAGGATTGTGCACTTTAAAGCAGAGATAGTAAAATTGATACACCTTTATGTCCCAAAAACGAAATGACCAGCAAAACCACTTCAAGTACCGTGCATGCATGTAAGCCTATATCACACATAAAAGACCCCCAAAAACTGCTTTAAAATAGCCACGTACTAAAATAAATTGGTACCCAACAAAATAATAAAATATATACCTAAACATCAATAATTATTTGATTATTTAGATAATAAAGATTAACATACTAGAAAAAGGTAAAAAATAAGACGTTCTTAGACCATTAACTGTACCTTCTAGCGGCGCTTCAATGGCAGACACTGGTACATCATTTTTTTGTATCTCACGATCATTTCCTTCCGTTTGATTGTTGTTGTCCCTGCTTTTCACTTTTCCCTCCCCTCATTACTAACCTTTTTGAGACCCATTTTAATGGGCAGAACGGGGAAATAAACCAACTAAATCACAGTAAAATGAGATGTGTTCCCTCTCAAATGCGCAGAATGAGAAAACATGTAGAAGAGATTGGGCAGGGCATTATCGCCATCTACTTTTAAGGAGTGTAATTGACCCTTCGTCTTCATCTTAGCCTTATTTTGCCAAGGCAAAGGCCTGCAAGCCACTAATAACGGGTTTGCGACCCATTTTTGGGTCAAGACCTACTGGTTGAAAAAGACTGTTTAATGCACATATGCCAAAGTAAAGGCCCGGGGATCAGATGTGTCTCACAAGAAGGTTTTCTACGGCCCCAAAGATGACCTTGATACACGATCTAAATCTAATCTACAGTATGCACCTCATCTAAAAATAATCAAAATTATTTATAAATCCCGACTTGTGTGTGTGTGTGTGTGTGTGTGTTTGTGCGAGCGTGCGTGCATGCATGCGTATGTGTGGCTTATAGGCCTTGAAACAGTTGAACCGATTTTTGTGAAAATTTATACAGAAGCACTTTAGGGTTCTGGGAGTGTTTTAAGATAGGTTTCTTGTCGAGGTATCCCCAACAAATACCAACAAAATCGATAAAAATCTGTTTTCGTGTACAAGCGGCTCTGAAGCCGCATGTGGCCATGCAGCTTTTTAGTTCTCCATAGTGGCTGCCTGGACCTGCCCAACAATCTCGTCCAAATAGAAGGCCCAGCAACAGCAGGCCCCTTATGCTTGTTGTACTATAAACCAAGAATTGTTGAGTATTCTTTTACTGTACTGTACCTCCTCATGATGAAACCATGATGATTTTACATAAAACTTGAGCAAAAGATACATTTTAAGATTTTTAAGGGTTTTTCATTTGGATTTTTTAAATATGAATAGCACATTAAGACAATTCAGACTTTCTTATTTAATTAGCAAAATGTAATTATGTAATGTAGTATTAATGTAGTAATACAGTAAATACAATATTTTATACGACCAGCTTAGCCACATGTGTAAAACTCATAGCCCGCAGGCCAAATGTGGCCCACCACATCATTTTATGTTGTCTGCAAGAAAATTTCAATGTAAATGGTCTGCATTTATATTGAGCTTTTCAAGTCAATGAAGACCTCCCAAAGTGTTTTACAATGTGCTTCACACTTTCTTCTTTTACACACTAACTTACTGATAGCAGCGTCAGCCATGCAAGGCAACTACCTGCTATCGGGGCCATTAGGGATTCAGCGTCTTCCCCAAGGACACTTGGACATATAACATGGAGGAGCTGGGAATCGAACCTGCGACTTCTTGATCTCAGAAGAGCTAATGCAGCCCAACATGCTGAAAGAAGCACAAGAGAAAATTTGCTGCATCAGGCCAATTAATAACTTGCAGTTTTAAACGTGTCCACTGGATTTTGCCAAAGCCAGGTGCCACTGGCAAAGCACCCACTGTAGCTGTATTTGCCTACTACCATTAATAAACCAGCGGACATTGAGCAAGTCCATTCAGACATCATTTTACTTCAAATAACTCGCTGGCGTGCTGTTTAAAGCCCCAGTGTGTAATATTCGACCACTAAATGGCACAGTTGTGTAATGAGAATAAAAACCAGTGCCACAAGAAGCAGAAAGACGCCAGACAAACATGGCGGACTACTCGGTATGGATACCACTTAGGTCCAGAAATGTGTGTTTCTTTAACATATCTTTTTTTAATAACATTGGTATGATAGTTCTTTTTTTGCTTAGTATTCAAATCAATGTTTTTTATTTTACTGAATGAAACACTTAAGAGGCACTTAACATTATATACAATCCCTTTAAGGATTTTTGAAAAATACAAAATCTAAAAAATAGCACTTGGGTGTCTTTGCAGATGTCTAAGAAAGGTTTAGCTCCTTTCTATAATGGATATGAAACCTGTTCCCATATTCAGGTAAACATTTCTCTGGAGGCTTCGCTTCGCCATTGCATTTCTTTTTGCCCTCGTGATAAACAGCATCTGGCATTAGTTCGCACGGCACTATACTATGACGCATCATCTGAAATGAAATGAAATGATCTGCATTTATATAGCGCTTTTCAAGTCAATGACTTCCCAAAGCGCTTTACATTGTGCTTCACATTTCCCAATAGCGGCCGTGATCTGTGCAGCCATGTAAGGCGCTAACCTGCTTATTGGGGGTATTGGGGGTTCAGTGTCTTACCCAAGGACACTTCAGCATGTAACACGGACAAGCTGGGATTCGAACTGGGATCCCTTAATCCTAAAACGATCGCTCTACCTCCTGAGCTACTGCCGCCCCAAAGGTCTGAAGAGTATCTTTCCATCTCTAGATGAGTTCTTTCAACTGTTCTTGTTCGTTTAAGGTGCAGACGTTCCATGAAGCAGTGGTAAAGAGGTTACTACCACGCAATTTAGGTGTTTTCTTGCCACTCACACACTTACCACCTCCGACCTGGTAGTTAGTGGAAGGTGCTGTCATTTTTGACACGGTCGATGACCGAACTGGTATCAAGAGTGAGTTGTTGTTTTTTTGGGCAAGTACAGCCTGGCGGCACCAATCCCTCTCCAGACTGTTTTTTGGGTCCCCCACATGAAACAGGTACAGGCTACAAAATGTGTATTCGTGCAAGAATCCGGTATCCATTACACCATTTGTTATGGGAAAAGCAAAAAAAGAAGGTAAAGTTTCCAAGTGGTAAATTATAATGGATCCAACTGAAAATGTAAGATACATATTACTGTGATATTTACCCAACAAGTATAAAAAACAAATCCATTCGTGTTTACTTAAGATTTAAAAAATCATATGTCTTAATTAATACACACGCAAGATTAAATAGGCATATGTAAATAACAGCTATATTTGTGGCTCTTCAAAATACATGAGTCACACTGAATTTCTTTCTTTTAATTGTACTGGGGAAATTGTAAAATTGGCTTTGAAAGTCCTTAAAAAGTGCTTGAATTTGGCCATGAAAAAGGTGTACACACCCTGAGTGCAGAGAATATGGTCATTTTTAAGGGTCATTCATGATTTTTACCACTACGAGGCACTAAATGTGTGACTTCTTTTCATCATGCAGAGGTTTTTGAGTTTTCCCTTGTCCTCGTGTCGGTTTCAGATGAGGGGATCTTGTCATGGTTGTCTGTGCATCCCTTTTAGGAGTAAGGGCTTTACTAATAAACCTGATTTGACTTGTCTAAAAGATACACACTGTGCCTTTAAATGTCATGGATTCAATCTAGAGCTGCTGGAAGACTGAGCGTTTTCTCATCTCATCTCATTAGCCGTACCGCTTATCCTCATTAGGGTCGCGGGGGGGCTGGAGCCCATCCCAGCCATCTCCGGGCAGTGGGCAGGGGACACCCCGAACTGGTTGCCAGCCAATCGCAGGGCACACAGGGACAGACAACTCATTCGCTCATTCACACCTAGGGACAATTTGGACCGGCCAATTCACCTGAAATGCATGTTTTTGGAACGTGGGAGGAAACCGGAGTGCCCGGAGCTCAGACTCTTTCTCAGGGACGTGACTAAGCGTCTGGCCACTGACAAACGTTTCAATATCTTCAGCAAACCTGTTGACATTGAGGAGGTGTCGGACTACTTGGAGGTGATAGGACAGCCCATGGACCTGTCTACCGTCATGACCAAGATTGATAAGCACCAGTACCTGACAGCCAAAGACTTTTTGGTGGACATCGATCTAATCTGCAGTAATGCACTAGAGTATAATCCTGACAAAGATCCTGGAGACAAGGTGATAAGGCATCGCGCGTGCAGCCTCAAGGACACGGCGCATGCCATTTTTGCATCTGAACTTGACCCAGAGTTTGATCGCATGTGCGAGGATATCAAAGAAACACGCAGAAAGAAGGACCAGCTGGTGCCTGCTCAACCCAAGCCAGCTACACCAGTAGTAGCTGCACCAGCAGCTCCCGAAACGGCAACGCCACCAAAAGCAGAAGCAACTTCTCTGAGTGCTCCCGGAACAAGGAGGAGTCACGGAGCCACTGAACAACAGAGCAAGGCCAGCACTCGGAGTGAGGCCAGGGAGAATAAACAATGCAACCCTATTCAAATCAAGAAAAAGCTTCGCCGACGACTGTCTTGGGAACGGGGCATCATTCGCAAGCATAAGCCATACATGAAGGGCAACGATGAACAGAAGGTTGAGGAGAACACTGAAGCAGAAATGGAAGTGGCAGGTCCCAACGACTTAAGTCTGACTTTAGACGAGTCTTCCTGTGACACCCCTGGACTACGGGAAAATGGCCATCTCCCTAATGTCTCATCTATGGAGGAGGAGAGTTCCAACGAGCCTCCGGTTGGCTCAAGTGACCCTGCGAAGGAGTTGGAAAAGCAAACTAGGCTCAGTTGCCCAGGAAATGATCCCCATCTGCAAGCAGAGAGGGACAGTCAAACTGATGCTAAACCTCCAAATGAAAAATCTGATTCTCTTGAATCCCAGCATACAGAGGCTGTCCACGTAACACAAGTGAATGGGAACGAGTCTATGGATAGCCTGGACTCTCAGTGCCTGGAGAAAAGCAGCAAGGCTAGCGAGGGAGGAGTTCATCAGAGCACAACAGCCATCTCAGAGGAAATGGCGTCAAAAGGAGAGGGCAACAGGGTTGACGAGGAGGAATTGACGAGAGAGCAACCTGTAATATGTCCGGAGGAACATCCGAACAAAGAAGGGGACGCCCAGGCGAACACAAGCAAGGGGACCCCGTCCGAGCAACTGAAAGTTTCAGCCGTGGGGACTGAAAACGAACCCAAAGGAGCGTCCCCACAGCCGCTGCCGCCGCCGCCTCCTCTTGTTGTGGACCACCAGCAACTATTGGTGCTACTCAACATGGCGGTAAGGAAGAGCGAGGGCTTCAGTGTGGACCAGATGGAGAGACTCTACTCGGTGCTGAGCCAGTGTATATTTTCCCACCGTAGAGAGTACGACAAGAGGAGGCTACTAGAGGAAATGGAAGACAGGATCCTTCTCTAATTCATGAGGCAGCGCGTGGATTCATTATGCATGTTTTTTTAACATGCGTGAACAGAAGACGCACGCCTGTGCTTCCCAGGGGTTTCCCATCCAACAGATGGGATGTGCCCGTGACCACGCCTCCTGGCCGAAACCTGATTTACACAAACGTCCCTGGGGACACAAAAAAGGGTGGCTAGATGGTGTCCACACGTGTGTGTGTGCGTGGTCAGTAAAATCTGATTAAAATTGTGTCGGTAACAATTAACAGGCCCTCGGAGCTGTTGCCTGCAAGTGTGTGAGGCTCAGGTGTGAGCTTTGCTTCCTAATCCATCCCCTCGAACCCCCACCTCCATCCCCACTCCTGAATAAATAATGCAAACGCCCACAGATGCCTCTTCATCCTGCTGTCATTAAACAGTGCACCATTTATCACGTCGAATTTTCTCCTTGTGATGAGTCAGGGATTTGTGCATTTGTGTGAGCAGGTGACGGAAAGATGGAGGGAAAAATAAGGACGTCTGTTACAGACTGGTGATGGGAACTGTGGCTCATTTTCGCCTCAGCTCAGTAAAAATGCAAATGTGTTTTATTTATTCAGACCTTTACCTTTGCAGTAGATAAGAAACAAGTAAAAAAAACTAACAAAAAAAAAACTAAAAACAATAAAATACAACAAGATTGAATAATATAGAATAAAACTGTCTTCATAATATTGAGTATTAAAAGCCATCCTGTATAAGTGGTGTTTTAGCCTGGATTTAAAGAGGCCCATGTCAAAAAAAATACTCATTTTGACAGTGAACTGATTCCAGAGTCTGGTGGCGGCATGAAAAAAGGCTCTGTCACACCAGCGTTAAGATTTTGACCTGAGAACTTCCAGCACAAGTTAGTCCTTGGAACTCAGAACTCTACTCGGATTGTGAACAGTTAAAAGCTCAGATAAATATGATGGAGGAAGGCTGTTATTATCAATTCTAATAGCTTTTTCTAGGTCAGGAATGCTTAAAAACAATTAAACTTTTTTAAAAGAAGCACGTACCTACAACATTGTCGATATGTTTGTCAAAACGGAGGTGACCGTCAAAAGTCACACCCCGGTTTTTGACGGTTGAACGCATCTTAGAAGACAGGGTGCAGAAAAGAGCCGAATCTTTCGGATTAAAAACCGTTCTTCAGATTTAGGGTTAATACGGGTGCTAGAAATCCTTGAAAACGCTTGAATTTTAATGTTGTATTCAATGATTAAAAAGTCCTTGAGTTTCGCTTGTAAGTGCTTGAAATTGTTGCCATGTTATTCCACACGTCTGCTTAAAAATGACGCATTGCCATTGCATTTCTTCTTCTTTCGTGATTAACGGCAGCAGGCATTTGTTTGTATGGCATTGTCCTATGAAGCGGCATTGCCTCCTACGGGTGACGCTCAAGAGAACAGGTGCATGCTACATCTGAACAGGGCACTATCAAATGTCATTCAAAAAATGAAACTATTGTTTCCTAGTGGTAAGTTGTAATGGAAAGAACCTCCTGCAACTGAAAATGTAAGCTACATTTTTGTGAGGTTCCTGTGTGCTATGGCACTGATTGAATGATTGGGCACCCTTAGGGCTCATTAGAACTCTAGTATGTGTGTGTATGTAATGACAGTTTTGACTGACTTACTTTGTGGGATTTTCTGACAATCTTGCCCTCTACGCCTCGCTGCTTTAGTAAGACTTCATTTATTCCAGCCTAGCTTTGTTAAGGACTGTGTTTTTGGACACGTTTTTTTTCCACTCCCTTCTTCCTTGGAGCGTTTTTCGTTTCCTCCCTGATTTTTTTTATAGAGTGTCAACGCATGTGTCTGCACTTGAATCCTTCGGACCCCAACCTAACAATATTACTATCATTTTCACCCAATGTATGGGGCGAGATTTTTCTCAAAAATATTTACACTAGTATTGTTGGGATCCATAAATATATTAGTAATTTACTCAGGATCCAAAAATCATATTTTTTGATAAATACACACGCAAGATTAAAAATCACATATGTAATTCAAATATATTTGTGGCTATGCAAAAAATTGGATTTCATATTTTTATGATACTGGAGAAAAGTCCCATTTCATCTGGAGGGACGAAAGCATGACCAACTTGGGTGCCGAGGTGTAGAACTTGTTTGGGTGTTTGGGCAATTGAGTTGGCCATGGGCCCAAAAATTTTGTGTGTTTTTTTGTTATTTATTTCCCTTTTATTTTCTTTGTTATTGTATGTGTTTGTCTTCTTGTCGGTCACCCCTCTTGAGGTATATGACCAAGGTAGAGAGATAGATAGATAGATGATACTGGAGAAAAGTCCTTAATAAGTGCTTGAATTTGGCAAAGAAAAGGTGTACTAACCCAGCAGATGGTTTATGTTGATTTAATCCATATATCACCAATTATGTAACATTATAAACAAAATTAGATAAAGGAGCTGTACGGAATTTGTCACTTTTTTAATCGCTGCTGCTATATACTGGCTTGTGTCATCATTGCAGCCTTAGTCAGCTCATTCATGATGCGCGGGCAAGTATGTGTATTTTGAAGAACCGCTCAAATTAACTGCATTTGAAACAGGCCTTTTCTTACCTTCAACATTTTCATACTACAGTAACAAAAACTGTGATGATGAGCTCAATGTCACTCTCAAACCACCCCACCTGGAAAATTGGCCTGAAAGTGCTTGAATTTAAGATACATTTTCTGTAGGCCTTCAAAAAGGAGTCAAAATGGCAAAATTTTCTGGTACCAGCACTTCCCATTTGAGAGTAATGTCTGCCATTGAATCAGTTAAAAAAGTTAAAAGTAAAATATTTTCTCTATTAAGGACATCTTGAACGATGCACCCCACCTTTTATGACTACGACATTCAGTTGCGTTCAGTAGTCTCGAACTTACGGTAAGCAAGACAGTTAGTTATCACGTTGAATTTTCTCCTTGTGATGAGTCAGGGATTTGTGCATGTGTGTGAGCAGAAGATGGAAAGACTTGGGGGAAAAAAAATGGCCGTCTGTTCCAGACGCCCCCTCGTGTGTTCTCGCACTTGTAATGAGCCGCCCTCTCCTGAACTTTGACCCCTGTGTGACAGACAGCTCTCTTTGCCCCTTTCATCCCTACATACCTCCTCCTCCTCCATCATCCCTCGCTCTGTCTGCCTCCCTAAAGCCCACCGGAGAATATGACTGGTGGGCAGCTGGTAGTCCTGCCCCTCCCCAACATTTCCCTCCCGCACATAACCAAAGGACTGAGGTGACAGCTTTGAGAGGGTTGTTAATTGTCCCAGACATGACTTTAATCAGATTTTACCAGCGCGTGTCAGCATTGTTCATAATGAAACTCTCTTTGGACGGGGGCGGGGCTAAATGACGCAATTAAGTGCACATAAAATCCAAACTATGGTTTCATTCTGGACTGCAGAGCACACCAGATAAAAAGCTTAATGCTCAAATTTAAGAATATATCTTATTTTTGTCTTTGTACGAGACACACCGGATTTAAAGCTGTAGGCCTGACAGTGGGCTGCATTGTTTGAGGTATCCATAAAAAAGTTGAAAGTTAAATATTCTCTTTTTTCAAGTATGTTTTTACATTGCCTACCTGAGTTCTAAGAGCCCTTATGCTTTTTTTTCAGACACGCTTATATGCTTTTATCTCACTTATTGCAACAGTGTTTCTCAACTCGCTGGTTGGGAACAGAAAGTGGGTCACGGACCCGTTTTTAGTCGATGCCCTGCCAAAATAATGCTAAGTAGAAGCAAAAACAGAGGGTCGATTGCACTCCTCAACAGTAGATAGCGATAATGCCCTTCTCAATCTCTTCTTCCTGTTCAGTCAATGGGCATCGTCTCAGTTGTGATTGAGAGGGCCCACATCTCACTTTGTTGGGATTTTGCTGGTTTCATTTCCTTTTTCTGCCCATATTAAGGAGTCCCAAGACAATTAGTGTGATAAGGGGAAGGAAAAGTGATAAACAGTAAAGTCAATGATCGGGTCAAAATACGAAAATAGTGTACAGTGCTATTGAAACTCTGCTGAAAGTATATTACACGGTTTCAAAATGTTATATTTTTTGCTTCTTTTTTTTAACCCGTTTATTAATCTTTATAATCTACCAAATTAAACAATTATCATTGTTTAGGTACACATAATATTTTTTTGTGGCTATTTCAAAGCAGTTTTAGCGGGTGGCTTATATGCAATGTAGCCTAATATGCCAGTATATGCAGTACTTAAAGTTGTTTTGGTCTTGCTGGTCCTTTTGTTTAAAAAAAAAAGATGAATATATTCTATTATGTCTGCTTTAAGCTTCATAATCCTTCCATTCGATAAATTGGAGAAGTGGAATTTCTTTCTTGATTTGGGCCGCAGCTTGTAGGGTAGAATGGTGGGTCCCCTAATCAGACCAGTTGAGAATCTCTGTTTTAGACAGCCGTGGGTAAGAGGAATGGGGGAGGGAGGGGATTAGTCAAGTTTTCAGCTGTGCCGTTCATGTTCACTAGGTCTGTGTTTTTAAAATATCTGACCATGCAAGATGGCAATTTCAAAGCCGGGCACATACAGTGTTTACTACTCGATTCTTAAGAACGTATTGCTGCCCCTGTTTATGGCCCAATTTTCACCCTGTCAAAATGACGGCCGACCTTAAAATCTTCCTTTCGACTCTTGAAAAAATTACGTCTGTGAAGGATGATTGTCAATTGATATAACTTCTGCATACTCATTGATGCAAAATGTGTAAATGTTTATACAGTCTTGTTTAACTGAGATTTGGTTACAAAAGTCAAGCTTTAAATTGCTTTAATAAATAATCCCTCTCCCGAATCCTCACAAAAAGGGGTTTGCTACGGATTTGGACCTACAAATCAAGTTAACCGGTCAGGCTTAGTCTGGGTTGGGCTTTTAATACCTGCAGGCCTTAGTCAGGTTAAATATTTTTAGGCCCAATCTTACCTCTATAAAAATAATATTTGTCATTTGTCGAAAAAATGCTGAAATAATCTCCCTCCCAGAAACATTTTTGAGTCCGCAATTCAGTCTGTGCACATTCGTCTTGGGAGAGTCACAGAGGGCAAAGCTAACATTTGTTTGTGCAGCGATCCATCTCAGCAGGCCCGCCATGTTCCATAACAAATAGTGGGGGTGGGCTTAGACTTTGGGGGAGGGCACAAAAACCACCTGATGTTTGACGCAGACTTGGCATTGGTGTAGGATGAGTAACTGAGATCTGTGGTCATCCAAATGGGGGTTGGCTGATCTCCATGGGGTACTTTTTTTCAGCTCAGGTTGCTTATGGAGTGGAACAAAAGACGGTGATGCTGGAAGCCATTTTCTAGTACGGCGGTGGTGTCAAACTCATTTTAATCATGGTAAAAAAAACATTGTCACGGGGTCGGTGTTCGGCCGAAACGTCCTAACCTCTAGACGTCCTACCGCAGGCTGACCTGACAAAAATTTTGTTTTCCTCTCCAATGAAGTAAAAGCAGCAACACTAACACTCAGAATTATTGCAAATAAAACTTACTGATGATATAAAACGAGGATTGGCATGCATACATACACTGCGTGATTACCATAGTCAACAAATGCCATGCTAAAAAGCTACCACTGAAAAACATGCCAGGCTTAAAAGCTACAAGAGAAAACAGTATTATGAAGCAGTGAAAGAGTCAAATAGAACTAAATAAAAACGAAAATCGCAAGTACTCACTGCTTTTAAAGGCTCAAATCGTTTTCAGCGTTGTGCGTATGCACTGGGCCTTGGTAGGACGTCTCGAGGGGTAGGATGGACTTTCAGAACACCGGACTTGTCAATTAATGGCATAAAAAGTGTGCATTAGTTGGGGGGCTTTTCGGAGGCTCACAATTAGATTATGATTCAGGGATGTAGGATTTGGTTCTTTTTCCTTAATATTGTTTACCTTCACTATGATTTAATCTCTTGTAGTGTTTATCAACTGTGCATTTGTAAAATATAAAGCAATACAATTGAATTAATTCCCACTACAGTTTATTTAACTCAGATAAATTCATGCAGACTGGAGATTTACAAAATTGCATACAAACATTTAAATGATTGAGTTCATGATTTTAAACTGATTTTGATTATTTTTTTATATGAGTATGCTTACCTGAATATAGGAATGTTGCTGTTATATTTCATATCTATTACAGAAAGGAGCTAAAGCTTCTTTAACCTCTGCAAAGAGACCCAAGTGCTTTTTTATTTTTTTAATGTATTTTTCATATTGCCTTAAACAGTGCATAGGTGACTTTTATGTTAAGAATTACAATGTCAGGATGGGTTTCCTTAGTGTTCTCTAGTTGATTAATGGTAGTCCCTAAATACAGTTACAGTGCGTGCTTTGCAAGTGGCGCCTGGCTTTGACATTTTTAAAACTGGAGGTCATCGTTTGCCTCATTTTTCTCTTGTGCTTCTCCCAGCATTGTCTCGTGGGCTACATAAAATGCAGTGGCGGGCCCTATTTGTGCCGCGAGCCTCGAGTTTGACACATTTCGTTCGGTGTTTCTCAAACTTAATTGTGACGTGGAAAATTTTTATCAGAAGTTTTCTTAAGGGAAACCCGATTCAGACTCTAGCTCCAACAGCCCGTAAGGGAATTCAGTCTGAGACCTCCAGTTTAGGTCCTAGTATCATAACTAATTTTGTCAGTCTCTATGAGTACACAATACAAGGTATACGCAAGAGGCCACGTGGGCGACCCAGGATACGCTGGAGAGACTATGTCTCTGGGCTGGCCTGGGAACGCCTCGAGATCCCGTCGGATGAGCTGGAGGAGGTGGCTGGGGATAGGGACGTCTGGGCCTCCCTTTTAAGGCTGCTGCCTCCGCGACCCGACCCCGGATAAGCTGAAGATGATGGATGGATGGAAGGGTATACGCAAACTGAGCGGTTGCTTGGTGCCCGGCAACCACTAGGAAGCTCCCAAGACCGGTTTACTTCCATCCATTATCTGTACGTTTATCCTCAGTTGGGTCGCAGGTGTGCTGGAGCCCATCCCAGCTATCTTCGGGCAGTGGGCAGGGGACACCCTGAACTGGTTGGCAGCCAGTTGCAGGACACACAGGGACAGACAATTCACTCTCTCATTCACACCTAAGGACAATTTGGACCGGCCAATTAACCTAACATGCATGTCTTTTGGAATGTGTGAGGAAACCGGAGTGCCCCGAGGAAACCCACGCAAGCACAGGAAGTTTCGATCTCATGACCTTAGAACTGTGCCCCACATGCACTACCCACTGCACTGCTGTGCTGTCCTACCGGTTAACTTATATATAATTAAATAGATATCCTTTTTTTTTTTAAAAAACTCAACTTTTGTTACCTTATTTCAGGTATCTCTGTGCATTTATATATTTAAAAACTACTTTTTTGACTTAAATTCCGTTTTTGTACATTTGTTGTTGCAGATAGTTTAATTTTGTACATTGTTTCATGTACCTTTGTGCATTTATATATTAAGTATTTGTTTGTGTGTACAGGGTTCCCGCGGATCCTGCAAAAGGCATTATTTATTATTCTAAAATGTCTTAAATACAATTTTCTAAAGTCTTAAAAAGGTGAACACTTGAATACGATTATGCATTTATTTGAACAAAAAAATTGAGTAATATTGATTAAAAAAATTAACCGATATACTTTCGTGTCAACGAGACAACGAGTGGCTTCAATAATGGGACCATCAAAACGGTGATTTCAGTCGGGCCTTTTAGCGCAGATGCATGTCTTCGGTCTACCCACAATACACATACCAACTTCAAACAGAGACGTTTACTTTGGACCGTGGGAAAATGTAAATCTAATGAGAAGTGGCTTTCTGGCGAACATTTTTTGCCATGGCTGAAAGTGATGTTTGCGTGCAAGAAATAGATGTGTATTTTTATTTTGTTTTGTTGGTTTCAATTGCGTTTTTTTGTTGTTGACTTGGTTCTAAAATTTGTTTTCAAAATGCATTAAAAAAAGTCTTTAAAAGTATTGGATTTAACTTGCCTTAAGCTGTGGAAACCCTGGTTGAAATCCTGGACATTTGTACCTTTGTTTGTTACAGTTAATTTAAAATATACATTTTAAATCAGATTGTGTTTGCATTAAATAGATGGTTCATTTTGTTACTTTTAGACGGCCTGGATAACTTTCAGTATCCCACTTTGTACTATATCACTTTGAATATTAAGTGTAAATAAACCCCAGGCTGCTCTCGTTGATAAATTGAGTACCATTTCAGGTTGGGGGTAAAACATGTCTGGCTTCCCTTTGAGGTTTTATGTATTGATTCCTGTGTGGTCAATAGAGGAAGTTGCTTACTTTGCCTAATAATAATAATAATAATAATAATAATAATAATTTCCTTGTATTGTCATTCTGTGTAACAATGTACACAGAACGAAATGTCGATTGCACCTGACCCGTTGTAGCGAGCCGATGCAGCCGCAGCCAACAGAGGGCGCCGCCGACCACTTTTTAAGTCTTAGGAATGACTCGGCCGGGGCGCGAACCACCGACCTCCCAGTCTCAAAGCGGGCGCCTTACCATCTAGGCTACTGAGCTGGTTATTCATTTGAAAACACTTGTATCTGCTTCCGTGGCCTTATTCACAATCTAACTACAACAGTAACGTCTCCATCCATCTATCCATCCATCCATCCATCCATTATCTGCACCGCTTATCCTCAGTAGGGTCGCAAGGGGAGCTGGAGCCCATCCCAGCTATCTTTGGGCAGTGGGCAGGGGGCACCCTTCACCGGTTGCCAGCCAGTAGCAGGGCACACAGGGACAGACAATTCGCTCGCTCATTCACACTTAGGGACAATTTGGACTAGCCTGACATGCATGTTTTTGCAATGTGGGAGAAAACCGGGGTGCCCGGAGGAATCCCACGCAAGTACGGTGAGAACATGCAAACTCCACACAGGAGGTTCGATCATATGAACTCAGAACTGTGCCGCACACGCGTTAACCACTGCGCCGCCGTGCTGCCCCCAGTAACATCTCACATCTAGTGTATTATAAGTGTATTCTTAATGACCGATTAGAACATGAAATAAGTTGAGGTAGGTATTCAAATAATCAAGTAATAGGGAGCCCCAAATTCTAGTTTTGCTTAGGGCCCCATAAACGCTTCGGCTGACCCTGCACAATACATTTAACTGCAATGACACATGGGCCACTGTTCTGATGACATCATCCCGCTGACACCAATTTGCCATTTTTGTGGTCCTCGCCATCATCTCGACTGTCACCATATTCATCATCTGCAAATGTCGTCATTCTCAGAAAAAAACAATCTGTCCATCTGCGATATCTGAGTCAAGCATGCTTGCGCATTAGTCACTAGAGCATTTGAGGGAGCGCGATGAAGACATCATCGTGTTTTCACAGTGAAGACACGATAAAGACATTAGCGCGTCTTCACCATGAAGACGTTTTGGGCGAGCTATAATGAGCGTCTACCTCGGCAGCGTTTGATGTGTCCCCCGGGAGGCGGTGGGCGGGCGGAGTCGGCGAAAACAATGAGATGATAATGAAGAAGACGAGGCTAGAAAACCAACTCTGGGGTTCTTCATATCCTTCTCACTTTTGTCGGATGTCCTGCGAGAAGGATTAAGGTCATGAAAGTTGTCAAGGACAACCCTAACTGTGTGTCACATGATTATTATGAGCAGAAGATGAGTATAACATTCATCACCAATTGTCTGGATGACTTCTCACTCAGATACCAGATTTTAATCGCGATTACAGTAAATTCCAAACTACAGGGCGCACTTGATTAAAAGCTGCATGCGCAAATTTAAGGAAAAAAACTCAACCAGGTCTAAGCCAGCTGCTAAACCAAAGCAACCCGCCGGGGATGCGCCACACCAAGACCCTCATAAGGGCCCAGTGCGTGTCCAAAGTCGCTGCAGACACCATGCGCCTCGTAAAAAAAGAACAACAGGGTTACCGCGATGTCTTAAAAAAATGATCACAATTGACAACTGCAAATTAAGGCCTCAAAAATGTCTTACATTTTTTTACAAATCTTTAATTTAGCTCTGTATCTGTGTGATAGAGCTAATAACTGTATGGGTTCTTACAGCTTAAGACAAGTTAAATTCAAGACTTTTTTAAGGCTTTTTGAAATCAAATTTAAGACTAAGTCGACGAAAAAAAATCACAATTGAAACAAACAAACAAGACACAACTATTTATTGCACACAATACATTACATCCATACACATTACCACGCACAGCTTTTATCCATGACAAAACGTCCACTTCTCATTAAATTGACACGTTCCCAAGGTTCAAGTTAAACATCTCTTTCTGAAGTAATGTGGGTAAACCTAAGACATGCGTCTGCTCTGAAAGGCCCGACTGAGACTGCATCACCATTTTGATCTAGTCCTGTTATTGTAGTCACGCCTTGTTGCCACTAAAATAAATTGGTGAATTATTAAGATAAGCCAATTGATAAATCTTTTTATTTCCAACAAATATGTCTGTAAGTATTGTATGTATATACCATAGCCATATCCTCTGGTGGGAGGTGGCTAGAGTCATGAACACACTCATATTCTTGCATTATTGACTCTTTCTGGGAGTTTAATACAGAGGAGTGGATTCCCAGCCCCATCGCTCAACTCAAATCATGTGTCGCTGGGAGTTATTAGTGGGTGTGGGCGTTAGATGACCAAACCCCCACAATTCCAACCTCTAATGCCTAGCGCCAAGTAGGGAGGCGACAGGTACCCATGTTGTAAGTCTTATGTATGACTCGGCCGAGGCTTGGACCATCGACCTTCCCGTCTCAGGGCGGGCGCCTTACACTCAAGGCCCTCAAATATACTGGACTGTCTCAGAAAATTAGAATATTGTGATAAAGTTCTTTATTTTCTGTAATGCAATTAAAAAAACAAAAATGTCATACATTCTGGATTCATTACACATAAACTGAACTATTTCAAGCCTTTTATTATTTTAATATTGCTGAATTTGGCTTACAGCTTAAGAAAACTCAAAAATCCTATCTCAAAATATTAGAATATCATGAAAAAGTATACAAGTAGGCTATTCAACTAATCACCTGAATCATCTAATTAACTCGAAACACCTTGCGAGGGTTTTCTGAGCCTTAAAAACACTCAGCTTGGTTCAGTAAACTAAATCACTGCTGATCTGTCTGCTGTCCAGAGGACCATCATTGATACCCTCCATCAGGAGGGTAAGACACAAAAAGAAATTTCTCAAAGAGCAGGCTGTTCACAGAGTGCAGTTTCAAAGCATATCCACAAAAAGTCTGTTGGAAGGGAAAAATGTGGCCGGAAACGCTGCACAACCAAGAGAGATGACCGCAGCCTTAACAAAATTGTGAAGAAGAGCCGCTTCCAGAATTTGAGGGAGCTTCAAAGACAGTGGGCTGAAGCTGGAGTCCAGGTATCAAAAGCCACAGTTCACAGACGTGTCCGGGAAATGGGATACAATAGCCGTATTCCCATGGTCAAGCCACTTCTGAACTCAAGACAACGGAAGAAGCGTCTGACTTGGGCTATGGAGAAGAAGCACTGGACAGTTGCAGAGTGGTCCAAAGTCCTCTTTTCAGACGAAAGCAAGTTTTGCATTTCATTTGGAAGTCAAGGCGCCAGAGTCTGGAGAAAGGCTGGAGAAGAGCAAAATCCAAGTTGCTTGAAATCCAGTGTGAAGTTCCCACAGTCAGCAATGGTTTGGGGAGCCATGTCAGCTGCTGGTGTTGGTCCACTGTGTTTCATCAAGTCCAGAGTAAATGCAACTGTGTACCAAGAGATTTTAGAGCACTACATGCTTCCATCTGCTGAAAAGCTCTATGGAGATGAGAATTTCATTTTCCAGCATGATCTGGCACCTGCCCACAGTGCCAAAACCACCAGTAACTGGTGCACTGACCATGGCATCACTGTCCTTGATTGGCCTGCTAATTCCCCTGACCTGAACCCCATCGAGAATTTGTGGGGTATAGTTAAGAAGAAGATGAAAGACACCAGACCTACAAATGCAAATGAGCTGAAGGCCGCTATCGAAGCATCCTGGGCATCAATAACACCTCAGCAATGCCACAGGCTGATTGCCTCCATGCCACGCCGGATTGATGCAGTAGTCCGTGCAAAAGGATTCCCAACCAAGTACTGAGTGCATCAATGGACATTTTCAAATGTTTGATTTAGTTTTGCTGTTATAGAATTATTTTTTTTACTTGGTCTGAGGAAGTATTCTAATATTTTGAGATAGGATTTTTGAGTTTTTTTCAGCTGTAAGCCAAAATCAGCAATATTCAAATAATAAAAGGCTTGAAATAGTTCAGTTGATGTGTAATGAATCCAGAATGTATGACATTTTTGTTTTTTTAATTGCATTACAGAAAATAAAGAACTTTATCACAATATTCTAATTTTCTGAGACAGTCCAGTATATCTTATTAATATGTTCACATTTTTAAGACTTTTGAAAGTTGGATTTAAGACATTTTAATGCCAATTAAGGCCTTTCTTTTTTTACAGAACAGTGAATTCAATGCATTTTAAAACTTTTCTAGGATCCGCGGTAACTCGTGTGTAATATGTGATCTTAAAAAAAAGGAAAAAGTATGAAATGTTGTGTCGTAAAATTATTTTTTATTTTCTTCGACTTTATTAATCTCAGACCGATAAATGCAGTGTGTCACTCGGGAAATTCAAATTTCTTTGAAAATGCAGCATTACTTTGGAGCTTTACTTACACTAAGACTCTAACCCACTTTCGTTACTGGAGTAAGTTTGGGAAGGAAAAGTGTAGGTTTAACTCGTGCTTGAATGATTTCAAGTATAGCTTCAAACTGTACCAGGGAATGAGTGGCAAATGCGTGAACCCTTTGCGGCGCAGGCATCAGGTGTGGCATAAACAAAGACTGCAGGTCTGGCGTAGACCTTCGTCACTGGGTAGCCCAGCTGACGTTCGGAACCTGTCGCAGCGGGGACGTAAGGTGCGGCAACGATAAAGATGGTAGTCGGGAGCGGACCTCAGTCACGGCATCGCCCAGCTGACCTCCTGAACCTGTTGTGGTGGCTTGCCGCACCGGGCCTAAGAGGACCGGGAGCAGGCATGGGCTTTAGGGGTCTCGGTTTTACAACGTGGTCATTATGTCCTCCCGCCATATGCATTGCATTCTCCTGTGTTTCCCAGGGATTTGGGGTATTGTACTCAGTCTCTTCCTCTCAACAGCGACAGCTTGCGAGTTGCCACAGCGCCTGGGTGGGTCCCTACCTGTCCCCCAAACCATCCCCCAAGCTGTCTTTGCCACGGCCGCCTCAGTCCTACCCTTAGTCTAAGCTTGGTCGCGGCTGAGTCAGGGGCCATTCCACTGTCGGTGCCAGCTCGGTCCGGCCGCAGTTGCAAACCATACCTCAGCCAGCGGGTACACAATCCCTTCCCCGCTCCTTCGGCACGGGGATTTAAATCCTTCCCGTCGAGGCCAGGTGGCATGGAGCTCCAGAGTCTGTCACGACTTAGTGCCCGCCTCCTGTGTCTCTATGCTAAAATAAGTGCAAGATTGATCTTAAAGTTCATTCGATGTGGTCTTGAAAAGGTCTTTAAACGTCTTAAATTTGAATGGAAAAATTCTGGGGGGAACCCTAAAAAAGCATCGTATTGTAAGCCGCAGTGTAAAGTATAGAAAAAAAATAGCGTCTCGGATGTATGGTTTCTAGCGCTATGATAAAAAAGATGGCTGCTACCACATCCAATCAAAGCTCCTTACAGACAGACGTTTGCGGCGGACAGATGGCAAGGCCGGCAGGCGGCGCCTTTGCGGAATTGACGCCGACTAGGGAGGATATCTTTCTGCCGCTGCCGCTGCTCTCGCGTGTCTTTATCCATTTTGTCGGCAGCCGAGGACGCCGTTCAGGTGCCATCTGCGAGGCTGCGGGCCAGATTAAATGCTGGTTCCCGTCACACCGCTGAACGGCATTTCGAAGCAACGCTACTTCTTACGTGTGTCCCCAGGATGTACCATGATTGTTTGTTTACAATTTGTGAGCTTAATCCTAAAATCAAGAACCAAAATCTCAAAATTGTATGACAGGAACTTCTGAATACATAGGTCATTGGTCCAATACATTTCTGAAGATGCTCCAGGCTCTGAAGCGCAGAAGCAACCCAAAGTCATCTGACCAAAAACAGCTCAAGGTTGCAATGCAGTTTTTCCTCCGTGTTGAGTTTTAATGAATTCTGTCAAAAGGTCCATCCCTCCTTCCATTATCTTCTACTTATACAGAGGTCGGGTCGCAGGGGCACCAGCCTCAGCAGGGAAGCCCAGATCTCCCTTATCCACAGCCACTTCATCCAGCTCATCCGGTGGGATCCCACAGCGTTCCCAGGCCAGCCTAGAGACATACTCTCTCTAGCATGTCCTGGGTCGTACCCGGGGCCTCCTGCCGATAGGACATGCCCAGGACACCCGAAGGAGGCGTCAGGAAGGCATCCTTATCAGATGCCCGAGCCACCTCAACTGGCTTCTCTCAATGCGGAGGAGAGGTGGCTCTGCACAAAGTCCCTTCTCTTGTTTGAGTTCACAGGCAGCTTTGTAGCTGCATGCTGCTCTTTGGTGCTCCTTAGTGGCGCTTTTTCAAAAATGTTTCATCGTGGAAAATCATGTGGTTTCTGTAGATGGAAAAACATGACACATTCTTAACATTTTCCAATGAATGTAGATATTGATTATATAAAGCTGGTAATTTTTTTGCAGCTCCAAACATGTTTTTTCTGGGTTCAATATGGCTCTTTGAACAATTTGGGTTGCCAACCCCTAGATGACGCCAGGGACATCTGTTGGTTAAATAATACACACTGTCCCTTTAAGACAATAAAATTACTTTTCTCACCATGATTTCATAATTTACAAATGTTTTTGGACCAACATTTGAAAAAATTGGATGGTCCTCCCGCAAGAGTCGGAGAACTGGCCACCCTGACATTTTCCTCAACTTATTAACTACCAGAACATAATTTTCAAAAGCATTGTTTCTTAGTGTCAGAACATCAAATATGTTTTTCTTGTTTTTTCTTAAAAAAACTTCCAAAGTGTTTGGCGCTGCTCATTACT
The DNA here is from genome assembly GCF_059441175.1 of Urocampus carinirostris. Classification (NCBI taxonomy): domain Eukaryota; kingdom Metazoa; phylum Chordata; class Actinopteri; order Syngnathiformes; family Syngnathidae; genus Urocampus; species Urocampus carinirostris. The sequence goes on from NC_142366.1 coordinate 6,230,961, forward strand.
AAATATCAAGCCTCTGAGAATGATTTCAGTCAATCTCAGTGACATGGCAAGAGTGGTTTCGATTAGATCTCTAGTCTCTCATCGAGGAAGTCCAAGTTCATAGTTTTGCTTTCTGTATCTGGTAAATGAGTGTGTCCAGGCGACACTATATGGCGAGTAGGCGTAGTGAAGCAGTGTGCTGAGAGTCGCGAGATATACACAAGTAGATGTAGGTAGTTAACTCCTCAACAGAGCGCATTTCTTTGAAAAAAAGATAACAATTTCCACTTGTCATCATCTAGTCAGAGAGCGATGATGTTTCGTGCACGTCCGCAGGAACGTGCTCGCCGTGGTGACCAAATTCGTGTAAGCACGTCACATGAAACATCAGGCGCTTAAAAGTTCTTGCAAAGTTCATGCATCAGTTCGGTGTTCTTGCAATAAAATGTTATTTTTCAAACAAAGTGGCCTTGTTTTTATGGAAAGCATTGTTTGGATACTGGATTTATCAAAAAATATATTTTTTAAAAAGCACACGAGTGTTTGAAATGCATCCTCCAACAAAAGCTGTTTTTCCAGAAGTTTTCTTGAAAACTACTTTTTTCAAGAAATGTTTAACTGCTGTTTACTAAACAATGGTATTAGCTACAACATTCTTTTTTTCTATGGCTACAAAACTTCAAAAATGAGTTGAAATGGCAAAGAATTGGCTGGCACCAGCTCCCCAGTTTAACAGAAACGTCTGGCATTGATTAACACTTTTGGATTTTCGTATGCTTTTTTTTGTCAGCCGGAGCGACCGACAAAGTTGGTTGGGCATTCGGACTGGGCCTGGAGCGTCTGGCCATGGTTCTATACAACATCCCCGACATCAGATTGTTCTGGAGCCAGGACGAGCGCTTCCTTAAGCAATTCCGCGTAGACGACATTCATCAGGAGATCAACTTCCAGGTAGCAACAGTGCAGCCTTCTTGCTTTTGGACAGGGGAGTCCAACTCGCTTTAGTTTGGAAAAAAATCAATCACGGGGGCCAGACTAGTAGATTATTTATATGTTTCTACTCAAAAAGAGAGAGAGAAAAAGAAAAGGGGGAAAAAAGAGAGAAAAAGAAATACATAAAGAAAGAAAGTACTAGAAAGGAGAAACAGAGAGGGATGAAAGAAAACAAGAGGAAGAAAAGAAAAAGGAAAAAAAGAAAAAGAAAGAAAAGTAAGAGTAAGATAACAAGAGAGAGAAAAAGAGATGAAAGACCAAAAAGAGTGGAGAGATAAAGAGAAAATGAAAAATGGAGGGGAGAGATAAAAAAGAGAAAGAAAGAAAGACAAAGAAGGCAAGCAAGAAAGGGAGATAAAGAAATAGATAGAGTGAGAACAAAAAAGGAAAAACAAAGAGAGTGACAGAAACAAGAAAGTAAGAAAAAAGGAGAAAAATAAATTAAGATAAGGAGAGCAAAATAGAAAGGAGAAATAAAGAAAAAGAGAATGTGAAGAAAAGATTGAAAGGAGTGAAAGAAGGCAAGGAAGAAAGAGAAAAATAAATAGATAACTAAAGAGAGTGAAAGAACAATAAAGGAGAGAAAGAGCAACAGAGAGAAAGAGAATGAAGAAGAGAAAAGGGATACGAGAATGAAAGAGAGAGAGAAAATGAGATGGATACAGTGGGAGAGAGAGAGAAAGAAAGAGATGATAGAGAAAGAGAGCAAGAGAAAGGGAGACAAAGAATTCAAAGAAAAATGGAGGTTACAGAAAGAAGAAAAAACAGAAAGAAGGAAAAAGAAGGCAAAGGGAGAGCAAGAGAGAGAAATAAAGCAAGAAAGAAACAGAGTGAGAGAAAGAGAAAGAGAAGAAACAAATAGAGAAACAGACTAAAAAGAAAATAGGAGAAGAGGAAAGATTAAGATACGGGAGAACAAAAGAGAAAAAATGAAAGATAAATAAAAAAGAAAGAAAAAGAGAAATTGAGCGAAGAGGAGAAAGAAAATGGGAAAGAGAAAGGAGACATAGAGAAAAAGATAGCAAGAGAAAAAAAGATGGAAGGGAGAAAAAATACAAAAGAGAGAGAAAGAAGGCAAGGAATAGAAAATAATAAGATAACAAAAGAGAGGGAGAAAACAAAAATGAGGTAAAAGCAAGAGAGAATGAAATCGAGAAAAAGGATAACAGAGACAGAGAAAGAATGAGAGAAAGTGGATAGAGAATGAAAGCAAGAGAAAGGGAGACAAAGATAAAGAAAAATTGAGGAGAAAAGAAGAATAAAAAACTGAAAGAAGGAAATAAAAGAAGGCAACAAGGAAAGCAAGAGAGATAAAGAAAGAGAGGGAAACACAGAGTGAGAGAACGAGAGAGGGAAAGAGCAGATGGCAAGAAAGAAAAAGAGAGCTCAAAAGAAAGAGCGAAAGAAAAAAGAGAAAGATAATTAAGAGTGAGAAAAGGGGGGAAAAAGGGATGAGTGAGAGAAAGAAAGGGAGTAAAAGATAGACAATGAGAGGAATTAAATCTTGTTCCAATTACTTTGTAAGTGGCACCTGGCTTTGGGAACATCAAGTGGACAAACTGAAAACTGCAGCTTGTTTTTCTCCTGCACTTCTCAGTGTTGTTTCATGGGCCTAATGTGGCCCACGGGCCCAACGTTTGACATCCCTGCCGCAGGATGAAGATAAAGGTGAGCCGGTGGCGATATTGATGGAACATTTTGCAGAGGCGTCCGCGGGGGCCATGGCTCATCTCCTGCCCAATGGCGGTGCACCTCTCCAGGGCGCCACCTCGCCACCTTCCCCTTTTAGCCCATAGGCACTTAATCAACCTTAGCTGATCTCTTTCCATCTTACTGCTACTGTCACTGAGGATGATGATGCAACGTTTGTGTTTGTAGGCGCTGAGCAAGTACCCGCCGCTGCACAACGATATTTCCTTCTGGCTGCCGGAAGCGGGCGAACAAACCTTTCACGCCAACGATTTTTACGAGCTGGTGCGCGGCATCGCCGGAGATCTGGTGGAGGAGGTCACGCTACTCGATGACTTCACCCATCCCACGTGAGCGCGAGCACTGCAGAGAAAGGGGGGGGGGGGACAAATATGGGTGACATTTTGAAAAAATGTCGACATTTGGAGAAGTGTGTGTGTAAATGCACGACAGTAGTGGTTCTTAACTGGTCTGACTTGAGAATAATGTTCCCTCTAATTTTCCACGGGTCTGAGCCTTCACACAAAGTCGGTGAGCAACGCTTGAAACAACAGTGAGCAACAGCGATCCCAAGTGTGGCAACTAAATCATCATCAAACATGTCCAAAACTTGACATCACGTTACATTTTGCTGAGTTTCCGGCAATGCAAAAACGTTTTTCGCTTTCGAATGTATTGACTAATGTACGATTGCAAAGGTTGTACGACCTGCAAACGTCATTTGTTTTTACAATTTTTTCACAAGATTCCATTTCTTTTATTCCTGGTGTCTTTTGTCTCATAACACTAACATTTTGGGGGCTTATTTAGTCGGATGCATGATAGAGAACTGTATTTAATTACATTTTTAGTGGAAGTACAATGATTAACTTGATATAATTGGAAATTATTTGATGCAACACAAACTTTTCCTCTTTTTCCCTGTTTTTTTCTCCTTTTCTTAAAATTCCTTTTAAAAAAATCTCATTGTGTTTATTTTTTCCTAGCTGTTATTTTTTTTTTTTTGCTCTTTTTTCTTCTATTACATTTTTTCTCTTTATTTGCGGGCGGCAGTAGCTCAGGAGGTAGAGCGCTCGTCTTGGGATCAAGGGATCCCAGTTCGAATCCCGGCTCGCCCGTGTTACATGTCAAAGTGTCCTTGGGTAAGACACTGAACCCCTAATACCCCCCAATAAGCAGGTTAGCCTTAGATGGCTGCAAGGCCGCTATTGGGAAATGTGGAGCACATTGTAAAGCGCTTTGGGAAGTCATTGACTTGAAAAGCGCTATATAAATGCAGATCATTTCATTTCATTTTTTCATTTCATTTCATTTCATTTCATTTGCTTCATTCTTTTCTTATGGCTCTCTTTTTCTCTCCTTTTGTTTCATTTTTTTCTCAACTTTTTCATTTTGGTATTTTTTTCTTTTTTGTTTTGTTTCCCCTCCTTCCTTTAAGTCATTTTGTGCACTATTTTACATAATATTTGGTCGTGTAGGGATTAAAGAAGCAGAAACAACCTGAAGAGCCGTTTGGGACCCGAAAGAGACGGTTCTTTTTAGTGAGCCGAGCCGAAAAAGCCGGTTCTCGAAAAACTCTACTGACCTTACTCAACCTCGTTCTACTTGGACATTAACTTCAAAATACCACATTTAGAACACAGCGTCTGGGGAACCCGTACATTTTTACCTTCAGGCACTGTAACTTAATTTGCTTTTTAATTAGCAATTTCGAGCCCTCATTTTTGTGAGCTGGCTAGATTTTCTTGTGCGCGGAAAAGCTCTGGGTAGTGCGCAATTGCACACACACGCAGCTTAGAGGGAACATTGCTTGAGAACCCACCATTCTACTCCGATGACAAGCTGCGACCCAACCAATAAACATTTCCACTTCTCAATTGTATGCAATGAAAAGATTGTGCAGTTTAAAGCAGAGATATTAGCCTACATCACTTACGGTGCCTTTCAAAATAATAGTAGTGCAATGTGACGAACCATAATATCCCTGGTTTTTAGTCTCATCTCATCTCATCTCATTAGCTGTACCGCTTATCCTCAGTAGGGTCGCGGGGGTGCTGGAGCCCATCCCAGCAATCATCGGGTAGTGGGCAGGGGACACCCTGAACTGGTTGCCAGCCAATCGCAGGGCACACAGGGAAAGACAACTCACTCGCTCATTCACACCTAGGGACAATTTGGACTGGACAATCCACCTGAAATGCATGTCTTTGGAATGTGGGAGGAAACCAGAGTGCCCGGAGGAAACCCACGCAAGCACGGGGAGAACATACAAACTCCGCACAGTAAGTCCGGTAGCTGGATTTGAACCCACACAGGAGGTTCCCAAGACCTTAGAACTGTGCCGCACACGCGCTAACCACTGCGCTGCCGTGCTGCCCCTGGTTTTTAGTATATTTTTTTATTGTTACATGCCAAACAAGTTACCAGTAGGTGCAGTAGATGCTCAGAAAGCAAACAAGACCCAGATTTCATAATCCGCACGCTCTGAAGGCTGTGCAATTGGGCAAACAGTTTTAAAGGGTGTGTTCAAAAAAATAGTAGTGTGCCAACCAATCTCTGAGTTCATTAATTTTGGGTAAGAAAAAAACCCAATCAGGTGTGAATTGGGTGGCGCCTATTTAAGGATGATGAAGCCAGCACAGGTTTGAACATGCATTTGGGGAAAATGGGTCGTTCAAGACACTGCTCCGAAGAATGGTGTTCTTTGATCATGTCACGGACCAGAAACAGACACATGACCCAATAGCGCTCGTTTACTCAGCTTTATTAATAAAGAAGGAGAGTAGGGCTTGCTCTCACGATCCGATGGTTGACAGACAAGGGTAGCAGGTGGCTGGAGAGTGGAAGTGGCACTTCCGTGTCGAGCAAGGATGGTCGTAGATTTGCAGGAATACTAGTCGTAAGCCAGGACGGGAGCGCAAGGGCGGTATCGAGTTCGGAAACAAGGTCGGCAACAGGTGTCAGGCAGGTAGCGGGCAAAACAGGTCGGATGTCGGGATGGCTGAACAGGGCAGAATCAGGTCCGGAAACAGGTTGGCAACGGGTATCAGGCAGAGAAAAACAGGGCAGAAAAAGTGTCTGAAAGTGAGAGCTTGCCGAGCTGGGAGCATCGGTTCGCAACAATCTGATACGGTTCTCTTGAAAGCCGGGGGTTTAAAAAGAGTCTCTTAGCCAATCAGCTCTCAGGGCTGTTGGCGCCAATTGGGCAGTCAGAGGTGCCTTGAATCGGCAATCATGACAGATCAAAAAGTTAATTGGAGAGGGAAGAAACAATAAAGAGGTGCAAAAAATTGTTGGCTGTTCAGCTAAAATGATCTCCAATGCCATAAAATGGGTAGAAAAACCAGACACATGGAAGAAAATGGAAGACGACTATTAAAATGGACCGGAGAATAACCAGAATGGCAATGGCTCAGGCAATGATCAGCTCCAGGATGACCAAACCTAGTCTGCAGTGACCTGTAAGTTATGTGACAGTTAGAAGACATCTATGTGAAGCATATTTGTTTTCAAGAATCCCACACAAAGTCCCTCTGTTAAAAAATCGGCAGGGTCAGAAGAGGTTACAATTCACCAAAGAACACATCAACTGGCCTCAAGAAAAATGGAGGAACATTTTGTAGACTGATGAAAGTAAAATTGTCCTTTTTTGGGTCCATGGCCATCAAACCCTGTCTGAGATGAACCCCAAATTCTGAATGCAAACCTCAGGGCACATTGAAGACAGTGAAGCATGGTGGTGCAAGTATCATGGTCTGGGCATGTTTCTGCTACTCTTGTGTCGGGCCCATTTATCGCATTTGGGATCATGGATCAGTTTCTGTAAGTCAATATACTTGAAGAAGTTATGGTGCTTTATGCTTAAGAGGCCATGCCCTTGAAATGGGTGTTATAACATAACAATGACCCCAAACACACAAATGTTATGGAGTGGCCAGCCTAAATCCCAGATCTCAATCCAATCGAGAACTTGTGGGGTGATATCATAAATGCTGTTTATGAAGCAAAACCAAGAAATGTAAATGAATGGTGGAATGTTGTTAAGCAACCATGGGGTGAAATAACAACTGAAAGGTGCCACAAGTTAGTTGAACCTATGCCACACAGATGTGAAGCAGTTATTTTAAAAAAACTGTGGGCATGCAACTAAATATTGGATTGCTAAATCCTACCTTTTTTGGAAATACAAAATAGTTTTGAGTTTGTACAGTCAACAGCAGACAAAGCTATTTTTGAACACACCCAATTTGTACGATTTGCCCAATTGCACAGCCCATTATGATTGCTGGTTCTTTCAGATTCAGATTCAGATTCAGATCTACTTTATTGTCATTCTAGTACACGTGTATACAGAACGAAATGTCGATGGATCTGACTCCCACAGTTTCCCTCAGTGTCCTTCAGTGTACAGATATAAATAAAGCTGTATTGTGTTATTTACCATAGTGCCGATAGTGCAAGAAGAGACGCTAACCAGATGTGCAAGATTCTTGTTTGTTTTCTGAGAATCTAATGCACCAATTGGTAACTTGTTTGGCATGTTACAATAAAAAAATAAACTAAAACCTGAGATATACTGGTTAGTCACATTTCACTGCTATTATTTTGAACAGCACTGTACAAACAACCCCTGTAAACTGTTTTAAAACAGCCATATAGTAAAAGAAAAATTTAGAACATTAATAAAGCCTGTACCTAAACATTGATAATTAATTATGTAGTTAATAGAGATGAATATACTGGTAAAATGCTAAAACTATAACATTTTCAAGCCATTAACTCCAGAACCGCTTCAATGGCAGAGACTGGTACACCTTTTACGTATTTGGCAATTGTTTCTTTGACTCAATTGTTGTCACCGTTTTCCATTTTTCCTTCCCCTAATCACTAACTTTCTTAAGACCCATTCTTACTGGCAGAATAAGGACATAAAACCAACAAAATCACAATAAATTGAGATGTAGCCTCAAATGCGCCAATTGACTGAACAGGTAGAAGAGATTGAAAAAGGCGTTATCGCCGTCGACTGTTTTTTCTCAGCATTTTTGTCGCAGGGCGATTCACTCAAAAGGGGTCCATGACTCACTTTAGGTTCCAACTCACCAGTTGAGAAACCCTGTACTAGAGCAATGGAGTCAAACTCATTTTAGTTTAGGGGCCACATGTAGAAAAAACACTCTCACGGGGGGCATACCAGTAAACAAATGGCATAAACAGGGTGCCTTAGCTGTGGGGCTGGGGATCTTTTGAAGGCTCACAATCTAAATACAATGATGATTCAGGGGAAAAAGATTCAATTATTAAACGATTATTTATTTCCCTCCTTATTTTTTTCAATAACTAAGATTTATTTTTTTGTAGTGTTCATCAGCTGTGTATAAAAATAGTGTTGTAAAAATATCAAAACAACATATTCATTAATTTCCTATCTATCTATCTACAATGGCCCTATCCCTCAAGAGGGGTGACCGACAGCAAGACAAACACATACAATAACAAAGAAAATAAAAGGGAAAAAATAGCAAAAAACACACACAAAAATTTTTGGACCATGGCCAACCCAATTGCCCAAACACCCAAATAAGTTAGGCACCTCGGCACCTAAGTTGGTCATGCTTTTGTCCCTCCAGATTAAATTGATTTCCACTACAGTTTATTTAACTGACAAAAATAGCACACAAATTCAAGTACAAATGACTGAAGTTTTGTTTTCCGCATTTAATTTTTTTCAATGAAATTGTTTCACTGAATATGTGAACTTCGCTGTAAAAGTGTTTAGTTTAGCAGCAAATGTTGCGGTTAAGAGAGAAATCCACGCACCACACGTGATTGCACTCATACTGCCTTAAAATAACATGGTGATAGGTGTTCAGAATCACCTTTGTTATCAGTGGGTGATTTAAGGGTTGCAATCCATTTGGCAAGGTGTTCAGTGTAGAAAGTAATAAATAGAAAAATATAAAGTATTCACCTCTAATAAAAAAGTATTCACATCTAAAATAAAAACTATACACAACCAGGATATGGCACTTGAAACTGTGTTTCAAGACTCTGTTTCCTCATATTAGAGGAAGATCGGGCCTAAAAAAATCCTACTTCACCAAGCCCATGTGTTTTAAAACCTGACCAGCCTGAGCCCGATCAATTAACTTTTTTGAGATTAGTCACTCTCGCTGATTTATTTCAAATGTATCCACCCGTCATTATTCTTTGTTTTTTTTCTTTCTTTGTGTTGCACCGTAAAAGATCTGCGTGATGGATTCAGTCCCCGCCCCCTCGCGCAGCGCTGAGTACACCGCCAAGCGTGTCACCGAGCCCGCAAAGCGTGCTGCGAAAGGGGGACTGAATCCATTGTGCCTGTTCTCCACCATGCGGAAAAAAGGAAAAAGAAACGGAACAATGACGGGTGGACAATTGAAAAAAAAAAAAAAAGTCAGTGAGAGAGAAGCCCGGGCCAATCCCAAAAGGCAGTTTTAAATCTCCGGCCGAGATCAGGCTCAAGCCTAAGATCTTTTCTCGACCTCAAATGTGTCCTGGTTGATAATTCGTGTTAGCAAATACAGCTGCAGTAGGTGGTTGCTTTGCGAGTGTGGCCTTGTTTGATGTGATCTTTTTTGTGCTTCTTTCAGCATTGTCTCACAGGCCGGATTAAATCCGTTGGAGGGCCTAATCTGGCCTGCGGGTTATATATTTGACACCCATGCACTGCAGAGACGTACTGATCTGGGAGTGACAGCAAGTAAATGTATTTAAGCACTAACAAGCCTTTAGCCGCCATGGGCCGACACTTGACACCATAATGGAAGCGAGGTCTACCGTCTCGGAGCTAAAGCACGATCGATCAGATCCTGTTTCAGGAGACGGCGGGCTCTCCATCTCTTACATTGTCGACATCCTGTTGTGGCAGGAAGTCATTAAACAGATTTGTACACCTTTTTCGTGGCCAAATTCAAGCGCTTTTTAAGAACTTTCAAAGCCAATCTTACGGTAACATTAACAGAAGAAATCTAGCGCCGATACAAAGAATGAGGGCCTAAACCCTAGTTTCAAACCCTAACTCTAGCCCCAACCTTATTTTGGGTCCCTAAAATCGGTTTAAAACCCTAATTTGCAGCCTTAATCGTGGCCCTACATCTAGCCCCAGCCCTATCCCTGTTTCAAACTGTAACACTAGCTCTAAACCAATTTTAGAACCCTACAGTCAGTTAAGAATCTTAATATGGAGCTCAAACCCTAGTTCCTAACCCTACACCTAACTCTAGCTGTCACCCTAGCCCCAATCCTATTTTGAAACCCTAAAATCAGTTTAAAACCCTAATTTGTAGCCCAAACCCTAGCTCCTAAACTTAACCCTCGATGTAATACTATCCCTAACCCCCTTTCAAACCGTAAACCTAGCTTTAAACCTTTTATGGAACCCTTCATTCAGTTTTGAACCCTAATGGAGCTCAAATCTTAGCTCCTAATCCTAGCCCTAATCCTTTTTTCAAACTTTAACCCTTAGCTCTAACCCTATTTTGGAACCCTACAATAAGTTAAGTCCCTAATACGGAGCTCAAACCCTAGTACCTAACTGTAACCCTAGCTTTTATGCTATTTTAGAACCCTACATTCAGTTTAGTACCCTAATATGGAGCTCATATCTTAATTCCTTACCATAAGCCTACACCTAACTGTAGCTGTAACCCTCGCCCTAACCCCATTTCAGAACCCTAAATTTCAGTTTCATACTGTTAGGAATTAATTAATAAAATGTACCGTTTACCAAATTGTTCGAATTAGTTATCTGACTCCATTAACCAAACACAACCTATATTCACCTAACAATGCGCGCTCCTTGTTTGATGGGAAAAGATGAACAAGAATAGCCGACATTTTCACACAGGGGCAGATTTAATTTCTTAAATAATTTAGCTAAGTGAACTCAATCGAATATATGACCGAATTAGTGTTGCTCGAGTCTCCGTCAAGCCTCCTCTCTCGATCCTCTGCCTTTCATCCTCGGCCCACGTTTTTTCTGCAAGCTGGTGTGCCAGCTCCTCCCATGGGCGTGCCAATGAAAGACACCACGTGGGGTCCACCCCCTCGCCTCGATGTCTGGAGAAACTCAAAACAACACCAAGCGTTTATCAAAACAATGCCTGACGTCCTTCGTCAGAGTCCTGTTATCAAAATTCCCCAGCCACAACATTCCGAATTTGGAACAGCGTGACCTGAAGCCCACTCAGTGAAAATCTTCATTGCACTCAATAAATGTAACTTGTATTTAATCTTATAAAATCCTTTATAGTAAAATGTATAAAATCCTTCAATACCCTAAGCCTTATTTTTTAACCCAAGCCTCAACCCTTTTTTGAAACCGTAAAGTTAGTTTAAAACCCTAACTGAAGCCCAAACCTTAGCTCCTAATCCTAGCCCAACACTTAAACTTCGAAAAATGGCAACCATTTCAAGTTTTAAAGAGTGCTTCACTTAAAATTCAAGCACTTTTTAAACATTGAAAACACAACATTAAAATAATTTTCAAGGATTTCAAGCAACCGTACTAACCCTGCATTAAAGCACGCCGGCCAAAGCCACAGGTTCCCGAACGGCTCGCTAAAGGTCAAGCGGAGCGTTTAACAAGCAATTAGCGCTTCGAAAATGGCGTGCTGACGCAAATCATGGCACTGAAAATAAACAGCCTCCGCTTTTAGATACCGTGCAAGAAGGGCACCCCACTTGCATCGGGATTGCGTGTGTATTGATCTGTGCGTGCACGCGTGGATAATGGCGCCGTCAATTATTCAACTGGCTCCATACAGTACGTCGACTTGTTGATTGTTGGTGTGTGCAGCCATTGAATAATTGAAGGACGCTGGCGGGAGGAGAGGCATTCAGGAAGACTGAAAGTGGGAGAGAAAAAGCATCCGTCTTGGTTGTGTTTCAGGAGCAGGAGGCGGAGCTTGTGCTTCCGGCTGGTTTACCGCCACATGGAGCGCACGCTAAGCCAACAGGAAGTGCACGCAGTTCACCAGCAGATACAAAAGAGTGCCGAGACGCAGCTGGGAGTCGAGGGACGGTACTGACTGCACCCTGTGGTCCCGCTTTCCACTTTTGCAGATCCATTGAGCAATCCAAAATGTATTTTTTATTTATGTCTTCTAATAAAGCATCTAAAAAATACCAGACCGACTACTACTTTTTTTTAGTATTGTCCTTAAATAGTCCTTGTAGATCAGGGGTCTCCAAGATGGTGCCTGCCGGCACCAGGTAGCCCCCCTAAAAACACCCGAGTAGCACGCAGACAGGTACTGAAAATAGGTCGCAATGATGGGTGATTCTAATAAATTTGATTTCTAACCAATCTCGGGAGTAAAGTGTAGCTTTTCTCATAATTTTTTCAATAAAGGGTAGTGTAACGCATTACAGACGCTGCCCAATCTATGAACGAGTTAGTAAGTTGAATTTGTTCGTCAGTTGCTTTAGTGCTAGTTTTTTTTTCATGTTTAAGGTTTATATAAGTATTTTTAAGGCTTGTATAACCACCTGTATTGATTTGTACTAAAAAAATAAATATTTCATAGAATAATATGCTCTATAAAGATAAATAAATGTGGGTTTAACTTACTTTTGGAAGATGCGCACCTCCGTGGTAAAAAAAAAAAGCGTCCTGACCATTTTCTCAACCGCATCAAGTTTTCTCATTCCACTTTTGTTTCAAAAGTGCCTCTTCCTGACACTCTACACCAACCATATTAAATGGATGCACGAGATGTTAAACAATTAAAAACGTCCAAGTTCTTAGCGTGCTAGCGATACAGTACACGTTGTTATGATTACACACAAATCAGGAAGTAGAAGCCGGATTTCTTCTCCAGGTGGATGCTAGGTGTATTTGTAAAGTAGTGGCTATCTAGAATGGTGACATGATCCGAAATGACGTGACGTTAACAATTCGTAGGAGAGCGGAAAATCGCGCTGCTGAAAACGCCGCCTGGTTTGCGTGGTAAGGCCGCCGTTGGCGTTCTGTCACCTAAAGCCGTTATAACAGCTTATTCCCAACACTGGTACCTACAAAGTACAGCTGAATACAGTTACCGTGGCGCTGTGTCAAACACAGAGTGCATGGATGCATGATTTCTCCCTATTGATATTCAGAGGAGTATGTTAGGAGTGACAAGATTGGATAGATTGATAAATGCAATTGTGAGAGACAGAACTGGAGTAGTCGTGGAACTGAGCAAGCGTGTTGATAAGAGAGTACTCGGTTGGTTTGGACACACGGAGAGGATGGATGAGGAGCGAATGTTGAAGAGGATCTACAGAGTACAAGGAAACCAAGAGGATGGCCGCCATTGACGTGGATGGATGGTGTTATGAGTGCACTGCAGGAAAGAGGTCTAAATATAGTGGAAGCTAGAGCCCTTGTTGGTGATAGGAATGAGTGGAGAGGTGTTGTAAAGGGATAGTGGGATGCTTAGACATGTTCTAAGGGATGGGCAGGGCACCCGTATGATGCGGCAGGGGTAAACCAGTAAAAGCTGTCGGGCCTTGCTTTCGAACAGAAGAGTGTGTTGTGTCACCCTGACCCGAGTGACATGGCCGCTTTCTTGTGTCCTGTTTCATCTGTAGGGACCAAAGCATGACCATTTTGGGTGGCGAGATACTTAACTTGTTTCGGTGTTTGGGCATTTGGGTTGGCCATGGTCCAAAAAGTTCTGTGTGTGTTTTTTGCAACTTTTTCCTTCTTTTTGTTTTGTATGTATTTGTCTTGCTGTCGATCACCCCTCTCAAGGGATATGACCAGGGTAGATAGATAGATAGATAGATAGATAGATAGATAGATAGATAGATAGATAGATATTCAGAAATTCTCCAAACCACATATACTTGCATGTAAACCATATTTACAACTATAAAACAAAATACTGAAATCAGAGAGCAAGTTTTTATGCGCATTTTGGGTTGTGTCACCAGTAGCGAACGGTAGGTAGTGCATTGAGAGGGGGCGTGGCTTATGCAGGAAAATGAAATCCAACATGAGTGGTTAAAAAGTACTAAGTTTTGTTCTTTTTATTAGTAAAATTGCTTTTGCATTATACCATACATGGAGAAAAAAGAAAAGGTCTGGGACATTACCCAGAAATGGAGAAGGAAATCGTCAAGTGGTTTCAAGATAAAGAATGTTTTATCTGTGTTAGTTTGCAAGCTATCATGATTAAACAGGCCAAGAAATATGAAGGCTTCACTATTTCCACAGTGGTGTACACGTTTTCTTTTAATTTATTTTATTATGTTACTATTTTTAAGCAGTTTTAGGGGGTCAGTTTAAATGTGGGTATATACGGTAATTTGTTGCCAGATAAATACTTTCGGAGTAATAGGCTTCATTTGGGTGTCAGTAATCTGGGGTGGAATGCAGTCACTTTTTAAATAAAGTAACTACCGTATTTTCTAGACTATAAGTCGCAGTATGGCCGTGTGTGCGATTTATACTCAGGTAAGACGTCTATGTAAAATTATTAACACATTACGTATTCTATCTTTGAGGTATATTCTTTTTATTACTGGAATAACATTACACATGGTATTTTGGTACTAAACCGCAAGAGGGCGTTTTAGGCCTGTGTTGATAATTTCAACCTTGATCGTGAAGTAGAAGCGAAAGGAGAAAGCACCTTATGGTTACCTTCTGAGTTAGAGGAGTTGTTTATCGGTAAAAGTGACACTTAGGAGGAATATTTGATTGGATTTCGTGATTTGGAGTGAAGCTGATAAACTACAGTGGAACCTCGGTTCTCGATCATAATCCGTTCCAGAACCCTGTTCGAAAACCGATTTGGTCGATCACGGAAAATCGTTTTTAACCGTTAAAAGTATTGTAAAATCGTTTTAATCCGTTCCAACACCCTGAATGTTTAGCAATAACGTAAACATGAAGCTAACCCAGGCTATTCGTATGTTCGCGTTAGCGTAATCTTCCGTACGAAAGATTACGCTAACATAAACGTGTAAAAATTTAAAAAAAAACGATTATGAATAGGATTTCTTACCTTTGCGGTGGACGGTGGGGAGAGAAAAATCATCAAAAGTTTTTCAACGTCCTCCAAAACTTGCGGCAGTTGCTTGCTTATAGCGCTAACTTCCTTAGCCGCGTCACTCGATTTCACAGCCTCCTTATTCTTTACTATCGTACTGATAGTAGATCTAGCCATGCTGTATTCACTAGCAAGATCGAAAATTCGTACACCTCTTTCATATTTAGCTATTATGTCTTTCTTAAAGGCAATAGTTGGACAAACAACTTGTTTTTTTTTCACCTGTCCTGCATGCACCAACCTTCTTCGGAGGCATAATTAGGGGCTAAAACACCCGTACGCCGCTCAGCATCGCACCCTAGCGTACCGGCGTTCGAACTCCGATTTTTTGACCGAACAGCAAAGCAAGAATTTCTCAAAATTTTTGGACGAGCACCGATTTGTCCGAACTGAGAGGCGTTCGAAAACTGAGGTTCCACTGTATCAGCTTCTGTTTGGGATCTTAGGACCTTCAGTTTTGAATATTATTAATGTATTGCTATCCTCGGGTATTGTTCCTGTAGCCTTCAAGTCTGCCGTCATTAAATCCACGCTTAAGCGACTTAACCTTGACCCAGAAAGCCTAGGTATTTATAGGCCAGTGTCAAATCTGTCATTTTTTGCAAAATTACTTGAAAAGGTCGTCGCACGACAGCCAAATGACTTCATGTCAGAAAATAACCTCTTTGAAACTGTCCAGTCAGCATTTAGGGCAAATCACTCTACTGAGACAGCCCTGGCTAAAGTAACCAATAATCTCCTCTTAGCAAAAGATTCCGGTGCCTCATCAATGTTACTGCTACTGGATCTCAGTGCTGCTTTTGATACTGTCGACCACAACATATTACTTGTTTGTCTGGATTGCATATCCAGTATCTCAGGAACTGTACTCTCGTGGTTTAGGTCCTAGATGTCAGACAGGATGCAATGTGTTAACTATGACAATCTGACCTCTAAACACTCTAATGTCCCCTGTGGTGTTCCACAGGGCTCTGTACTTGGCCCCCTTCTTTTTAGTATTTATATGCTTCAGCTTGGTGACATTATCCGCAAGTATAATATTAGTTTCCATTGCTATGCAGATGACACTCAACTGTATGTGCCACTGGAGACAACTGGACAGTTAAGTTGTAGAAATCTGGAGGCTTGCCTTACTGAGATTCAAAGATGGATGTCACTTGGTTTTTTGCGCCTTAACCCAGAAAAAACTGAAATGTTGATTATTGGTCCAGCTCATTGTCGTGAGTTGTTTTCAAACACTGCCCTGAACCTAGACAAATGTAATATCACCCATAGTGACTCGGTCAAAAATCTAGGTGTTATATTTGATCCTAATCTGTCGTTTCAGTCACACGTGAAAAATATTACTAGAATAGCTTTCTACCACCTGCGTAATATTGCAAAGATTCGTTCGATGCTGTCTTAATCAGATGCAGAGGTTTTAATTCATGCGTTTATTACTTCTCGGCTTGATTACTGTAATGTATTGTTTTCTGGTCTCCCGATGTCTAGCTTTAAAAGTTTGCAGCTGGTTAAGAATGCGGCAGGTAGACTTTTGACTAAGACAAAAAAGTTTGAGCATATTACTCCTGTATTGGCCAACTTGCACTGGCTCCCAGTCCACTTAAGATGTGACTTTAAGGTTCTCTTATTAACATACAAATGTTTGCATGGACTTGCACCCGCTTATCTCTCAGATTTGATTTCCCCCTATGTTCCCGCACGGAGCCTCCGCTCGGAAAATGTCGGTCTACTTGTGACTCCGAGAGCCAAGAAGTCTGCAAGCTTGAGAGCGTTTGTTGTGGTAAATACACTTGCATTTGTAGAATAGATTTGCTTACATGTAGAAATTTAGAAAGACTTGCTTACAGTTGTGGGAAAAGGTCGGGTTGACATCGTTTGAAGATACGCTTGGCAGACGATTAAGTTTCCTTGAAGATACTCTTGGCGACGATTAAGTTTCCTTGAAGATAGCGTGCAAGGGACGGGACGCTCTGAACTTGATACGTGATACAGGACCGCCTTTTGGGGTGTAATCGAAGCTTAATCGTCGCTACCAGCTTTAAAAACATTATCATGTTCCCAGCTCTCTGAGAAACTTCATTGATGCATCAATAAAAGTTGTATCTCCCTCCCACGAGGCTGGCTCCTGTCCATTTTCCTTATCCACATATGAGAAGACTTTTCTCTCGATTATCGAACCTGAAATTTCTCCAACACGTTCTCCACCCGGGCCCCTGTGCTATGGAATGCCCTGCCTCCGGAGATAAGATCTGCAACCTCAATGGAAGTTTTTAAATGTAGACTTAAGACACACTTCTATTCAAAACCGTATGATTGATGCCCACTTCACATTTTGTATTGTCCTGTTTTTTTCCGACTGCCTGCCTGGTGGTGATATGAAGGAGAAGAACGATTTGAGATGAGTCAGCGGACCAGCATCTGACCTGAAGCATGTCAACGCCTGCATTGACCAGCTGGCAGAGATGGGAAGCTGCGTCGTGGCCGTCATAGACTTTCTGGACTAGTTTACAGGCTCGGGGCGTCGTTGCTTTCATGCACTTTCCGGACAAATTTTCAACATGTTACCTAGTGTTTACTGTGTTTGTGTACTGTAATGCTAAATCTATTTCACCCTGGTCATCCTGGAAGGGGGATTCCCACTTGTGAGGCCCCTTCTCAAGGTTTCTCTTTTTCCTCACGCTGAGGTTTTGAGTTGTTCCTTGCCCGCATGTTGGTTTAAGATTTAGGTAATTGTGTAATTGTAATCCTGTGCAGTCCTTTGAGACATTTTTGTGATTAAGGGCTATATAAATAAATGTGGCTTGACTTGACTTGATCTGTGCTAGAGTTATTTGAATAACTCTTATTGTTACGTCGTAACTAACATCACCAGGCATGTCAATCATGTAACGTTCGTATATCGGACACTTATTCAGCCCTGTTGTTCTCATATTTCATTTTTAATTTAAATTGCCTTAAAAAATGACATGTATGTTTTTGGTTTGGATTTTATCGGATCAATTTCCCCCAAAAATGCGACTTACATCTAGGTGCGACTAATATGTTGTTTCATTATTAATTATGCATTTTTGAGCTGGTGCGACCTATACTCCGGCGCGACTAATAGTCCGGGAAATTCGGGAATTACTTTTTTCAGTAAGGTGCTCAAAATCCGTCAGAAGTGCTGCTATTAGTCTTTTCTTCAGCTGCCCTTCTCCCGTTTCCGTGGCGATCCTTGGAGGCCCGAGCTGTTGAGTCGGGCCTCCGTTGTTACCGGGTTTTCCTGGTGCCTGTGTTGCTATGGTAACGTTGTCCTGCACATTCCAGGCTGCTGTCGGCACTGCCTCAGAAAGTAGCTTGCATGAGTGCGCGAGGCTCCGCCTGAGTTGTGACTATTAGCGTGTATCGCATGCTTCAAAACGATCACCTTCAGAAGAAGAATTCTTGACATCCAGCAAAGACTTGGCGTTTTCTGTCCAGACAGGAAGCTTAGCTGTTTGGTTGGTGCCAATGCGGGGTTGCGATGCTTTTTTCTTTTCCAAAAGGGTGTTTGGGGGGGCTCTTATTTTTAGCGGCGACCCACTTTCCTTCCTAAGCGACAATGCTAGAAAAACGTTTGACGATGAATAATTTAACAGAAAATATTTTTACATCACCAGTAGTGTGCAGGAGTAAGATCATAACCCGAGCCCAACCCAAGTTTAGGGTGGGTCAGGCCTAAAATGTCAATCTTTACATTCGGGTAGGGCTTCTCTCTCGCTGCCTTTTTAAAATTTATTATGCACTTGTCATTGTTCTTTTTGTCTTTCGGCCTTTCTCTCTCTCTCTCTCTCTCTTCCTTTCCCTCTCAAAGTGCTGCGATAGATTCTCAAGGACATACTGCTATTTACAAAATAAAAGTTGTGCAGATCATTATAGGGGTGTTACTAATGTGTGTGTTAAAAAAACATTTTTTTCAGATCTATTCATTCTGGTATGTTCATCGAAGATCCTTTATTCTTGACAAGAACTACCGGTGTTACTTTTGAAAGCAGTCGAAGACTCCTAGCAGGAGGATTGTGTGCAAAATCATTTTGTTTTCAGCAAGCCGATTCTCGTTCGTATGAATGTGATTATGAGCGGAGCAGGCGCCCGCAGGGCGTGGTCGAGACGAGGTTGAGGCCAGAAGAAATCTCGCGGGATTTCCCTCATGAATAATTAATGAGCGGCTTTCTTCCTGCAGGCCTTAATTGCGTCTTCAATTATTCAGCAGGCTCTCTTCCAGGAATTAGTCGCCGCCCTCAGAGACGCTCCTGCAATCCTCAAAGTAGTTTTAAAAAATATATTTGTTTATGATAGTTTGCTGTTTTTGGGTGGTATCACATTTAGCAATGCAAATTTTACAATGCATGAGAGTCATGAACTTGGGAAAACAACATTCACATAAAAAAGGACGGATTTGTGTCTACAACTGAGTCCTCATCTTAATCTTCATCCATCAATACAGATTGAGTGTGCAAGCGCCAGCTCATTAATAATGAATGCAACCGCATGCTGAAAAAATACCAGTGACGTCACAGGGCTCCTTTCAAAGAGTATTTTTTATTTTGCACTAAATCCTTTTCTGATATTTCTATGTTCAATAAAAGTTTATATGATAAATCTTTTTCTTTTCTCTTCGTAATATTTTCTCTAAAGTAGTACATCATAAATTCTTGTCAATTCTTTCAAAGTTTTTTTTTTCTGGAATGATTCGTAAAAGTCTCGAGCAAACAAACGAACAAAGACATGAACATGTAATTATTATTATTGTTGTTAAATCTTATTACTTGGTACACAACAGTCTCAATTTATTGATGGATCAGTATTGATCGGTTGGGTGGAGCTACACTGGCCGTGATGTCTTTGTGGTATTGCTCTTTTGTTTTGCTTGTTCTATTTTTTTTCTTTTCTTGCCCGAGATCACAAACACAACAACGTTAACGCTAAACTTTCCTACTCACATACAAAAAAACTGAGGAAAAAAAAAAAGTCCGACATTTCAGGAAACCAGCACAAAATAACCTTCTGTTTTTACAAAGTCTTTGCTAAATGTTAGCTAACCTGGAAGCACACATGTGCTAAACAGTGAAGATGCAAAACAACAAAACGTTAGAATCTAATCACTTTAAAACTTTACCACAAATGATAAAATGTTAACACACTAAAAGTTTAAAAGTTAAAACAAAAATCTTAAACCCTCCTCTTGTGTTAGAGTCGCTACCAACCCGTTTTAAAAAAAACGTTAGTACATTATACAATGCTCTAAGAGAAATTGTTACATTTGTATTTTTGGTTTTGAGACGACTATAAAAACATAATGATTCAAAACTGACTACTGCCAAAACTCAACATAGTGACAACCAGACCTTCTCCCACTCATGTGCATTCTCATTTTTCTGTTTTAACAGTTTATCTGCACAAAAATGAACCAAAGACTAGTCAAGGCATGTAAGGCTAATCCATCCCAGAGCTATTATTTTCTGAGTATTTATGGGCAACAATGTCGATTCAGACTAAATTGCATTAAAATTTGAGCAGCCTGTTATGCCAAAACGAACCAGATCGGGAATTTATGTGCTGCAAGTGGCATTACTGAGATAAAATAGGGAAACTGTATATTATCATCAATGTATATCAGGGGTCGGGAACCTATGGCTCGCCAGCCATATGTGGCTCTTTTCATGAGTACATCTGGCACGGAAATAAAATAAATCTCACGCAGATGTGCACAGTCTTGACAATATTAAAGAAAATAATGCTTCTGTCCACTATATATAGGGCACGTCCCAGCTGCAGTTGACAGTCAAGGTGTGATACCAACAGAGCTTATTTTGGATGTATGTTGCTAAATAATTCTTTATGTTGAGGCTCATTAAACAATCTATGTTCACTGTTTAGAAACCTTATGATAAAAACCCAAAGAACCAACTGTTAACTCACCAAAACACCAGCAAACCACTAAGAGCAATTTAATCGGGTGAGCTGTATAAACACAGGCAAATCCCTGTAAATACATCTTGTTTGCAGTATTTTGTGACAATTTTACAAAATAATTTTGCTCGCACCTTGTTTTGACACCATTATTCCAGACAGAAATGATGGTCAAAACGAGCCTCAACACTCATAAGTAACTGTGGGAGGGGGACAAATTTTGAGAGGTATATTTATCTTGATATAGGACACAGGCTCTGGCATTATCATTATTTCATAAGTTTTGTCAAATCATATAACGTCATACAGTGAATTAGCTTTTGTTTAGAGAGCGGGTTTTGTGATTTTGTTGATTTTTGTCTTAAAATATATGGTGTGGCTCTCTCAATTAAAAATCCAAATATTTTTGCCTTTATGGCTCTTTGGGTTAAAATGGTGACCAACCCCTGATGTACATTAACGTATAGTTAACATTATTAAGATGAAAAACATATTCAGCAGATGTGTTGTAATTCTCTTCATTAATAGTAAGGTAACAGAAACCCTTTTATCATAAAGTTATCTTCAAGTTCATTTTACCGTTTTAAAAAAAACACAATTATGGGGTGTATTATGTGGTATAATGACACCCAAAGTAGAAAAAAAACACTATTTTCATGGATGAGGAAGCCTAACAAGGTAACCAAGAAATAAATAAATGGGTGATAGCAGATTTTTACGGCAAATTAAAGTTACATGTCGCCACCGACCGTCTAACACAAGAAGAGGGTTTAAATGGTTAAAGTGTTACTCAACTTCCCAATTTAAAATAAAAACTAAACTATTAACTAAAACACTAAAAAAAAAAAACAGAACAATAAAACAAGTCAATGTCTACTTACTAAACATTAAACTGCTCTTATTACAATACAGAATGCCCGTTAGCCAAATTCTTGTCTGCTGACGTATGACAAAAGCCAGGAAAAAAGTCATAACCGACGTACCAACGTCATCGCTCCCCGTTATTACTTTCAAATCGTCAAATATTCAAAGCTAACTTAGCTGCCTTAAGAAAACGTTTCTCAACAAAGACTTTCTTTGACACAACTCAACTCTGGTTAGGGTCAGGTCATGTTAGCGCTTGGATTTACAGGGCTACGCTAAAGTTTGTGCTCATGTCCAAAAAAGGGCGAGGGAGTGACATCATGCAAGTTGTCAACACTCACCTCCTGTTTGCGCCACAAACAAAATTTGGCTGTGATGGGAATCAATCCATTTCCTCTGAAGCTGTCAGCCTTCCTATCATTTCTCAATAATACTTGACTGTTGGCTGAAACCGTGGAACTGACCTAACATTGAAATAAAAAGAATGCCTGTAAATCAGGGTTCCTCCAGGATTTTTCCATTCAAATCTAAGACATTTTAAGATCTTTTCAAGACCACATCAAATGAAATTTAAGACCAGTCCTGGACCTATTTCGGCATACATTTATGATATAACTAAAAATAACTGCATGAGAGCAAACAAATAACAGTTAGCACTCCAAATTACTCCGACGACGACAGCGGGTTAAAAAACGACTGTACGTAAAGCTCCAACGTAATACTGCACTTTCGAAAACGCGAAAATCGGGATTTCCCGACCGACAGATTGCATTCAGCCATTGGAGATCGCTAGTCGGAGAAAACGAAAAATAATTTTACAACACAACGTTCCATACATTTTCTAGTTTAGTTTTTATGCAGTTTTTAGCTCTTTCACGCAGATAAGACAGGGGAAAAACTATGACATTTGAGAGTTAAATTTAAAACTTGTAAACAAACTTTAAGACCTTTTCAGGGCCTTGATTTGTGGTTACCAAATTTAATCCGTTTTTAAGGTTTTCAGACCCTGCGGGAACCCTGTAGTGCAAAATTTGCATTAAAACATGCTAACATATAAACATAAAAGCCAAAATATTACAACAATAAACAATATAAATGGCATAAAATCATACAAAACAGCTACAACTCCGAAATGCTTGAAAGTAAAAACATGAAATTGATAATAAACCAACATTTAAAAAAGAAATGTGATTCTAGTTTTTAGACAGCATGTGGGCAGCCTAAAGGAAAAGATTCCCACCACAGCCAAAGAAAACACAAAAAGCTAGCTTGCAGGTTAACAAGCTAGCTGCTAAAGTATTACCCTTGCAAGTCATAATGCAAGGCAACAATTTGGCGTGACGGTTTCGTCCAGGACCGGAATGTTCTGCCCACTCGACCGGTGATGGCGCTTTTACAAAATCCTCAAAGTTTCATCAAAGTGGCCTCAAAGCGTCATGGTGGGTGTATTATTGGACGAAGCGCCTGCAAGGCAAATTCATGGGCAAAGCCAAAGATCCTGTTTGTTGTTTTCCCCTCATGTTGTCGTTGTTCTTCTATATTTTCCTTTTTTTATTCTTCTTTTTGGTTGGGTCTTTCTTTATAACGCCAGGAGCAGGGTCAGCAAGCTGGGCATCGCCACATGGAGCACCCTCTCAAAACCGCCAGCCGCCCTCATCCTCGGTGAGGCCGCGTTTCCCCCGGCGCAAAGTTCGAACAAGCTCCCGCGAAAATCCAAACTACGAGATTCCTTCTTGAGTTTCTCCCAAAGATCGTTGGCGCCTTCCTGGCAGTCGGACAGGGCTGTGCTTGCGCAAGAGTGGAAGTCGTCCCAGTAGCTGTCAGCACGAGAATGGCAAAGTAGAAAAAAAACAAAAAACAGAATAAGAATCAAGATTAAAATTAAAACAAAATTATTCTTTCATAACACGCACTATATAACACACAACCAAATATGCGCGTACAAGATGACCCTTTTATTTCAGTATTTTATTTTGTATTTGGCTCAGATGCAAGTATATTTACATACCTGACAACCTGTACGTTTTCGCCGAACAAAGTAAGTTTATTATGCATTTTAAGACGTGTACAACGTATAAGAAAATCTGTACGGAAAAATGCAAATTTGTCAATTATGGGTACTATCAGGTATACACCGACTATCACGAAACGGCAAATCAATCAGGTCAAACGAGTTCTCCGCGGTAGCCCTTATCTCGGTATCGCTTTTTTTGTTGCAAACGAAGCGAGCGGTTTGATGGTACTGTGCGCATGCGTCTGCCGCCTGGGGATTTCCCATCATGCATCTCTCCGATCAGGGGTTGATTGTGTAAATTGAAAATACATGTGGTCTTAAAAAACATCGGATTTCATGTGGTAGTTGAGTAGTGAAAGGAAGTCCGTCTCTTTTCAGAGAACCGGCTTTTTCGGCTCAACTCATTAAAGAGAGCCGGCTCTCAAACGGCTTACTTGCTTTGATGCATTATATTACGAATTATTATGTTGTATAAAGAATTTAAGAAAAAAAGGAAGTAAAAAAGGAGAAAATGAAAAAAGACAGGTTTGTGGTTATCCCTTTCAGTATATTACCAACAATAATTTAATGCAGAAAATGAATTAATAATTTGAATAGGAAAATGTATTTTTCTACTTAATTACATTTGCATGTATTTTTTCCTTCTACAGTGAACGTCCGGGCTACTTAATTTTTTGAACTTTTTTATAATAAACCTCATTCATGTCGAGCAACTCAGTATCTCACAACAAAATGTTAATTAACAATATATATGATATAACGAAACACATGTACAATATACCATGTTAAACTACATAAATAAACACGTTTGAAAAAAAAATATGGCGTTAGATTATTTTGTAAGGGAAAATACGACCGTTTGTAAGGGCATGGAGCCGTGGAGGTTGACAGGTATGTATTTATGGTAGGTAGAATATCTTCATGAGGACAAATTCAGCATGCTCATACTTTTTGCTTGAGATGGCGCCACTATAACTATATTTTGTTGTACTTTGCAGGTACCGTATTTATTCATGTATAATGCTCACCCGCATATCACGCATACCCCTTGTTTTTGATTAAAAATCAGTATAAAATTTTGTTTTACTTTTTCTTCACACAAAATAAGCACTGTAATTCACAAACGTTGTTGAATATGTGCGGCCATGATTAAAATAATTTTTTGACAACAAAAACTATGAACACAATACCAACGTGATATTTAAATTGTATTTATTTAAAGTCCTTTAAAGTCCAATTCATCAGCACGTACATTGAATAATTTTTCCCTTGTTGCTGCTTTTTTAAGTTTTATATCTTTCAGGACGACTTTTGTCTCTGGTACAGTGAGGAAAACTAGTGTGATAATGAGATAAAATGGAACGCCTTTTCGTATGTCATCTATAAAACTCGTCGTCTAGTTGATACGATTTAGCGCTCTCATCGCATCGATTCTTATCACATCCAATGTTTTGCGATTGTAGTCACTATTTTTTTCGACTGATCAATCTGATGAATGCGGTACTATACTCCCATAAAACCTTGCGTATAATGTGCACAAGAGGTAAGATGTTAAGCCAAAGCCCGAGTCTGACACGGATTTATGCACGGGTCAGCACAGGCTTGTTTCTTGATGACTTTTTAAAAAAATTAAGATATGTTTATAAAAATGTATACTAAAACAACAAGTGTATATTAAACAAACAAAAAAACACAATTATTGAAGTTGACCAACTGGCTATGTCAATTAAAAGAAGTCACTCCTGTGTCTTTTTTTTATCCACCTGTCATTGTTCTTTTCGTCTCTCTGCCTCTCTCTTAAATTGCCGCGCTAGATTCTTAAAGATGTACTGCTGCTGATATTCATGGCCAAATTTTCATTCTGTCAAAATGACAGGAGGCCTTAATTTTTTCCTGTAAACTCTTAAAAAAACATCTATGAAAAATTGACGAAAGAGTAAATGTAACCTCCGCATACACAGAAATATAAAAATGTAAATGTTTATACAGTCTTGTTTAGCTTAGATTTGGTTACAAAAGACAGGCTTTCCAAAATCATCTCTCCTATTCCCAAGTCCTCACTAATAAAATTGAAATGTTGGGTTTGCCTTGGGCTCGGTCCTAAAAATGAAGCTCAACTGGATTAGGTCAGGCTGGAATCTTTTTAGGCCTATCTTACCCCTGCTAAGCAACCAAACGTTTGAATTCTTTTTAAGATAAAAAAAAATGCATTATACACAAATATGGTATTGTAAAAAAAGAAAGATTGAAATTGACTAGCCATTGTAATCGCCTCGTTATTGTTTTTTAACTCCACCCGCTGGCCACTATGCGACCAATTAGGCGTGAATGTGACAGACCCCTAATACGCCCTTTGACCCCGGTGTGTTTAAGCTAAAAAATAAGGGGCAATGTGTGTGCGAGGAGGCGTGTTAACCACTTACAAATGCCACGCTTGCTCCCCGCTGCGATAAAGCTGTCACTCAATTCAATCCGTGTGCACACGCGTGCCATCTGGAGTGGGCGTGTCTACTTCATCAAAGTGTGCTTAAGTGTGGAAGACGACACAAAAATCCGCCCAAATTAAAAAACATTTGGCTTTTGAAGCTGTAAGGGGCAGGTCTTATCTGCACGGCCAATTAGCCACATCGTCAAGGCTACACTACTCTGCAAAATGAAGAAATTCAAATAAAATACTAATTTCTCGTCTGCAATATACTCACTACGGTTATTTTATAAGACAATCCAATTCTAACATATTTCCTTGTGCATAAAAAATACATGAGAACATTTCATTTTTCTAACTCGGGGTAACTTATGCAGACTGGAAAATGACCAAAAGAGCAGACAAACACTAATTATAATAGTTTATTGAATTATTTAAAAGTATATCTGCATCATTTTTTGATGAAAGTGTTTACCTGAACATGGGAACGTTTTTGTTAGATTTCATATCTATTATAAAGAGGGGCTAAAGCTTCTTTAGACTTCTGCATAGACAACCAGATGCTTTTAAATAAATGAGTTTAGCACATGTGACTTACTTAATTAAAATTCTAATTAGCCTTTACTACTGTTTTTATAATTATTTTTTAAAATGTAATAGAATGCTATGTACATAAACAAGTATGTTTTATGCCTGTATTTATATAGTGCTTTTCAAGTCACTAAAGACCTCTCAAAGTGCTTTACACTTACCTATTCACACACACACTCACACACTGATAGCGGCGTGTCGGGGGCATTAGGGGTTCAGTATCTTGCCCTAGGAAACTTCGACATTAACCAAATGCAGACATCATGAGTGCAACAACAATATATATTGCAGAAAAAAAGTGTTTTTATTGTCACTATCTTCAAAAGGGGCTGTACAGAATTTGGATCTTTTTTACTCCCTGCCACAATCTCCTGGCTTGTGTCATCATTGCTGCTGCTGTCAAGCTCCTTATGTTGTGCGTGCAAGTAGGTGCATTTCTTAGACATGCTCGAATAAATTCTTCTTTTTTTCATCTTTTGGGGGTTTTGGTTGGTGTTTACGCAGTACTTGAAATTGGCATTTTATTACTTTAACCATGTTTAATCTATACTAATTAATAATAATAAAAAAAAATGAGGCACTCTTCAGTACTCCTCCTACCCCCCCATTCCTACTACTTAACGTGTTCAGCAGTGAACAGCTATGCTAAATCAAGGAAAAACTATATAGGCGTAGTGGGGAAAAAAATCCATAAGCGCTCTTTAAACTCAGTTGGACATTGTTCACACCATACTTAATAATAATAATAATAATAATTTCCTTTGTATTGTCATTCTGTGTAACAATGTACACAGAACGAAATGTCGATACACCTGACCCGTTGTAGCGAGCCGATGCAGCCGCAGCCAACAGAGGGCGCCGCCATTTTACCAATGTTATAAGTCTTATACACCTGACCCGTTGTAGCGAGCCGATGCAGCCGCAGCCAACAGAGGGCGCCGCCATTTTACCAATGTTATAAGTCTTAGGTAATAGAGAAAATATTTAACTTTCAACTTATTTAAGGTCACCTCAAACAATGCAACCCACCTTTCATCAAAGTGCAACAAATAATATATCCTGAAAAAACTATAAATTATTTTAACGATCGGTAGTTTTTAAGAAATGATAAACAAAATGCTTTGAAAAATGTGCAATTTATGAGTTAAATGGTGTTCAAATTGTTGCATCCCTCGCTACCAAGTTCGAATGCACAGGGATCCTACAGCTTTAGGCAGGTTAAATTCAGGACTTTTTAAGACTTTCTAATGCCAGTTGAAAAAAAAATTCGACAAGTCAACAAAAAAAACAATTGAAATACACAAAACTAAAAATATCTATATTTCTTGCACACAATACGTCATGCCTCGTACACATGATCCAAAGTAAACGTCTCTGTCCAAAGTTGCTATGTGTATTGTGGGTAGACCTAAGACATGCGTCTTTTCAGAAAAGCTCGACTGAAATCACATCACCGTTTTGATAGTTTTATCATTGTGGTCACGCGATGTTTACACGAAAGAAAACCGGTGAATTATTAAAAAAGACTATTGATAAATGTTAATTAATATTTTTAGTTCAAACAAATATAAATCTTATTAATGTGTTCTCATGTTTAAGACTTTCGAAAATTGGATTTATGGGCCAATTAAGGCCTTATTTTTAGAATAAGGAATTGAATGCCCTTTAAGACTTCTCAAGGATCCGCGGGAACCCTGATGCATCTGGCATGCATGGTGCGTGCATGCAAATGTGTCTTACGTGCAGATCTTGTGCAGGTTCTGCTGGTCGTTGAGGTCGGAAGGGTAGTTGGCCATATTGTCTCCCAGCTGCAGTAGGCAGTCAGAAAAGCCTTTGAAGACAGCGTCACAGTGGGTGGAGCTAACCAGCATCGACTGGAGCAGCCACACTAAAAAAAAAACAACCAGGAAAAAAACCCACAACAAGACCACAATGTCAGTGCCTGAGATTACGCGTCGAGCACAATTATGAAGTAAGATCACTGTCAAAAAGGCGTATCCAGAAAAGGACGCAAAAAGAATATTCATATCCGTAAAAATGTTCCGTGTTGTATATCAAAACCCGGTGAAAACCTTTCTGTGGATATGTGTTGAAAACTAAGAGTACAAAACAAAAACCTACGGGCATAAGACCTTCGTGTCGGAAAACGTCTAGAACGAATCAAATTACAGGTACAAAACAAAAAGCCACAGGAAGTATGAAACCGTGGTATGCAAATTTTTGTTTAGTACTCGTAGTTTTCAACAGGTATCGTCAGCTGGGATTTTACAAGGAACATTTCAAATACCCAAACAAATTCACGTGTACGAGTCTTCCTTTTGCGTCTATTTCAATGTATACCTTTTTGACAGTCATCTTACTTCATACACAATCTGTGTTAACTAAGGGTGGGTGGATCAATAAAAATGTTGATACCGAGCAAGTACTTGGATCAGATCCATACTATTGTCTTGATATCTATACTGTCTTCCCATTTTAACTAGCATTGTAAAAAAGCTGTTCGTTGATCATAAGATTACCATACATACATTATAACTCTTTGTGTTTACAGTTTTTGCACTATTGACTTCATTTAAAATAAAAAATGTGAAATGGAAAATATTCTTGTTGTCTTGGTGACATTCTCATACAATATTTGTATTTTTGTTACATTGCTGGTTTTTAGGTTTTGTTCTGAGGCAGTTATTCAGTCAAAGTGTTGTTTTTTTTCACATTGTACCGTTTACATCATTTGCACTTTGTGACTATACTTTCCAAATAACATGCAATGTAAGGTATTATAATTGTAATGTTGACAATGTTTTTATTTGTATTTTCGTTACTGTACTGCTTTTTTGGTTGACTCAATTGTAAAACAAATATTCCTATTTATTATTTTACACTGCGAAAGTGTCAGAACCAGAACAGGATCAGGACCCAATCGCCTTCATTTTACGGGAAATGGGGAGTCATGCATGTTAGGCAGCCGGTCTGGCCAGAGACCGACAACATCGATAACAAATCAGGATAACGAAAATAAACAGGAGAAACTAGACGGGAACAAAAACTGGAGAAACTGACAAACAGGACATAAACCGACGGAAACAAAACTGGAACCCGAAATCAAACAAGACAAAAATTAACGGGAACAATACCGGACTTGAAATACCAACAGCAAAAGAGGACTGAGTCAGAACCCACGCCTTGTGGGGCAGAAGTTCGTTTGACGGGCTGACAACCGAAGTAAGAGAGCGCTGAGCTTTATATAGACAGATAGTCAATCTGGCGCCACACGGGCAGGGACAATTGGTCACCATGGCAACCGTGACACACGGGTGGGGCCAATTGGGAACCTAGGCAACCGTGGCACACACGGGCGTGGCAATTGGGCGCCATGGCAACCAAGACAGAAAGCTTACATTGTAATTATTTCATAAAAGTTAAAACATCTTAGTTCCTAAAATCGTTGTGCTGTGTTTATCGTATCATGAACTAAGACAAGATGGCTACGACATTTCAAAGCAAAAAGTACCGTATTGGATCGGAATTGATCGATACTACCGTGTATTTACTTATAGAATGAATCAATACCCAAATTATTAAGTATTTTTCACCCCTAGCGTTTAGAAAACTGCAGTTTAAGAGAAACACTTCAGTCCTACAAAGACCTCGGGGGTCTTTTCCTTTTTAGTATGTACATATTTGATTTGATTTTGATTGTATCATAGTTTTTAAACTTACCGGGCTTGCATAGAAAATGTCATTGGTCTTTCTTATGTTAATGACAATAAAGACAATCGTGAATTCGGAAAGATCAGAACACTTGCGATTGGATAAAAAATTTTCACTGTATTTTTATGACACTGATTTTACAAATTTGAAGACACAGTCCATTAAACAAATAGTTTTTTCTTTATATTTAGTTTTCTTTGTACTATCATGTAGGCCTTTTTGAAGGGTTATACCAGGGCTCTCCAACGTGGTGCCCGTGTGCCTTAATCCACCTAAGAAGCCTGAAAAATTTTCATGGGTTACTGATTTTGTAGAAATTTTGATTTCTCAATGTGATTTTCAAGAAAATTTGATTTATAACTGGTATGATGTTTAGTAGTTCACTGAGCCTATTTCAACCTCTAATAATTACACTCTAGTATTAATATATACAGCATATTATTCACTTGTTATATTGAAATGCATATCAAACTGGTAGCCCTGTGCACCAATCGCAGTAACGAATTGTTTCTCTCAGTTTAAAAAAGGTTCGGGACCTCTGGGTTATACAATTATTTGTATTATTTCTAAAAAGAAAATAACCATCATGCGAGTTATTAAGATTTTCATACCACGAAATATGGCAGATGGATATGATTATAGAATAATGACAGTCTTAGCACGTACCCCAGTAGAGTGACGCTGATGATGACGACAAAAACTCCCTGGGGGCGGTAACGTCGATGACGTCAGCCCCACTTTTTTCTACAAGCACTACTACTCATGCGTATTTCATGCAATTCGATCATTTGGAAATTCGATCATTCTATAAAGAGTACTATTTTTATATTTAGCTGTCTTTGACCCGTCCTATAGTATTTTGTGAATTCATTCAATCATCTCACGGAAAATACTTGATGATGATAAAATTGAAATTTAAAAATAAATATATATGATTTTCTTCAGTTCCCCAATACGTATTCTCTGAATTGTGATCCCCCTTAAAACGATTAAATGAAAAATGATTCGATGACGTCATGCAATGTCAAAAGGATCATTCATATTTCATATACCTAAGCTACAAACCTTCACAATAGACTCTCAAATATTTCACACATCATTGTTTCCCATTTCATATACTTAATAAATATAAATATTATTTCTATCGTTCTTTGTAAACAACATTTGCTCTCATTTTTCCGTTATTAAGGCAATTTTTTTCGCTTATTCTTATGCATCTCCCTTTCCTGCAGTGCAGAAAAGCAGCGTGGTGCGTGCGTGCGCGTGACACACCCACTACACGCACACGCGCACACACGCCTAGAGGACGTGGTTTCCCCGTCACGCACGCGCAACCAATTACAAGACGTTCCTGGAGCCGCCAATAATGAAAAATAATATAAATAAAATTGACACTCTTCTTTTTTTATACATTTTAACAATTACAAGTAATCATAACTAAAAATTGTCTTAAAATGTTTGTAAAATTATGTAATCATTATAAACTACCGTTGCATATTAAAAAAAACTGATCGGGTGACACTCAATATAATAATTACGATAATAATAATAATAATAATAACAAGACAATAAAAATCGAAGAGATGCTCAGGGGGCGCGCGCTCACCAGGATTGCAAAGAAAAAGCGCGTGCTCAGTGCTTCGCGCGCGCGCACACACACCTCCACACGCACACAAATAACGCGCTTATGCAACAATCATAACACAATTAAAAATCATAACGAGCATTTTAGACGCCCGGCCCGAGAAAGCGCATTGTACAGGGAAAACGCGTGCACACCTAGAAATATGACATAATTCTAGCTTCGTTAAATTTCGTTTTTTTTTTTTTCATTTTTGCGTGACAAGAAACGTGATCATTCTTGTATTACTATTTTTAGAATGATCAAAATGCGGCCTGGAACACACGATAGTGTTTTAGTGTCACACACAAATAGGGCAGGATAGAGTACTTTAGTGTCAAAATTTAAATAAGAGCAAGAGGAATATGAAGAGGACAGGGGGGAACAGGGAGGGGGTGGGGATCTCCCTTAATTGCACGCGCGCACACGTTTACATTAAAACACGCACAAACGAAATTATGAGGAAAAAAAATATATATGTTTTTTTTCTTTTTCAAGGGCCGGAACAATTACATAGCTCATGCATTTCCACGCCAGTCACGTGATATTGCAAGGTGACTATCAAAAAATAATCAGCAACAAAATAGCATGACATCAAATTATATATGATCAATAATATCGATATGAACGAAAATGTGATTTTGTTAACTCACCAAAGTGCAGCGCCAGCACGAGCACGAAGCTTCCCGCCATCATCTGTGGACGCGCACCCACGCACGCACCGAACTGACACCGCAGAGGAGGCGCGCATTCCCGCAAAGTCACACGCACGCAAAAGCTCCGCCTCCTCCGTGGCGGGAAATAAAGAGAGAGACTCCGCCTCCTCTTTTTTACCTTCATTGTCATGGGAGAGGATTTTTCATTCACTTTTCTGTTATTAGAACATGTCTTGTGTTGCGACTGGGAAAGAAATGTTTCAATTTTAGTATATGCAAAGCCGAAGCGACGCAAATGACAATCGCGTGCTTGAATTCAGTTTTGTCAAAACATTTTTACCCCCCAATACGTTATACAGTAATGCTTCTCATACTTGAGATATTAAATATATTTTGACAGGTGCGATTAAAACACCCTTACAGAATATATTAGAATAGAATAAAATTAAATTATCTTTATTTCCATTGGAATAAACGAGGTGTAACGTAGTGCAAAACAATATTAGAGAAAGCTCTCCAGGGTAAACATGTAATAAAGACTTTAACGAGAAAAATAAAAGATTGTCAGAATGGATGGACAAAAAAATGTATACAACGTAGTGCTTAGAGAGTGGCCTGAGTTATAATAATAATGCAATGAAAAAGAATAGAGCATTGTAACAATAGTGCAATGAAAATAGGTGCTATAACACTTAACAGCAGCAGCAATTTAGAAACCCATAATAGTTCACACGGTTACATGAAATAGATTTTTGCACAGTTTCATTTAGCAGGAACAAAAAGAATAAATAAATAAAATAAGGAGCAAGATATGTTTTGTGCTTTTCTTTAAGGTGGTGTTGGTCCCCAGGGAAGAAGCTGTCTATGAAATTGTTTTTGTTTAAAAGGACATGCAGCGCCTACCAGAATACAGCAGCAAATAGAAGTGTTTTTTAAATTAACAAGAATTTATAACTTAATCTCTTTCAAATATGACACAACATCGCAACATTTCATATGGTTTTTAGATTATTCACATTTATTTTGCCTTTGGCACAAGTGTAAAAAAAGATACCTACATTGGATTGACTTCATACTAATAAATGTAAAGCAGGCGAATGTATTAATTAAATTAGCATCGCATGATGAAAACAAGTCTTGGCTTGTCAAGTCAAGTCATGTTTATTTGTATAGCCCTTAATCGCATACGTCTCAAAGGGCTGCACAGACCACAATTAGATCCCTTGATCCGAAACCAACATTAAGCCAGGTAAAACTTAGAAAAACCCAGCATGAGGAAATAAAGAAACCTTGAGAAGGGGCCCTCACATGAGGTACTATCCCCTTCCAGGATGACCTGGTTGATGTTGCAAGGACATTAACAGACAATACACAGTCATTATCAACATCAAATATGGGCAATAATTGAATATAATATAGATATGGATTGAATATAATAAATAATCTTAATAATTAGAACAATTCCTCGTAACAATTCTAATGAGCATATGTATAAATAGATAAAACAGATCGGTTAGCCTATACGTGTTGTATAATGTAAATTATTGCAAAAATGACAGATTTTTAGATTTTTCCTAAACATAACAAAAAGGAACTGATAAAATATAAGACCGACTGACTGAAAGATTTAATAAAAATAAAGCCATTACCTGATTTAGTAGGCCTGAACACACACTCGAATTTTAGTTCTCTGGCGTCCTCAGGTGGCGAAAGAGGAAAGAGCATTTGCAGAAGTGGAGCGGCCCGATTAAAGACCAAAATCAAAATCTAGATCTAAATATAAACACGTTTGATAGATTTATGCAAATATGTTAACCGAGAAAAAAAATAATCATTTACCACCAGAATTTTACCTTTGACCTTACTGTGCCATGACCTTTGGCTCCTGGTCTGTTTTACTTTAGACGTGTCTTCAGATAAACACAAAATCAATAGGCTAAGACAAGTAACATAATGATAACTTTCCTTTTTTGGCCTGCTTTTTCGAGATTTCGTCAAGTTATATATTTGCACCATTTGTTTGGGTAGCAGAGAATTTCAAAATGTTCATGTCATTAGTTCCCTAATCGCAAAAACAATCCTGTCAATAAGGCTTTCATTTCATTTTACTGCTTTTTTGTCCAGTTTGTGGTGACCTTCTACTTCCTTCCTCCAATTTCTTCAGTCAAGTTGACCTCTTACTCATCACATTTTTTAAATTTCTGAATGACAGTGAGGAAAACGCCTAAAATCACATTTTGATTTTTCTGACTTAAAATTCCATTATCACTTATGTTCACTCGAGATATTTTCATTTATACCCTCTATCAAAAAGGCCTCATACATATCCCCCCAAAAAGACATGGGCAATTGTTGCACAGCCCTACAATTAGGACATAAAATATGGATAATTGCTAATGGAATATTTTTCAAACCAGAATTATTACCAAATTGCGCATGACAGGTTGATGTCAGAAAAGCCTATTCGTGCATCTTCCTAGAAGGTGTTTTTCTTGTAATGGTGGCATGTGTGTGCTAACTGCAACTTAACAACCCTACCAGCTATCAATATTCCTACTCAGGGTTGGGTAGGGTTACTTTAACTTGATTACTTTCAATTACTTTTGATTACTCCAATACCAAATATGCTAATAAAAGACAAAAGAAACTAAATATGAATAAAATTATCAATTCAAGTCAAGTCAAGTCATTTTTATTTGTATAGCCCTTAATCACAATAAGTCTCTAAGGGCTTCACAGATTAGTACACTATGTTACACAGACTATTTTTCAGCCGACAAGAAGAGTAGGTTATTATTCATATGCAATTGAGTAGAAGTGAGTTTTAAGTTTAGATTTAAAAATTATGACTCACAACACGTGGTAAGCTTTCTCTCCTGGCTTTGATCTCTTTGATCTCCGGCAACTAACATAAAATGCGACAGAAACAAAATGAAAATAAATCCAAACAGCTTGCAAACATCATTTTTGCCGTTCCATGTATTCTGTTACTCCCCAAGCCTTCACAAAATTTAGTAATTTTATTCATATTTAGTTTCTTTTGTCTTTTATTAGCATATTTGGTATTGGAGTAATCCAAAAGTAATTGAAAGTAATCCAGTTAAAGTAACCCTACCCAACCCGGTTCCTACTTAAGAACATTGCGGTAGTTTAAAAGAAAATCATGTCAACATCCATCCATCCATCAATTTTCTGCACCGCTTATTGTTACCAGGGTCGTGGGAGTTCTGGAGCCCATCCCAGCTGTCTTAAGGGGCAGTGAGCAGGTGACACCCAGAACTGGTTGCCAGCCAGTCGCAGGGCACACAGAGACAGAACAACCATTCACACGATCATTCATACCCAGGGACAATTGGAATCCGCCAATCAACCTGGCATGCATGTTTTTGGAATGTGGGAGAAAAGCGGAGCGCTCAGAGGAAACCCACGTAGGCACGCAGTCAGGTCAAGTCATATTTATTTGTATAGCCCTTAATCACTAAGAGTCTCAAAGGGCTGCACAGACTATACAGACTACTATTACACCATCCTCTGATCTAAAACCTACATGAGGGCAAGGAAAAACTAAAAAACCTTAGCATGAGGTAATCCCCCTTCCAGGATGACCAGGCTGCAACGGAAGTTGCAATACAAACAATACGCAGATATTGTCAGCATGAACTACAGACGCTCCCATAATAATAATTTTTGGGGGGATTTTGAAAAATATTCGGACATTGCTTTAAGCTACATTTTGTATTGTGTGCACCTTTATCTGAGTAGAGGACAGTGATGTAGTGCTTCTTTCTAACGCCTGGCGCTGTGAGGGGTCACCTAGCACCCACCCCGAAGAAGAAATCCAGCTTTTACTTAATGGTTTGTGTGTATACACACTGCACTGTATCTCTAGCCCGCTAAGAACTTTGACGTATTTATTGTTTAATATCCCGTGCATCCATTCAATGTGGTTGGCGTAAACCTTAAAGAAGAGGCGAGCGCTTTTCTTCTGAAATAAAAGTGTAATAAGACTTGATGTGGTTGAGAAAATGGTTGGATCCTTTTTTTTTCATCCACTTTTTACCACGGAGGAGGAAGTCGCCTAACTCTTCCAAAAGTAAATTAAACTTAACTTTGTTTATCTTTATAGTCAAGTCAAGTCATGTTTATTTGTATAGCCCTTAATCACAAGGAGTCTCAAAGGGCTTCACAGACCACAGAATGTCAACGCCTAATGTGTAGCTTTGTTTTTCAGTACTATGCTTTAATCATTCAGCCGGCTTTGTAATGTTATAGAGCATATTATTTTATTAAACGTTTATTTTTCAGTTTCAAAACAATACAAGTTACTTATACAAACCTTAAACATACTTATATAATAAACTTTAAACATACATTCCATACAAAATATGGCATTGGAGCAACTTATGAACAAATTTGACTTACGAACGATCGTCCAGAACATTTCGTTCATAGGTAGGGCAGCCTCTGTATAGGTCATTCATAAGCTTTAGAATATAAGTGTGTTTTAAGCCTAAATTTAAACAGTTCCACTGAGGCTGCAGACTGAATCCCAGAGGGTAGATAGAGCATTCAACAGCACCGGGACCCGGATCTGTTCTTGGCTCTTAGGATTACAAGTAGATAGATAGATAGATACTTTATTCATCCCCGAAGCGAAATTCACATTTTCAGCAGCACCCCTTTGCTGAGAACAATACAATAAAAAAAAAAAAAGAATACAATATACAAATACCCAGTGTGACGTGCAAATGCCCACTGTAGCGTGTTATATAGAATAACTAAATAGTGCTACACAGAATACATATTGCAATAAGATTCGGTAATATGCAATGTAGGTGGTGTGGTTTACTGTGGGCTTTTACTCTGCCGGGTAGAGTTAAAGAACCTCATGGCATGAGGAAGAAAAGATCTCTTCAGTCTGTCCGTAGTACAAGACAGGGACAGCAGTCTGTCGCTGAAACTGCTCTTCTGTCTGGAGATAATGCTGTGTAGTGGATGCGATGGATTGTCCATGATTGACCGCAGCTTTTCCAGTGCCCGTCTCTCAGCTACTGTTGTAAGGCTGTCCAGCTCTTTGCCCACAACAGAGCTCGCTTTCCTAGCCAGTTCTAGGGCACGGTCACACAGCCGTTTGCCTCTGTATCGCGGGTAAAATTTTGCGTTTTTTTTGTCTGTGGTTGCCCGCGATGGAAAATGCGCAAAATTGGCCAACCTGCTGTTCATCGGTGGTATGCCCGCAAAACAGACGCCGGCGACTGTTCCGCTTCCTCATCGCGTCATTTCCGCGTCATTTTCTCGTGTGGACCACGGGTATAAAAGCTGCCGAGCCGGCGTTATGCCGAGAAATGCATCCTTGCCGAGATTTGCATCCCCTCGCTACTACAACCACTTTTACCTCGTTTTATCTCACTTTTATATCACTTTTAGGGAATTTAATGGCGAACATATAACCAAAACCACTTCGTCTTGCATTTGTTGGGAATGTAATACAACTTAAACCATTCCGTCTTTGTATTTGTTGTGAATGTAATCGAACGGTAATGCACGCCGTATACAAATCACTTTTGAGCAGGTAACATGTTTATTTTGCCTTTTTCTATTCAAATCGCTCGTATTGAAACTGTTATGCACTCTACCATAAAGCTTATTTCTGCATAATAAGCTTTACGGTAGAGTGCATAACAGTTCTCAAAAGTGATTTATATACGGTGTGCATTACCGTTCGATTACGTTCACAACAAAAACATAGACGGAATGGTTTATGTTGTATTACATTCCCAACAAATGCGAGACGAAGTGGATTTGGTTATATGTTCGCCATTACATTCCCTAAAAGTGAGATAAAACGAGGTAAAAGTGGTTGTAGTAGCGAGGGGATGCAGATCTCGGCAGGGATGCATTTCTCGGCATAACACCGGGCTGTAGAAATCATAACCGATCAAGACACAGTCCCGTGAAGATCAAGATTTCAAGCTATGGCACCGAAGAAGCCAATATGTTATTATTGTAATAGTTTTTCATTTTTATTATCTTGTTATGAAATGAAAAGAAATGTCAAGAAATAAAAATGGATGGTGACGGGGATCCATGTCCACCCCTTGACGTCTCGAGCACAACTGACATGTACTCGGCAAATCGCGCTGTATATACGCGGAGAAAGGCGTTTGACCGTCACACGCGTAACACGCTAATTTCACATAATAACACCGCGATACAGGCGCAGAACATGCTATGACCGTGCTCCACCAACGATTACCCGCTGAAATTTCGCGTCCTACCCATGTGTAACCACGCCCTGGCCGCGGCCAGAGCACGTCGTTCCGCGTCATTACCTCGTGTGCCGCCCGCGGTTAACACGTGGTCTAAAGTTTTGAGCAGCGCAAAACTTTTTCGCGCGGCCAACCGCGTGTGAATTTCCGATCGCGTGTAAAGCACTGCTGTATCTTGTCTATATGGCGATCTCAAAGCGTCCAACATCGTCTGCTTCACGGGCAGAAATTTCTGGCCGTGATTCAGACGCAAACGGCTGTGTGACCGGGCCCCTAGACAAGCATTTTATGAGCAATGGCTCTGAGCAGGAACATAGGGGTAAATTAAATCTGAAATATGTAAGGGGGCAAGTGCATGCATAAATTTGCATAATACCAAAATAACGGAGAGAATATGCAAACTTCGCAAGGCGAGGCTGGTAGTTGGAATTGAACCCTGGACATCTGCACCATGGGGCTGACGCGCTAAATGTGTAAAAATTTTGAAACATAATCTTTATTGCGCTTTTTTTTCTCTTTTTGAACACAGAACAATCAAAGAACAAGGGGGGGGGGTGTCAAGAGGAGAACAAAAAAAACCCCAAAATAAAATAAACAAAAACAAAAAACAACCAAAACATTGTAGTGTTGGAGAATATCTTCCATGTACATGTCACTCTTCAAAGTCCAGTTTTCATTGTCGGTAAGTGGTGTCTTTGTTTTCCCTATAGTGACTATAGATCAATTCATTGTACAGCAGGCTGCTGTAGTCTATCCATTTTTGCCATTTGTCCATCAATCTGGTCTCCTGTATTGTTTTACAAAATGTGGTCTTCTCAATTACAAATATTTATTCTACAGTGCACACCCACTGCTCCACAGTGGGGAGATCTTGTTTGTACCATAATCTTGTTATTACCGTATTTTTTTGCTAGGTGTCAGTAAATTTTTTACGAGGTACATCGTCCTTTCTCTGTAATGTTTCTTCTGTTGGATTGCCTAAGCAGAGCACCTTGAATGTTTTAGGTATTCCATATCCCAATAATTTCTTTAAAACAAACCTTAATTTTTCCCAGTAATCTTGTATTTTTGGGCAAAGCCAAAATATATGCATGTGGTAAACGTCTACCTCTCCACATGTCCTCCAGCATGGTTGTTGAACCTCGGAAAAACCTCTCCTAATTTTGGGGGCAATACAAAAATCTAACGACATACTTCTAGTTGAATTCCCTCAAATTCCAGGAGCTAATGGATGCGTACTGTGTTTTACAAATATTCCACCATTCATCTTGTTATTTTATCTCCTTTTTCCATTTTCTTTTAACATGTCAGGGACGGGAAAACTGGTCAGTAGGCGGGACTGGAGAGCAAAAATGTGGTCAGGGTCGGAAACGAGTCGTAAGCCAGAATGGGAAAGTAGACGTGGTTGGGATTGAAAACGGGTCGTAAGTCGGGACGGGAGAGCATACATGGTCGAGATGAAAAAAGGTCGTATCCGGAGACAAACGGGAGCAAAAACGGGACAGGCAGGAGTT
Organism: Urocampus carinirostris; assembly: GCF_059441175.1. Lineage (NCBI taxonomy): Eukaryota > Metazoa > Chordata > Actinopteri > Syngnathiformes > Syngnathidae > Urocampus > Urocampus carinirostris. The sequence continues at coordinate 6,271,301 of NC_142366.1, forward strand.
AGGGGTCGAAAAAAGGGTTGCCTTGAAAAACAGAGGTTCGCAGACGGACTGAAGACCGGGCATTGACAGGACAGGGTTTAAATAGTGGAGAAGCCAATCTGTCAACAAGCTGCAGCTTGCGCCACACAGGCGGGGCCATTTGGGCGCCATGGTAACCGTGACATGAATTCTAATCTGTGGTCTAATTTGTGCAGCGTAAAAGTATTCCTCTAGGCTTAATTTCTTCAATTTTGTATAGATGACATCAAAAAACTCTTCCAAATGATACGGTATCTCTCTTTTAGTCCCTGAGATGGAACATAATTAATTGGAAGAACCTATGTTGTCATGACATAAATTTTGTCGCCCGAGTATGTCCCATAGATCTTTAGGAGTTCCATCAATCTCTGAAAAGTTTTGTCGGGTTGAGTTAAATACATCAATATGTCATCTGCAAACAACGCTATTTTATATTTTTCTCTTCTTATGACTACTATCTTTATACCTTCATCTTGTCTAATTAATTGTGCTAACGGTTCAATAAATAATGCCAAAAGGCTTGGAGAGAGTCCACACCCTTGCCTGGTCCCCCTTTCCAAATTAATTTGTCCAGTTAGACCATCACTTGATTTTCATCCTTATATGTAGGTCCTGGTATAGTGAATTGATGTATTTCACTGCTTCCTCACTGAAACCAAATCTTCTTACTGTCGTATAGAGAAATGTCCAGTTCAAACGATCGAAAGCCTTTTCTGCGTCTATACTGACGAAAATTGCACTCTCACCTGTGTTATGTAGTCTGTCAATGATGTACATGCTGCGTCTTATGTTGCCATGTATTTGTCTTTCTTTGATGAAGCTTGTCTGGTCCTCATCAATTAATTCCTGCACGTGTTTCTCCAACCTTTTGGCAATAATGGGCGTACAGCTTGTAGCCTACATTTGCAAGGAAAATTGGTATATAATTACTGCAATATTCGTTGTCTTTTACTTCCTTCGGGATAATGGTAATACTAGTTTCTTTCCGCGAGGGAGGAATCTTTCCAAATTTAAGAGTGTAGTTAGATGAATTCATCAGGAATTGTACTGGTTCACTTGCATTTTTGAATGTAAAATGATGCTCCAGACCAATCCATTCCTTGAGATTTTGTTCGCTTGATAGCTTCCTTTATGTCTTCGATAGAGATCTGCGTTCTGTTGGAGACTAAGCTTCGCGGGTCAAGGCTTTCTAAAAATATTGTAGTACTTTTTTCGTCTATAGAGGGGGGTTGTATAAATCACAATAATACTTCTGGAACGCTTTCTCAATTTCCAGCTCCTGGAACAAAATTTCCTTGGTTGCCAGGTCCTTTATTTCGTGTATGGCAGTTGGCGCCTGTTGACTCCTTTTATGTTTCGCTAAAGCTTTGGTATCTCTAAATCCCCCTTCGTAGTATGTTTGCTTTATAAATCTAATATTTTATCCACTCCTTCCAGAAAAAAAGCCATTGGTATTTTTCTAACTTTCTGGATTTTTGTAAGAGTTCTAGAGTTCTGGGACTGTTTGTGCCGCTGTTCAAGTTTTCTCAATATACTGTAACTTGTTTCTGGTTTTTTGTTTTGAACAATTTTATTGACACTATTAACAGCAAATAAACAATGTGAGGTTTGAACAATTTTTCTCGACAATCTTAACAGCAATTAAGCATATTCACAATTTCGTTATATCTGACAATATATTGTTTTAACAATTTTTTCGACATTTTCAACAGCAAATAAACACACAATTTCATTATATCATATTCTAACAATATGAGCTTTGAACAATTTTTATCGACACTTTTAACCGCAGTTAACCAATGTGTAAAGGGCAATACTATTGTGCAAGCGCATAGCTCTGTCTTCTCAAGTGGGATTCCATCCCACCCTCCCAAGCAGCATCCTCCAGTCCTCTGCCCGGGATACCCAGATGGGTCCTCTCCCTTCTTACTTCTACCATCCACCACCCGAATAACCAGGTAAAAGTGGAGCTACGGTTCCCTCCTCCGGGTGGGTGCAGATGATTCTTCTTTATGGCTGCGTCCTAGGCTTGCCGCTTGCAGATTGTATGGTATCTGCAGCCATGGGGGGGATCTGTTTGTTGTTTTTATTTTATTTGCAAACATAGTGCATGAAATCAGTTTGCCTCTAATCACTGCCTTGAGAGCACCCTATACAATTGTTGGGTTAGACTCCCCATAGTCGTTGTCCTCTTAATATTTTAGTTTGTCATAGTTTCACTCTTTGACCAATTTATCAACATTCAAAATGCCTTTGTTAAGCCTCCATGTAGTTGTTTTCTTTGTTGTATTTAGGTGAAGTTTTAGGTCAGTTGCATTATGGTCCGCCACGTCTGCAACCCCTATTTTACAATCCCTTACCCCATGTAATTCGCTTTTAGACATCAGGAAATAATCAATCCTTGACTATGCTGCAGCTATCTCCGGGCAGTGGGCACAGGACACCCTAAAACTACTTGCCAGCCAGTTGCAGGGCACAAAGAGACAGACAACTCACTTGTTCATTCACACCTAGGGACAATTTGGACCGGCCAATTAACGTGATATGCATGTTTTTGGAATGTGGGAGGAAACCAGAGTCTTTCTATCTATCTACCTTGGTCACATCCCTCAAGAGGGGCGACCGACAGCAAGACAAACACACACAATAACAAAGAAAGTAAAAGGGAAAAAATAGCAAAAAAAAAGTAAAAAACACACACAACCATGGCCAACCCAAATGCCCAAACACCTAAATAAGAAACCAGAGTGCCCGGAAAAAAACAACGCAAGCACGGGAAGAACATGCAAACAATGCACAGGGAAGCTGGTAGCAGGATTTGATCCGATGACCTCAGAACTGTGCCGCAGACACACTAACCACTCAGCCGCCGTGCTGCCCATTGTGGTCAACCATTTACATCAAATGAAAGGTATAACATATTTTGGGGCAGGATTAGAGCCTTAGTAATACGAATAAACTATACAATAATATGTACCCCCCTTAATGTCAGAAAAATAAATACATTAATCAATAAATTAAAAGAGAGGATTTCTTCCAATAACCCCCATCTATGCTCAGTCTTCAACTTAAATATGGGCACAACGAACCTTTACTGATTCACCGTGCTTCTCACCGTGTGCCAATCTTGTAACTGTGGCCCTGCTCCTCTTCTGAATTAGTGCAGTTTTTTCCCGTGGAGTTTGCAGCGTCCCGGGTTGGGTTCTCCGCGCCAATCCTGCGCCTCGGGCCAACTTTTTTCCATCCTGAAGTGCTGACCAGTTCCTCGAGTGATGGGTCGCCAACACTGGGCACTTTGTCCTGTCTGCCGATCTCCAGTCCTTTCCTCTTCGTGCCTCGGCTTGAATCGCCCGCGCTGTCATAGATTTGGCCAATGAATCCGGATTCTGGTCATCGCTGTTTGGTAAAGTATTTTCTTCTCTTTCACAAGTCTTTATTCTCAGAGAAGGATTTGCATTTTCTCAGCACTTGGGTTGAATAGTCATGGTCAAAGAAAATCGGCCTCCCTTCAATTTGTATCCTATTTTTCTATGCATTGATAAGAAAGTCTTCTTTGGTCTCGTATTTGAGAAAATTGACAATGATCGACGTCGGGGTGCACCTGGCAGGGGTTTCTCTCCCAAACTTTAGTGTGCTCTTTGGATGTTTCATTTTGTGTCGCCGGTTAGTTCGGGGCAGAGGAGTCTTTTCACCACCCATTTTCGTGTTCCACCACACCATACATTCTTAAATTGAACACCGACCATGTCCCTCAACTTTACTCAGGTTTTCTCGCTGTTTTTCTTGCCGTTTCAACAAAAGGGTGGATTCTTTTGTGTCACAGTGACACTCTTTCAGCTGAGCGAGTCGCGTGTGTGCTTCAGCCATATCCTTGCGCTGCACCCTCCCGTTAATTTCTCTCAAGAATTGAAATAATTCTCTTCTCATCTCATTTTAGAGTTCATTTTTGAAAGCTGATAGCACTTCTTCTATTTCCTTTTTCTGGTCGCGGATTTATTTATTATTGCTGGCGAATTCCGCAAGCATTAGGTGTTGTATATGCCCGCCGCCTCAATTGGCACCTGCCGACACACCATCTTCAATTTTGTCTTCTTTTCGGTCTCATCTTCAAACTTCTTTGCCCTTAAGCCCCACAAATTTTCTTGTTATTATTTTACGATTCATGTTTAAACATCATCGTAGTTTTGGGGGGGGGTGATTACTCGGTTAACTCGTGAGCTCAGCGTCTATGCTGCCAGTGCTCCAGAAGCATGTGAAGATCTTATGTCAATTTGTACTGTATAAAATTTGGGACTCCTGATTAAATGTTAAATTTTGCATTCACTAACAAACAAACAATTGCATCATCATAAAAGTTATTGTCCTTTAATAATGTTGAAATGCTAACTTGATAGCATGCTTTGAGTACCACACTTGTACAGTCCAGAACTCAGGTTCAAACCCAAAATGCCAGAACAATACAACATGTGTTCTCTCCACTTTTCTACTGCTTTTACATCCTTATTGAGTGTACTGAGAGACTGTCCCAAAAAACAGAAGTTTACTTTGTTAACTTCATGGTACCGGGCATGTCGTTATGACCTTGGTGCAGGATGCTCAAGGTCAGAGGAAGTGAGTTTTGTTTTGCAAAAAGGGAAGTACTAGATGCCTCCATGGCTATTTAAAGGAGCTTCGACATGTCGTGGTCACAACACAGAGCATCCTTCACACAGGTAAGATCCAGAACATTTGTGGACAATTGGTCCAGGACGAAAGCCACCTTGAATATTATCAAACAGAGGTATAGAAAAGTTCTTGTGTCTGTTTGTTTTGTCTCAGTTTGTGATTATCCACGCATCTTTCATTTTGGGCTGTTATGGACACCACAGGACGGTACAAAAACAAGGTGAGTGTGAAGTTCACACACTTTAAACTCAACAATTCGTATCTACCAAAGCTTCACACCAGCTAAAAACAAACAAAAATGTGAACGCAGCCCTCCGTCAGTAACCTGGGGAACGACGAAGATGATTTACCATTATTCGAAGCGTTCCAAGACCCACCTGAGGAATTTGACGACGAATTGGACCCGCGGAGCTGGTCGGGGTCACTGACTGTGGAGGACGTGAACATGTGCAAGGAAATCAACATGCCTAAGCACCGAACCCATGCCTACGAGATCGACCACTTGGTGATCCGCCGAGGGCAAGAGTTTGTCTTACACATCACTTTTTCCCGGCCTATCACCCCAAGGGACAGGTTCAGGCTGGAGTTTCTGATTGGTAGGTTGCGGGGCTGAACACTTTTGCTGAAGTCACCTAATTTTAAATCAGTCAAACTACAGTCACAAAATCTAAGCTTGCCAGTAAATGTTTTTTCATCTTTCTTCAATTTTCAGGTTCCAACCCATCAGTCCGTCTGCGTACTCTGGAGTATGCAACATTCGGAACGCGCCACAGGGGGCGCTGGCCAGCTCGTATCGTGGACTCGCAAGGTTCATGGCTGCTAGTGGGAATCACGCCACCAGCCGACACCATTGTGGGGAAGTTCCGTATGTACGTTGCTGCCGTGACCGGAAGAGGTTTGTATCGCACTCCGAGACGCCCTGCAAATGACTTCTACATCCTCTTCAACTGTTGGAATGCTGGTGGGTTAGCCTGACACACCAAACATTTGCCACGTTGTTCCTCGTTGTTGATTTTTTGGGTTGTCTGCAGAGGATATTGTGTATTATCCCGACGAACAAGGGCGACAAGAGTACATTCTAAATGAAACTGGTGCCATTTACATGGGCTCCAAGGAGACTTTGCTTAGTCGTGATTGGGTTTATGGACAGGTGCGTTACCGGATGAATCAAGTTTCACAAGCGAATAACACCTTGCATCATTACAGTTTGACCGGGGTGTCTTAGATGCGTGCATTTACCTCCTGGACGCCTGCCGCATGCCCATCAAAAACCGTGGCGACCCCATCAAAATGGTGCGGAAAGGTTCCGCTTTGGTGAGTTCCAACTCTCCAGCGAAATTGGCAATAATGACCGCCAGCTAGTTTAAGTTGCTGTATTTTGCAGTTGTATTTGTTCTGTCTGTCTGGAGTTAACGGATTTGCGCATGGCCTTTTGCAGTGTTTTTCTTCCATCAGTCCCTCTGCTATCAGCATTATGCTCCTGTGTCACAAGTCCTCTTGTTGATTGCTGGCGAATGCTAAGAATTCAATGTCTTGTCTCTTCACCCTGTTCTCAACCACAGATTAACTCCCAGGATGAAGACGGCGTCCTGGTGGGTAACTGGAGCGAGAACTTTTCAGGAGGCACAGCGCCAACCCTGTGGACGGGCAGCTCAAACATCCTGCTGCAGTATGCCAACACGGGACGGTCTGTGCGCTATGGCCAGTGCTGGGTGTTTGCTGGTGTCTTCAATACCTGTGAGGGCACTACTTTCAATACATTATTGTACTATTCCATTTTGTTGTTATCCCTGTTTTTCAGTCATGTAGGGCTCTATGATCTCAAGGCAGTCAAACTCTTGACTCTGTTGGTCACTGTAGCAATGACAAATATTGTCCTTTGGCAGTTCTGCGTTGCTTAGGCATCGCAGCCAGAATCATCTCCAATTTTAATTCGGCCCATGACAACAACGGCAACCTGAAAATAGAACTCATCTTCAAAGAAGATGGATCTGCAGATGAGCGCAACACACATGACTCCATCTGGTGGGTCCATGCACGTTCAAACTGCCATGTCAGAAATAGACCATCCCACTTAATGAGAAGTCTATCCATTGTCAATGGTCTGGGATATTTGTACAGGAACTACCATTGCTGGAATGAGGTATTCATGAAGCGGCGTGACCTGCCCCCCCGAATGAGTGGGTGGCAGGTGGTGGACGCCACCCCCCAGGAGACCAGCGACGGTATGTGGGGTGTGCATCAGTTTGGCAGGCCAGAACAAGATGTTTACACGCCAAGTCACAATCAGTTTAAGTAGGACTTTCGTTTGGTATTCAAGAGTCACATCTCAATTTCAACTCCATGACTTTCCATGTCTTCCCTATTCACAATGAAACAAGTTTTTCTGTGAGTAGTTCTGACCAAGTATCTGTGCACTTCCCGTCTTTATGATACTGTCCCATTCTGTGTAGGTCTTTACCGCTGCGGGCCTGCCTCAGTAATTGCCATCAAGGAGGGTTTGGTGGGTCACTCCTACGACGGCGGCTTCATTTATGCTGAGGTTTGCAACCAAATCTGGGCACATCTATTACCATGTCTTCTGCAATTAACATCTGTCTGTGCCTCTTTCAGGTGAACAGCGATGTCATTTACTTGACCCAGGACAAATACGGCAATGTGATTTCCACCTTTGTGGACAAGAGACTGGTTGGAAGGGGACTCTTCACCAAGCACATCTTGGCAGATGCCCCAGATGACGTTACCTACACGTACAAGTACCCTGAAGGTGAAATCGTCTAGATTTTGACCGAGACCGCCTTCTGAGCTCTACTCAAATAAATGTGTGCCTGCTTGAGTAGGGAGCCCTGATGAGGCCAAGGCCATGGTGACTGCCCAAGGCTTTGGTATGACAAGAGATGACGGCGATCCCGTCCCAGAAAATCCGATCACTTGCGCACTCTTAACTCAACAGGTCAAGTGCCTCTGTCGTATCCTTGTGCCTTTATATTTCAAAAAAGTCTTGATTGACTCTTAATCTGGGTCTTGACAACATCCATAGGACCAGCTTGAGCTAGGCAAGGATGTGGACCTGGTGGTGGAGTTCCAGAACAACACAGACACGGACCAAACGATCAAAGCATTGCTGACATGCGCTGTGGTGTTTTACACGGGCGTGATGTCAAATCGCTTTAAGGCTGAGCCCATCGAGATCACTCTGCCAGCTCACACAAGTGAGTCTCTAACTGGCCATGGACAAAGGGTACCGCTCTAGCCATTCGCAGTTCACAGAGTTTTATGGGATCATTTGACTTATATATATCAACCAGGCTAATTGCCCTCTAATGAAAGAACATTTTTTTTCGAAGGCAAGATAGGCCTACTTTTATCTCTTTATCACTTCCAGCTGAGCGTGTGGTAGTGAAGACAAAGGCTCAGGAGTACTTGAAGAACCTGGGCTTCCAGCGCTTCCTATGTTTTATTCTGGGTGGTCGTGGTGAGACAACATACCTCAGCACCATGAAAGTGGTCTACCTGAAGGCCCCCAAGCTCCAGCTCAAGGTAGGGAAGTTCAAGATTTCAGCAAGACATCTGGGCAAGACAGGAAGTCCAAGCCACAGTGGTGTTGCCTCACAGGTGAGCGGGATTCAAGCGGTTGGACAGGACATGTTCGTCAACGTCTCTTTCGTCAACACGTTCAGCTTCCCCATCTACAATGTTGCTTTGGCCATAGAGGGTCCTCGGGTCATGTCAAACCGGACACGGTTTTACAAGTATGTCGTTTAGCTGGTAAAATAGCTCTTCTGTATCTTCTCGTTCATGTGTGCTTTTGCGTGTGCTTCAGCATTCTCCAACCACAAAGTTCCTTTAACTGGAAGGAGTCCTTCATCCCACAAATAACAGGAACGCGCACCCTGGTAGCCGTGATGTCCAGTGCCAATCTGTGTGAGGTAAAATGTTTTCCTTCAGCGACTACAGCTACATTTTAACTTCACTTTGTTCTTCTGAAATTTATTTTACTGCATTCATCACTTCTGAATACACATCTTATGTCTTTTCTTGTTTTTTTTTCCTTACACAATTTGTATCATTAAATGGGTAAACTGGAGATGTCTTTTTCTTTGTTGTATGTGTTTTTCCATGTGATTCTTTGGCAGATTTGGGGAAAGATTGACTTCATAGTTGAGGACAAGCTTGAGGATCCAGATATTTGAGGCTGAGGTGGATGCAGACAACATTTTGCTTATTATGTGGATCACATGCTTTTCTCAAACACGAATCATTCATAATAAAAACATGAACAAAGATCAAAACATTTTTAATAATCAAGGTAGCAACATGATTAAGTCAGCCCAAAATTTGAGTTTGTTAAAATACAGTGTGGAACTCTGATGATTTTCTGAAAATTCAATATTCGGCTAAAAAAGCCTTTTCATGAATTGCTGGAAGCAATTCGCAATTGTTTGTCTCCAAAGTTCTTGTCCAACAACATATTTCAAGTTTCATCATCTACAGTACTTGTTTTTTTACTTCAAAAATGCATAAACCGTTTCATTTGTTAAAATTAATTTCAAAGTCCTTTGAGTGAAAACGTGATTTTTTAATGATAATTCCACAGACACGACATGTCATGTTGCAAATCCATTTGATTGTTTCTATTTTGATTTGTGTTCTGTAATGCATCACTTGATTATCTACTAATAATAAAGCAAAGTAAAAAGCACTCAAATGGTCTCTAAATATGATAATTTTGCTGATACCGATGTTGTATCAAGATGAATTTTAATTTTGGAAAACAACACTTTACAATTAATACACGATCCCGGTACATAAAAATGACTCTACAACATATTTTATTTTATTCATCTGTGTGGGTATTTTTTTTATTTACAGAGCAGTCGGAAAGCCAAACCCACATTTATAAAAACGACCAAAGCAATAAAATACTGTACAGTATGTGCCAAAATAAGCACATGGTGTAGGTCTCATTTTAGCCACTAGAGAGCACAACAATAATTTTTTCACCAGTGTCCACCCGTGTGTAGTAAGTTTTTACACAAACACATTAGTAAGTGGGTGTTATTTTGTGATTGTCTGTATAACAGAGCGAGAGATCAAGTATGAGAGTGTGAAGTTTAGAGATAGAGAATGGAATGGAGGGTATAAAGTGTCAAATTTTACAAGGAACTCAATTTTCCTTGTCCCTTAAAGAAAGCGTCACCAAGCTGCCCCCCAGACCCCAGGGCAAGCAGGTTGTCATGACAACTGTAACTAATGCACCAGCATCACAAAACCGGTTGATCCAGATAGCACACGGATGGGACAACCGCACAAATCCTTAAACATATAACATTGTGAGGACACCCATTAACATTTTCTTGCCATAACCACAATAATTGATTTAAAACCCAACTCCTTAAACAGTTCCTCACAATGCAGTAAGTAAAAGAAAACACCATTACACACTTTAGTGTAGTTGACAAATGATGTGTTGTTGCAGCATGTCAGTGTGGTCCCAGTCTGAAATGCAGTTTCAAAGATACGGTGAAAAATGGGACATCCTGTGTGGAGGTTAGCACTTAGCGTATTTCTTCTCAGATTGGCATGTGTCACTGGAGACTATAGTTGGAAAACAAACACCAACAAGTGGTCTTATCTATGACTGTTTCATTGACCGGTCCATAGTTTGTCTCATTTTGCATTGTCATTGAATGGGGACCAGTGTGTTGGTTGTTGTTAAGTGCTCCGCCATGGAATTGTTGCTAGTTCTTTGTTCTTTGTATTTGCCTGGTAACTAGTGCCTGGTTTGTTTATATGTAGCTTGACATTAATTACAAACAACACCAATATCTGACTTCAAGTACTGTAATCCCTTGCTTAATTGCGGTTTACTTTTGAAAGTTTCACTACTTCTCAGATTTTCATTGTGCATTGTGTTCTGCATTCTGATTGGCTAAATCTGTTGGAACACAAACTACACAATGAATAGATTAACACAGTATGTATTTCCTTCTCTATAAGGCCCATTTATGGCTTTTAAGTTTTTGCCTCGAAAGTAAGTTTTCCATAACGTATACATGATGGCGACAAGTATCATGTGCAGTAAAAACGTGGTCTCCTGAAATCAAAAGATTATTTTGAAAACTATAATTTGAAGATACAGAAGTGGTTTGAAAACATTTATAAAATAAAGTACTTTTATTTGTTAAACAAATGCTTGAGCATGTAAATAAGGTTTGTTCTTTGGTTTCAAAGTATAATAGAGTATTTGAAAAATGAATTTACTTTGCAGGTTTTGACTATTGCGGGACCTTTTTAAAACACAAGCCGTGCGAAAAAAACTGGTTTTCAATGAATGGGGCCGGCCCTCCTGGGGGGGGATCCGAGGCTACGTCAAGGGGGGGCGAGGGTGTGTTTGACATTGGGAAACTTTTTTAAAATCTTTGCTAGAATCAAGTGCAATTGCAACTCCACTACACTAGAGTGCAGTAGCGTTCTCATTGGCAGAGTGTTTTGTTTACACTTAGCCTACATGCAGTGCATTAAGCACTTAGTATAAGGATTAAGTATGAGGTGTAGACACAAACTGTAGCAGATCCTCAAGTGTCCCTACAAAAGAAAATGAACACGGATGTGGAGACAGGCGGTCGGAGCCTGGGTAAAGAGTCAAACAAAAGTCTCCTTCCGAAAGCGAAGAGGAGGAAGTTTATGATGGGTATATGGTACTTGTGACAGAAAATACTTTATTTTCGCGAACATAAGATGCACATAAAAGTCTCACATTTTCTTCAAATTATGAGGCGCGCCCTTCTTTGTGATGTAAAGCAGCGGACGTAAACCAGCTCGGTGGCCTTAGAGTTGGGCGCCCAACTGCGAGACAGGTTCGAGCCTTGGCCAAGTCACTGACTTACAACATTTTTTGGCTGAAATCCAATGTTTTTGTGATATTGTTCACATTTCCAACAAAATGGGACTTTTATGCCATCGCCTGTGACTTTTATACATCTCCTGTGTTCCGCTTGTGCAGAAGAGGACATGTGACGTCACACGAAATTTGCAGAAATACTTGTGGACGCTAACGCCATAGCAATTTTAGAGTTATTATTATCGTCTTGGCGCATTTGTTTCATAAAACTGTGTTATTGTTCCATCCGGACCAGGAATACAACTTCCAGCAGACTATAAGGTTTCTTCATTTTCCTCTTGGTGAGGTTTTTGAGTTTTTCCTTGCCCTCATGTTGGTTTCAGATCAGGGGATGGTGTAATAATAGTTTCTAATAATAGTCTGTGCAATAATCTGTGCAGTCCTTTGAGACTTTTTGTGATTAAGGGCTATACAAATAAAAATTACTTGACTATAATGAAAAGAATGGTTCGGCGACGCTTTGGCTAACGTGTCTGCCCGGACTGTTGTTTGCAAAAACTGGCATAATTTCCAAAGAGCTGCACGGCACGGAAAGCGACTCTGAAAGTAAAGAAAGTCAAACTTTTATTGGAGATTTAATTCAGCTGTTCTGGTCTGTTCTGGAACCGAGGACAAGGATTTTGAACCAATTTGTTGGTATTTGATTACCAGTAAAAAATGTTAGTTTAGCACCAGCTTTTTTTAAAATATTGTTTTACTTTGTAATCAAAACTTAAATAAACCACAACGAAGCTCAGTTTTGCTCATGTTGAGGTTTTTGAATATTTCCTTGCCCTCATGTAGGTTTTAGATCAGGGGTTGGTGTAATAATAATCTGTAGTTCGCAATAGTCTGTGGTCTGTGCAGCCCTTTGAGACTCCTTGTGATAAAGGGCAATACAAATAAACATGACTTGACTTAAATATGCGCACTTGTACACTTGTCTGTGTTGTTGTAACACGCCGCAAGCAAAGTGCTCTTGCGCCCTATTGTGCCCTATGTAGTGTTAAATACAGAAATAGAAGAAGCTACGGAGACTGCGCCTTTTAACATGGTGCACCCTAAAGTCGTGAAAATAAGGTGATTGAGAAGCACTGCTTAACTCTAAGACTAAGCGTTGGATGTAAAGTAACTTTTGGATGCAACTCAATGTTCCCTTGGCGCTCCACATGTCACTACATTCAGTTTTTATCCACGTTAGTCACTTTAAGTTAGACTCACTTCAAGCTGTGATGCAAAATGATTATCTTGCTCTAAATGAGGGTAATGCAGCAGAGGTTTCATTTTATGCGCAACTGGGGCGAAAGTCAAGACACCCTTGTCCGATACTGTTCCTTTAAGGAAAGCACAAGTGTCGACTGGCAGGCACACAACTGTTAGCTGCAAATCATCCGTCACTATTGGAAACCGGTTTTGCGGGGCCCTCCCCCTCTCGCTTGCTGCATCTTCTGACTGTGCTGGCGTGGCGCAGCTGGAGATGTTTTTTGCGGGGCTCAATTCCGTCATACCGATGCTGCCAACAGGTGTCGCTCTCATGTGACCTCTGTGCGCCAAGGTAAGCCAAGGAGAAGGAGCTGAGGGAGTGAACAGGGTTTTATTTCCACTTTTGTCAACTTTTCAATAGTAGGCAAAGTTACTTTATGGTCCGTAACCATATCACCGATATTTTAAATCTAAATGTTTTCCAAATGTTGCAACTGCTTGTTTGAAAGATAAAAGTCCGTCGTCATGCTTTTTCCTCCACTTGACGACAATTAAACCAGAAAGCTGGGGCCCTCAGACGTCAAGGTGGCTCCGGAGCCATTCCCAAAAGCAACAAGCTTCTCCATCCTAACCACGGTGTGAATGGATGAATCCAATCCATTGTGGCCGATGCTTGGCTCCTCGGCAACATCTCCATGGCGACTGGCCAATAAATAACATCACACACTTTGTGCTGTCCGAGACGCAACTCTGAGTCCCTGCCACTCCTTCCCAGATGCTTTCAGGATTTCACCTTCTTGTTCCAGAGGCCTTGTGGTATGGGGATGGAGAAGGAGTGGAGCAGAAGACTCAATATTTTACTGACCTTCTTATAAGCTGCACAACATAATCAAACTTTGCTGGTTTGCAAAGAGTCTGCTAAGCATTAGCGTTGTCGGGCCTGAAGAAGTTTTAGTACATCTTCCGTTTAATTGAATCCTTTGGAGTTGTTTTGTCAGGATGAATTATTTAAGGTTTTTAGTGGCTTCCATAATTAATTGCATGTTCTAACTTATGTGCACTGCTTGCACTGACAACAAGGCTGCGTAGAGACAAGAACAAAAAAGGGCACTGACAGTCATTGAAGTTCAGGACTTTTCTGACCGTTAAAAAAGAAAGAAAAAAATGAACCCAGGAAAAATAGTGAGGAAGTTTTTGCTTTGGTTTGCTGGATGGCAATCATATAAAATATTTCAAAGGTGTTACAATAATTGCAAATTGTATGTTAAGTTCAGCAATCTTGCCATATGAGTTTTTAAAAATAAAGTTGCCTAAATTTTATTGATGGGCAATTAAGTCTCAGCTTGCTTTTGTGATGGAAGTGCCATGTGACCTGACGTGTTGATACATTCGCCTCTCAGAGGAGCGGTTAGTATAGAAAAGCAAAGTGATGAGATTAGCAGCGTCAAACGGTTCCAAAGGTCGCAACAATGGCCTCATCACAATCAAATAGCTTAAGTGCTAGCACTTCAAAGCAAACGTATGCCAGGCAACTTTTCATGTTTGGAAATCAAATCCTACCTGATCATCATTGAATATAATATTTTACACAGTGTGTTGTACTACATATTTGAGATGTGTGTCCAACAAAAATAAAGGTGGAGGTGCCACAATTCAACAATTAATCAACACGTTATCATCGATTAAAAGAAACTATTTCAATTATCAAGGCATTTTGTGCAGCACAGCAGCTGAGTAGTTAGTGTGTCCAGTTCTGAGGTCATTGGTTCAAATCCAGCTACCCGACTTCCTGAGCAGAGTTTGTATGTTTTCCCTATGGTTGCGTGGGTTTCCACCGTTTTCCTCCCACATTCCCAAGGTTAATTGGCCGGTCCAAAAGGTCCCCAGGTGTGAATGAGGGAGTGAGTTGTCTGTTTCTGGATGCTAACAACCAGTTCAGGGTGTACCCTGCCCACTACCTGAAGAGAGCTGGGATGGGCTCCAGCACCTGTTTCATAAATTTGATCAAATCATTAAACGTCACACAGTGAAATAACAGTTGTGGAAAAATTTCCTTTTGTCAGGAGAGCGGGTTCGTCATTTTGTAGAATTTTGTCGTAAAATATTTGGTGTGGCTCTCTCAAAAAAAAAAAATCAAAATCTTTTTCTATTATGTCTCTTTGGATCGAAAAGGGTCTCGACAACTGGTCATTGTTAAGCCACAAGTTGTCCCGAAAAACTTGATTTCTACCCCCCTATAGGAATAATTATTCTTAGATTCTCATTATTGTCCAGTAATTCTGGGAAAAAAAAAAATCTAATTAGACTGCTGATTACAGTCTTAGTCAATTATATGGGGATTTTACATATTCATGAGCTGGCTCAATCTTTGTGTACAGCAAATAGAAGGGGTTCATTGTATTGCCAATGGAACCCCATGATGCATTGTTCTGTAGTTTTCGGGATGCACCGACAGAAGAAAAACAAGGGGATAAATACAAATCAATCTTAAAAAAATGGCCAACTCGCTTTTTTAAGAACCATGAATATAGAGTGACTGATATTAGCACTAAACTTTGACAAGAGCCACTTACCTTGACCATCATGGTCACTGTGGTATTCGTCAGCAGCAGCAGCAGTCGGTTATGATAAAGGGGCCGGGTCGGTGATGGACGCCTGGAGGGAAAGCGAAAGGGAACATGGCAACAGTGGACGTTTAAATTTAGCTGTCAGATATTTGTATCTCAAACATTCACACTGCAGTTTACACGAGACCACTGCCCCAGTGGCTAGGCTGGGAAATGCAAGTAAGAATACTATATTTTTTACTGAATTTATTCACTATTGTTCCCAAGGGTTACATTGATGCTAAAGGATAAATCAAAAGCATAATAACCTATAAAACAAAGCTTGTGATTATCAAAAAATGCGAAGAAGTTGTATTGCCTTAACCAATTGACACTTGGAGCTATTATGAAAAATAAGGAGGCAATTGCAGCAAGAAAATCTTCTAAGGGCATAATAATCATCGTTTTTTATTTGAATCCGCCATCTCCTCCCTCCTCCACATCCACCTACTAACTCCAGTGTAGCAGCTTGAGTCACAAAACACTTAAATAAAGTAACATTTTTCCTTTACATGTACACTTATTTATTAGAATCACATTTATTATCATTGTGTTTCTATAACAACATTACAGTTGAACTCCAGTTGGCAGAAAAATAAACAATACTAAAGACTGATGCATAGGGAAAAATGCATATATGTGTTCACCTTTAGTATAAAGTATTTACATCTGAAAAAAAGAACTTTCCACAAACGGGATATTTTATTGAACTAGGTGAAATTGCACTGAAAACTCTAACATTTAATCATATGCACATATATTAAACATAAATAAATATCTCATTGTATAGTATTTTATTATTTTAAATGGACACAGTGTAATATTTGACCACTAGATTTTGCTGTATTGTGTTGTGCAACTTAAAAGCACAACGAATACAAACTATGGACACTCAAACCAAAACTCACCATTTTTCTTCCCATTTTTTTAACCAGCCTTTCACAAGGTTTTTTTTTTATGGGGTACCTGTAGCAGCAACATGGGGGATAATCATATCAGCCCCCTATAGGTGGGTAAAATATGTAATAATAATAACATTTAAAACTATTTAATTACAATAATCATAATATGTAAAATGAATATAAATAAATTTTACTCATTGCATGAGTATATGATAATTCATGCATTTTTGCTTGTTATTCAAATCAATATTGTATTTTGTTTTTTTAACGAAATTACATTTTTTTACCAGTCGGAGGCACTAGATAATACACCCAAGTCCCTAAAAGGAATTGATCAGGGGAACTAGGGGTTCAGAAGGACTAAGGTAATTATCATAGGTTTTCGATTCCCGGCTAGTCAACAATTTCACTTTGCAACCCCCGCCTTAGTAGAGATTTATGTCGTATACTGAATATCCACTGTACAGGTGGCTTCCTAGTTGTCTTCATTCCATTACCATTAAGGTTAACAAAGTCACCACAATGCAATTTGTAAATATTTAAAACGTTTCACTTCATATTGATGGCCCAACTTGTTTTGAACCCGATAAATTCCATACAGGGTTCAGATCATTGATTTTCCTTCCCAACAACACAAATGACACAATATATGTAATGCAGTCTTGATTGGAAAAGACAAAAATAAAACGATTTTCTTAAATAGACTGTGTTATTTCATTAGTGCCTCTTTGTAGTAAAAAACCTAACTTATTAAAAAAAATATTTTTTTAAATATTCGTAGGTGGAGAAATGCTGTTATATTAGTCTTATTGCTAAGGGTACACAAAACACAGACACTCTGCAAGAGGCTGGGCAAAGAAATATGAAGACAAATGGTTTGGTCACTTTGAATCTCCTAAGTTTGAATTCTTCCTTGTGCTTTTTAGCGCTCGTTTTCAGTTGCACTACACCAGGAGTCAGTAACAAGTGGCTCTGGAGCCAGATGCGGCTCTTTGACCGTCCCTAGGGGCTCTCTGGCGCTTTTTCAAAAAGTGTTTCATAATGGAAAAGTATATGGCTTCTGTAGGGGACAACGAAATGACACAAATATTCTTAAAGCCACATTTGCCCACTACATGGCACTGTATTGTCTAATTCGAACAAAAACCAGTGCCAAGGGTACAGAGTAGCAGGAAGATGCCAAAACACATGGCGGTGACTTAAAGCTAGGGATTCCCTTAGGTAAAATAAATAATTTCCCAACCTATTATTTTTTTAATGAAAATTCACATTTTTGCCTAATATTCAAATAAATGTTTTTGTTACTGAAGGAAAGTTTTTTGTACCACAAGGGAAACTTAATATTACACACTACATTACTACTATCAGTATCAGAAATTATTTTCCCCCCATTTTATTAACACTCCACTTATTGAAACATGAATATTTTGTTTGTTTGTTTGTTTGTTTGTACATGATTCAATTGTTTGTTTGTTTGTACATGATTCAAATTGAATCTTTTCTTCCGGCGCCGTCACGAATGGCAGCCACTCCAGCAGCTCCCGTGTTATTTTCGATTGTTCTTCTCAGCTCAGGGATGCTGCTGGAAATGTGAATTTCCCTTCGGGGATGAACAAAGTATCTATCTATCTATCTATCTATCTATCTATCTATCTACTATACAGTATATACATATACAGGACATGTTTCCTTCCTTGTAAGGCTTATGGTAAATGGTCTGTATTTATAGAGCGCATTTCATGTCACTTAAGACCTTCCAAAATACTTTTTTTAATGTGCTTCACACTTACCCATTGGCATACACACTCACACGCCGATAGCAGCGACAGCCATGCAAGGTGTCTAGTCTACCTGCTCATTGGGGTCAAATCATGCACACTGTGCCTTTGAAACGGGGATGTCAAACTGGCTCTGGGGAGAAAATGAGACTTACTGTTCTGAGGAGGGATGGATCAGTAAAAGAATGTCAACTCAAAACTAACTTTGTTTTTCAGTATTATGTTTTATAATTCAGCCTACATTAGCAGCCTACCCTACATATAATCAAGGGATGTTCTTCTATCCCAAACACATTTATTCACAAACAATGGGGAAAAAAAGGTTTTATGTTTGGCATTGAATGAGTTCACTGGTTTATTCTAACAGTTAAGTTAATGCAGTTTTACACCTGTACCAATTCACCACGCTACCCATAATCAACACTGCCCTTTAACGGCCGGTGAGGATTTACACGTACAGACGCTGCCCGACCTACGAACGAGGTTCTGGAAGATCGTTTGGAAGTTGAATTTGTTCATAAGTTGCTCCAGTGCTATATTTTGTATGTTTATGGTTTATATATATATATATATATATATATATATATATATATATATATATATATATATATATATATATATATACTGGACTGTCTCAGAAAATTAGAATATTGTGATAAAGTTCTTTATTTTCTGTAATGCAATTGAAAAAACAAAAATGTCATACATTCTGGATTCATTACACATCAACTGAACTATTTCAAGCCTTTTAGCTTTTATTATTTGAATATTGCTGAATTTGGCTTACAGCTTAAGAAAACTCAAAAATCCTATCTCAAAATATTAGAATATCATGAAAAAGTATACAAGTAGGCTATTCAACTAATCACCTGAATCGTCTAATTAACTCGAAACACCTTGCGAGGGTTTCCTGAGCCTTAAAAACACTCAGCTTGGTTCAGTAAACTAAATCACAAGTATGGAGAAGACTGCTGATCTGTCTGCTGTAAAGAGGACCATCATTGATACCCTCCATCAGGAGGGTAAGACACAAAAAGAAATTTCTCAAAGAGCAGGCTGTTCACAGAGTGCAGTTTCAAAGCATATCCACAAAAAGTCTGTTGGAAGGGAAAAATGTGGCCGGAAACGCTGCACAACCAAGAGAGATGACCGCAGCCTTAACAAAATTGTGAAGAAGAGCCGCTTCCAGAATTTGGGGGAGCTTCAAAGACAGTGGGCTGAAGCTGGAGTCCAGGTATCAAAAGCCACAGTTCACAGACGTGTCCGGGAAATGGGCTACAATAGCCGTATTCCCATGGTCAAGCCACTTCTGAACTCAAGACAACGGAAGAAGCGTCTGACTTGGGCTATGGAGAAGAAGCACTGGACAGTTGCAGAGTGGTCCAAAGTCCTCTTTTCAGACGAAAGCAAGTTTTGCATTTCATTTGGAAGTCAAGGTGCCAGAGTCTGGAGAAAGGCTGGAGAGGAGCGAAATCCAAGTTGCTTGAATTCCAGTGTGAAGTTCCCACAGTCAGCAATGGTTTGGGGAGCCATGTCAGCTGCTGGTGTTGGTCCACTGTGTTTCATCAAGTCCAGAGTAAATGCAACTGTGTACCAAGAGATTTTAGAGCACTACATGCTTCCATCTGCTGAAAAGCTCCATGGAGATGAGGATTTCATTTTCCAGCATGATCTGGCACCTGCCCACAGTGCCAAAACCACCAGTAACTGGTGCACTGACCATGGCATCACTGTCCTTGATTGGCCTGCTAATTCCCCTGACCTGAACCCCATTGAGAATTTGTGGGGTATAGTTAAGAAGAAGATGAAAGACACCAGACCTACAAATGCAAATGAGCTGAAGGCCGCTATCGAAGCATCCTGGGCATCAATAACACCTCAGCAATGCCACAGGCTGATTGCCTCCATGCCACGCCGGATTGATGCAGTAATCCGTGCAAAAGGATTCCCAACCAAGTACTGAGTGCATCAATGGACATTTTCAAATGTTTGATTTAGTTTTGCTGTCATAAAATTATTTTTTTACTTGGTCTGAGGAAGTATTCTAATATTTTGAGATAGGATTTTTGAGTTTTTTTCAGCTGTAGGCCAAAATCAGCAATATTCAAATAATAAAAGGCTTGAAATAGTTCAGTTGATGTGTAATGAATCCAGAATGTATGACATTTTTGTTTTTTTAATTGCATTACAGAAAATAAAGAACTTTATCACAATATTCTAATTTTCTGAGACAGTCCAGTATATATAAGTATGTTTAAGGCTTGTATAGGTAACCTGTAGTGTTTTGTACTAAAAAAATAAACATTTGATAAAATAATACGCTCCATTAAGATAAATAAAGTGAGGTTTTACTTACTTTTGTGAATTCCGCGACGAGAGGTCCTCCATGGTAAAAAGTGGCTGAAAAAAAAGGTGCGCACAATACAAAATTTAACTTACAGCAATGTCCGGATATTTTTCGTCATCCCGAAAAAAATGATCGTAGCTACTGTTTTGCCTAAGTCGAATGTTCGTAAGTCGGGGAGCGTCTGTATTAAAAAAAATCATAACATTTGATAGAAATTACCTAAAGATTCGCTTTTTTCACACTTAAGCCACATGTTTGACATGCCTGCTTTAACGCCTACTGAAAAGGATTCTCTTTGATATTTGAAAATACTGAATTTTACAGTGGTTTGCTACAGTTTTATCATGAAATATTGTCTCTTTTGAGAACAGCAGAGACCCCTCGCTACTTTGCCCTTCATATATCACCAGTTCACTCCTTAGTGGAATTGTGGTCATTTATATAATCGTATCCTTTATTATGGTCGGACTTAGCACAGACTGCACGGGGCAGATCGCGTGTGTGTGTATTGGGTGGGCATGACTCTGATAGGCTGGTGTATGCTGTCATTCAAACAGCCAGGGTTGGCATGTGCAGTCTACGTCTCCGAATCAAAACAAGCCGGGAAGGGCCTCTAGCTTTAAGCGGCTTATTACAATGAAAATAAATTCATCAAATAAATCTGACTCAAAGAAAACTCAGAAAAACGCAAAGAAATGCTGATCACCAGGGGGTTCTTTGTGGGATTATTATCGGGTTCCAGAAGATACTAGTGCGGTGTCTAGGAGAAAGCAAGAGCAGTGCTGCTGGTTGGGCCTCCTGCTAGCAGCTAGGCTAGCAATTCTTCAAAGGCTACTCTGCAAACCCTGCATCTTGCCAAAGCCAGGTCCATTAGCCATGAAACAGACGACCAAGAGCAACAACACGGGTGAAACTGCTACATTAGGAACAATTTTATTTTAACCATCGCGGAGATCTGTCTCCGTTCGAGCAGCCCTGATGCTAGCGCGCAGCCCTCTCAATTGCTTTTGTACTCTGAAAGAGGAAACCCTCCAATTTCATTTTAGTTTTGTTTACAATAAAACCATGGGTCCAAGTGTTTGAATTTCTGCCCGGGGGTAAAGGGCTGATAAAGCCAGGACCACACAGGGGTGAACAGGGCGTGTGTGTTGAAGTAAGTGGGTGCTCTTCGCTCATACCTGAATAAATAAAACCCTTTGTTCAACTGCTATTACACGTTGTTATTATTTTTAGATCTAGAATTGTTTTTAGTTACAGTTTTATGCACTCAGTCAGTAATGGAATCTTCTCGAGGTAAGTTTAACACTTTGGGGGATTTAATGATGGTGTGACGCTACTTCGCGGATTTTCACTATTTGTGGGTGGTTCTTGTCCCCATTAACCACGAAAACCGAGGAATCTATATATTTCAAGTTACACAAGTTATTTTTAAAAGAAGAATTACTCTATGGGAAAGTCTGATGGGGCCCAAAAAGAGTGAAATATCAGTGTTCGTATCAAAGGACATTTCACCTATGTGTTTAATATTTCAAGTTTAAACTTATTTAACTTGTCCAAATACATCAAACACACAAATACAAAGTTGTTTTTTTAAACAGAAAAATGCATACAAAAAACCCACTAAGCTTGCAAAAGTCAACATTTTTTCAATTGAATGTTGATTTAAATTACTCACAGGTGCGAGAAACTCGCCAAACAGGAGAGGCTGGGCAATTTGTAGCTACTAGCCTTTAGCATCCTCCTTGCCCTCTCCTGTCGCGCGTATTCTCGCGAGATTTGCCATTCTTCGGATGCTGCGCTCGGCCGTTTGGGGGAAAAGTTACTCGACGAAAAGAAACAAGAGCCGGTGGGGGCGAGGCAACGCGCCGGGAGTCGGGTGGGGGAAGCCGCGAAGGTGTTTGACGAGGTTTCAAACTTTTTAGAAAGTTGCTCGGTTAAAGGAGGGAGAAGCTTCCCGTTTGTGGATGCGCGTGCACAGAGATGCTTGATGGCCACGTCCCCTTGGAGACTCACACACACACACAACACGTGATGGGCTTTAGTACGCGGCTTTAGAAACACACACGGAGGAGGAAGAGGAGAAGGAGGAGAGGCCGACAACTCAACTACACAAGTCTTCGAGTCTTTTTTGACTTGCGAGAGA
Source organism: Urocampus carinirostris (assembly GCF_059441175.1). Classification (NCBI taxonomy): domain Eukaryota; kingdom Metazoa; phylum Chordata; class Actinopteri; order Syngnathiformes; family Syngnathidae; genus Urocampus; species Urocampus carinirostris. The sequence goes on from NC_142366.1 coordinate 6,293,846, forward strand.
CTTCGAAAGAGAGTGAGAGAGAGAGAGGGAGGAAGAGGAGGGGAGGAAACAGAGGAGGAGGGGGAGGGAGGAGAAGCCGGAGTAAAGTTTGTCCAAGTTTGCACATCCCTTTCGGAAACGCCATTTTGATTCGTCTCCTCTTCGGATCAACTTTGCAGCCTCTCCGTCGTCACTGCTTTCATCCTCATCACCTTCGTCATCATCGGCCCGCCACGATGTCTCGGCCCGAACAACCCAACCCCGATAAAGTCCACCGTAAGTGTTGTTTTTATCGAAGTTGCGGAGTGAGGGTGTTTAATGTTCGATGGGTGTTTTATTTGTGACTTGTGGTTTGCTTGTTGACTTGTTGCCGTGAGTCGAAGTCAACTTTAAGATGGCGAGCGGGGAGTTTTGCTCCCTCCCCGTGTTGCTTCCTAGTTTGATGCGCATCCAAGCGGTGGAATTCAGAGCCTCTTACCCCCCTTCCTCTTTCCATTACAGCAATTTAAAGCGCATTCGATTGTTTTAGAAACTTTGCGTCGGATGGGAAGTCGTCGTGGTACGTTTTTAGCCTCAGGGGAAACCGTGCGGGTGGGGTCAAAGTGTGTTGGCTGCCGGAGGCGAGCATCCATATCTCGAGTGCACTTTGGTCGGAGCCTCGCTTGTTCGTCAGTTAGTTAGTGGCCATGTGTAAAGCTAGCATACGCCACCGTCAGGCCAGCGGCATGCAGAGCACCGGTTTCCTGTGGGCGCTTTCACAGTTAAACCACCTGTTGAGTTCGGTTCTGGATGATGAAACGAACCGGTTCTAGTTATTTATTTTTTTCGTGACTCTAATAGATCATTTTACACATTGTCGTTCTCGACGTTTGCGAAAGTGACTCGTGATGGTTGCTCATCGTTTGGCTTGAATGTGTGATGTGTCGATGGGTTACTATTCCCGCACATCATTATGCATCTACTGTAACCTAATTACAAATACTCGTTACTTATACAACACAATGACACAAGACACTTACTTTAAACCAGGTACAATTTCTCTATATATATTAACAACCGCAATGCCTCTTTCATGTGTTGTAATTTGGAGGGCAGTAGTCTTAATTTCCGGTTTCAGCACGGCTAACAGCTGTGAGCTGCACAGTGGTGCTGTGACCTTGCCCAGACAAATTTATGAAGAAAATGAGCCTTGTTGTTGTGTAAAATTCGCCGTTGCGTCGATCAACCGTCGAACATCTCAGACTGGGCGAAACATATCGGTTTTTATTATGTTTTTGCAACTTTTTCGACGACTCTTCGACACTTTTCCGTCACTCCGTTGACGTGACGCCTGTTGCATCCCCCCTCCCCCTGTCTCCCACTACCAACTTACTCGCGCGCACAACCTCCCACTTTGACTTTCCACGTTGATTCGCGCGTGCATGTCGCCCTTTAAAGCATCTTGGCTGTGGCAAGCCCGTTAGCCGCTTAGCTTAGCCCCGCGCGGAGGATGATGCGAGACGTTGTGACGTCACCAACGTGTCTTATCTGCCCGGGTCAATGATTGCGAGCTGGTAAAATTTGAGCACTTTTTTTTGCGATTGCCTTAGGTAACTTTGTTTCTTCAACTTGTTAGTACACGACACCGAAATGATGCTTGTGCTAGTGTGACGTCACGCGTTGTTTGAAAAACTTGCAAAAAGTTTTGTAATGAGTTTTATTGCGCAGCAGTAGCGAAAGGTTGCATGAACATTGTGTATCAGTGTGACTATTTTCTTGTGTCAAAGATGATTGTTGATCGGGATGATGTGTCCAGGTGAAGGTCAAATGACAATAAAAGGGATGTTTCAAAAAGCACATGACATCGAATAATCAATGTAATGGCCATACCTCCAGTTATTGTCCCTGTAGATTGTTGATTTTCCTTATGTGAAGAGACAAACAAAAATTGAATTATAACGTTGACAGCTCACCCACTGAGCCAATCATAGAAACCATTGGTTACGGTATTTGTTTTTCGGATGCTAACAGCATCCTCCGAGCCATGCTTCAAGAGTTGTTGTTTTTTTCCTTGATTTTGAGCACAAAAAACCCAACTCCATCAAGTATTCATCAAAATCACAAAATCTAAAGAAAATACACTTTTAGCAGTTTTTAACTTATATTAATACACATTAAAGCACTAGAGCAGGAGTGAGCAAACATAACATTTGGATTTACAGGCCACACTAGGTTGAAAAAAAAATGTCAGAAAGGGAACCTAATATATATATATATATATATATATATATATATATATATATATATATATATATATAATATTGTGTCTACCAGTACATTTTGCAATCCAATACCTCAGCTATACAGGAAAAAGATAATATAGGTGTATCAAGTTTGTCTCACATTCTCGCTACTCTTTTAAAACATTCATCTCATTTTTGGCCTTGTTCTGTAAACATTCTATTACTGCAAAAAATAATAAATGTCCAAAAGTAATTATTTTTAGAATAACTGCAAAAAATAAACACTCAGATATATACATCTTCATTTGGCCTCATTCTTTAATCATAGACAGTTTAGTCAAATTGTTTTCAAAACTCACAATCAAAGCAAAGTAATGTTATGTCCCTTTTTTAAGCACTCAGTTTGAAATAGTTGCATTTGAAAGTCAACATGCAATACAGCTAGCTCAGAAGTGTTTTTTTAAAGAAAATTATAAATATCTTAAAAGATAACATAAGTCTTCCGCCACTGATAAAAAAAAAAAGTATCTGTAGGAATTAATGAATAGTGAAGAAAGCTATTTGAATATGAGTGACACTGGGGACAAGAGTGGCACTAAATAAATAATAGTTGATCTTTTTTAAAATTCCATCCCCATTACTCAATTTAGTGTGTCATGTTGAAAGGTTCAAATGTCAATGAATTATTTTAAATTCAATTGTCTTAATTGTCATTGCAGTCAACTTTGTGAAACATTGTATACAATAAAAATAGACCTGGTACTCTAGGGTAAACAAGTAAAAAAGCCTTTAAAGTGAGAAAAAAGGTACAAGACTACCAGGATAGATGGACAAAATATTTACAACATAGTTAGAGACTGGTTTTAAGTTATAATAAATGTACAATAAAAGAATAGTGCATGGTAACAGTAGTAAAATTAAAAGTAGTGCAATTACATTTAGCCGCAACAAACATTTCCAAATAAGTCGCAAGATATATATTTTCAGTTTTTCGCATTGGTTTTGGGTGGCGATGGGCCTGAAGGAGAAACCGTCTCTGAGCCTGTTTATCCTCGTTTTAAGGGGCTTGTAGCAGACCAGAGGGCATCAGGTCAAAAAGGGGCTGGCCAGGGTAGAAAGAGTCCTTTTAATATTGATGGTTCTGCTGCAGTATCAAAAGCCAGCAGTGTCCACCAGACTGGGAAGAGAGCAGCCAATGCTCTTCTGTGCGGTGTTAATTACTATCTGTTTTTTTCTGTTCACTGCTATGCTCTCATATATGACAGAATTCTCTGAACTGAGGCGTTGTATGAGTTTGTCAAATGAATAAGTTTTGGATTATTTTAATTTAATCAATTACCTGTTGTTTGTTGCCCTTTTTCACGACTAGGTTTTGTTTTAAGCACAATGGGTCTTAATTTTGAAAATATATTCTGATACTGAAACCTATGGTCGTATAATTTTTATAGTAAAAAATGTCTCATAATATCTTAGTTTAAAGATTAAGGAGTCAGAAAAGATGAGAGATTCCTAAATCCTACTTTTTGTATCCTTATAAAAATGCATTTAACGATTAGCTGTCAATTAATTTTGAAATGAAAGTACACTCCACTAGGGCCCTCCTTGTGAGGAGTGGCTTGAAAGATTTAATATTCAACAGGAATGAAGATCCAACAAGCATTGTCATGATGATACATTGCCTCCTCTGGAGCTGTGGACTTCATTTAATTTACACTCCATTATTTATTTGTTACACTTCTTTGTATTGTGTGTGTGTGTGTCTGTGTGTGTGTGTCTGTGTGTGTGTGTGTGTGTGTTAATAAGAGTTCCAGTGGGATGTGTTTGTTTCAGTAGGGACTAAAGTCAAGCAGCTAATTAAGAGCTTTCATAGTCCCTTTGAGACGCTCGCTATCTCCACATTAACCTCATGTTAACACAACGCACTCACATACGCATTGATCCGTTTTGGGTCACGTGCCCTTGCAATGGCTTGCTCAACTTTTGCAGATCTTCTTTGAAAAGCTGTGACAAACAAACATAGGATGCAAGCCGCTGCTGGTGTCTTGTTGTGCGCGTGACGCTATTTATAGGGGAGCCTTTTTTAGATAAGATTAGGTTCCTTCCCACCCACTCTCCATGCCCCCAATGGGTGAGGGATGGTGAGGAGAGAGGGGGAGGAGAAAATGCAAGGTGCAGGCCAAAGTTGAAGAAATCAAAAATTGCTTTGTGACACTTGCCAGCCTGTGTGTAGACAACAAGCATTGGACACTGATGGGGTTAGGGTGTAAGGGAGACATATGTGGATAGGTAAAAAACCCACCCCACCACCCCGCGATGTTGACGCCTCGGAGCAAATGGCTCGGCAGCAGCATGCATTTTTTGGTTCAGTGTTTATTTCTTCTCTGACCCGTTGTGTTAGTCCCACATCATGGCAAAAGGTGATGCCATCATCCACTTGGAACACTCTAGAACAGGACTCTCTAACCCTTATCAAGCTGAGAGCTACATTTTGTTACTAATTAGTGCAAACGGTACCCAGTTTGATATGCTTTTTTTGAAATGACGTATTACCATGTTGTTACTATGTTGTTACCAGGTTAATTATTGGAAGTAGGGTTGCAAAGACTCAACCACTAAAATAATAACTTTCCCCTTAAATCACAGTGACCCAGCACTGGTAAGCTATTTTCAGAACAGGTCCGCGGGCACCTCAGCTGTCCTTAGACTGCACCCTAGTGCCGCATGCACCACGTCCAAGAGCGCTGCTCTAGAAGTCTAAAAGTCATCCTCTGTTGTAAATCAGATTCTAAACCTTTGTGCAAGTCAAAGAACAAATGTTTTGAAAACCTCTGAATGGTTGTGTTGCTATTAAGACTTATAAAAAACGTTTAAAAGTTCATTTGAGTGATCATAAATTGAGATGTTTTGTTTAAAAGATGTAGTCGAGTTATGTTTATTTGTATAGCCCCTAATCACAAAAAGTCTCAAAAGGCTGAATAGACCAGGGCAAGGAAAAACTCAAAGACCTCTATATAGTGACACTCTGGCACCAAGAAAAAAAAAACTAGAGAATTGAATGTACCTCAAGGCTGAAAAAAAACACATTTAATTTTTGTTACTGGCACATATTTTTTGTCTCAACTTTGATTGGTCCCAACACGAAGGAAAAAAAAAACACTAGCTCGGTAGCCTAGATGGTAGGGCGCCCGCTCCGAGACTGGGAGGTGCTGGTTCAAGCCTCGGCCAAGTCATACCTAAGACTTACAACATTGGTACCCATTGCCTCCCTGCTTGGCGCTCGGCATTAAGGGTTGGAATTGGGGGGGGGTTGTCACCTAATGACTCCCAACACAGCAGTTGGGTCTAAAAACCCGGCGCCGACCGAAGGCGACGAGTCACGTCGATAGCTTCGCGTGACAAAATGATTTCCGGTAGATATCATGTTGATGGTTGATACTGGCTGAATAATATTAAAATACAAATACAAATACAATCATGAAAGTTCAACCTTTAAATGCAAGCATAGTCTCTTCCCACCGCTGACCAATCATGGTTAACCTTGTGAGCATCACCTGACTTAACTCTCGGAAAAGGCTCGTCATGATTGGCCCTTACAACTGTGCATCTGTTGCTACTCAAGAGTAGGAGATAACATAGCCAACCCCTGACATGATTCAAACAAAGATTGATGCTCACTCCCTGATCCACTAATATAATTTAATTTAGGATGCTGTGTTTATTCTAACGTACACATTCATGTATGTTAATACACATCAAACAACAGCACTCATTCTTCTTTCCACACTCCTTAATCACTACAACGAGTCACTCTTTAAATGCTACAATAGTGTTGGGAAAGATTGCCTCAGGTAAATCTGAAATTGGCCATTATGGCAGCCATCCATAAAACAAACTAGGGTTGTCCCCCTCCCCCAAACATCCCTGCACTCCATCCACTCTGACATTCTTTCACAGCTCGGACTTTGTCCCGGTGGTAAATACATTTCGATTTGCCGCGCCGGGAGGCGGGCGGTCCTCTATTCGCGCTTATCAGCACCACTCTGGGACCACGCCCGAGTGCAGCGGGGCGAGCCACTGGCTCGCCAGGCATCCTGCGCAACAGGTCCAACCTCCACGCGGTGCCGCAACATGCCCGTTTCGGCATAGGGGGAAGATCCGCGCTGGTCGGCTGGGCTGCATAAGCAAAGAGTTAAAGCGCTGCTCAAGTAGCAGCCGGGCCTCCCTGCTCCTCCCCCGCCAGCCGCTGCTGACTAAACACTTTTGGCAGCTGGCTGCTGACGGACGAGGAGGAGGAGACGGGGAGACAAGTGAGATGGTTACTTGATTCCGAGTCAAGTTGTCCCAGCGGCAACATCGGCACACAAACACAACTGCAACATTTTGTCAAGTGAAACAGCATCCAATTGTGCAACAGGAGTTTGGGGTCTACCGTAAATTCCAGACTACAGAGCACCCCTGATCAAAAGCTGCATGCTCAAATTTTTAAAACTAAACTCAATTTTGTCGTTGCGCAAACCACCTGGATATAAAGCTGCAGGCTTTAACAGCCATAAAAATGAACTCATTCGAGTGCATTTCTGTTTTTCTAAGACCGGTACACACATGTTTTCAGATCATGTGACCATTAAAGATGGTGACCAGATATATACTGCTGTGCAAAAAGAAAACGCGAATGAGGGCTGCGTCATGTAAAATGTGAGCCTTTTATTTCTAGATAACAGCGCCAGTGCCACCATACTGTGGAGAACAGTGGCAGATTGCAACACAGACATGTCTTTTTGTGTTGTAGTCCCAGTAATGGACCAAATTGCTTTTGCTTTTTCCTCAAGGGTTGACGAAAACTTTAGATGACGCTGATGATACAGAAAGAGAACAGTTAACTTCCACTGCTGTTCAATTTGGATATATACATTAAGGACTTGATTTGTGGGTGCAAAAGATGAAATATATTGAATATACTGAATTAAGTTCGGTCAAACCTCCAATTTTTTTCATTTTATGTTTTACATGAAATAATTTGAGCCAAAACAGACTAATTTCTTTCGAAAGACATCATGAATGTTTTCAGACGTCACCAATATGTTTTTTATTCAGAGCGCATGCACTGCTTCAAAGAGCAACTCGCTGTTTTCCTGGGTGCCGCCACGAAGGAAAAAGATACGTTTTTCCGTATTTAAAGCCACAGTGTTTAAAATGTCATAGTGTTTAAAAAGTTGTGGTCTGAAATTTTCAAAATGTAAGTAGCTTTTTACTTGATTTTTCTTTAAATTTTCCAAGTTTTGTAAAAAAAATTAAATCAAAAGTGTCCAATATTTTTTTAAAAAAAGCTACTACAGTGTATAAAACATTTTTAAAGAGTAAGTATCCTTGTGAATACAAAAATAGTCAAATAGTTAAGATTAGCATTTTTAGCAGCCAAACTGAGATAAAACTGCTCGGACAATCAAGAGAATTGATGCAGGGAAATGTTGCTTCGTGTTATGACAAAAACGCTTTTACGATCAATTTTTCCAGCGATCTATTTTTTTTGTTTATTTTTGCACATGATAGTAAAGCGCCTATCACTTGTTGATTGCGTCGTCGTTTTCAGGTAGCCTAATCCTTATGCTAATCTGTCTTCACGTATGCAAGTGACGTCACAGATTAACGCTCACACAAGCACACAGGAGGAATGCATGTACATGCAGCCCCTCCCTCCAGTCAAAAGGTACCTTTTGTTTGCTCTACAAACACAGAACACACCTTGTTACCATGGAAACCTCAGTGAGGCACCAGCATGCCCCCACACTAGAAGCTGAGAATCATTATACAGCAGGACTAGTGAAAGAAGAAAAAGTTGTGCTCCAAACCAGTAAGTTGGGGCTGGGTGAGCAGTTATAATGACAACTAATTGATTTTGAATAAAAGATTGAATCAGAGTAAAAAAGATTGACAGGTGATGAGAACAAAACCAAAAGTTCACCATTTGAGTTGCGTTTCTATCGGTAAAAATCAGTAAACTAAGACGACATGGCAAATCGTGATTTAAAAAATATATAAAAATTAAGATCTAGATCAGAGGTCTCCAACCTTTTCCAGCTGAGCTCTACTTTTTGTTACTAATTAGCACAATGTGCACCTAGTTTGATTTGCACTTCTAAAATATCAACTCATCATGTGATCACTATGTTGCTACTTAGTTATTACCAGGTTAATTATTTCATTTCAGTTAATTATTGGAAGTAGGGTTAAATAGACTCAGTCAAACGCTAAAACTAAACATTTACAAAAAAATCACAATGACCCAGCACTGGTGAGCTTTTTTCAGAACAGGTCTGCGGGCACCTACGCGGGCAACTGGAGAAAATTGCAGTTAAATAGAACATTTCTGACCATCATCCTTTCATATTTGCTAAAAAAAAGAAAAATAGACTTTTAAGAAATGTTTCTACTTCCTGGAAAGTGTTAAATCTAAATGTTGCAATCTTTTGATCCAAATTTGCTCGATCTAACATTGAGTAATAATGCAGAGACATTAGCATTGGCCACGAGCAGTTGTGCCCACAATGTTGCATGTACAATAATAGTTAAGGTCTTTCAAACTGGCGTTAGCTGCTAAATTATTTAGCATTTACTATTTAAGTAGTTACTTTAGGAAATGTATCTTTTCTGGACATGATTTATTTACAATGTTTTAATTTTATAAAATCCTTATTTGCATGGTTTAATATTGAGCAGTAATGCAGAGATATTAGCATTAATAGCTAGAAGTTGTGTCCACAATGCTAGCATTACCATTTATAGTTGTGGCTGATTTATTTTGCATTAACTCTAAAAGTGATGCTAGCGGATAGAGAAAAACTAGTTGTCAGGGTTGCAATCTGCTAATGTGGCCCTGGACTTCTGGAACAAGAGAGTAAACTGACAATCTTTCAGCTTTTTTATATCATGATTTTGTTAAAGCCTTTTACGGTCTAATCTGTTTTCATCGTTCACCCTTGTTGCAAAGTAGAATGCACAATGATGTCCATCACCACGCACTCGTCTCATAATGACAAGCACACTTGCTGACATCGCCTCTTTCAAGCAAGTCATGTCACAAAGTCCGTGGAGATCTGTACATTCCCTTCCCCCTCCATAAACTTCTCAGCAAAATAACACCCCATTAGGGCTCTGCATAATTTCAATTTTAAAGAAAAGTACATTTTCTGTGCTAGTTTTGTTTTTGAGTAGAACTTAAACATAGTGACATGTAAACTTACCTCGAGATGACAATATTACAGACTAAGAGAATACAAATGTAACTAAATAACAACTATAAATCTACTAATAAAAACAGAATTTCAGTTGAATAAATGGTCTTTATTGTCATTATACAAAAGTACAACCGGAGAGCTTTTCCTTACAGTGTAAGGCAGCGATCTCAAGAGCAGCTGGCTAGCTACACGCTAGCGGCAAGTAACCGCAGTATAAGGTCTTTGTAATGATTAAAATACAAGAGT